>NC_022013.1:21535888-21539342 GCF_000317375.1 Microtus ochrogaster
GGGGACAGGACAGCTCGGGGGACAGGACAGCTCAGGGGACAGGACAGCTCAGGGGATGGACAGCTCAGGGGATGGACAGCTCAGGGGACAGGACAGCTCAGGGGATGGACAGCTCAGGGGACAGGAGAGCTCAGGGGATGGACAGCTCAGGGGACACGACAGCTCGGGGGATGGACAGCTCAGGGGACAGGACAGCTCGGGGGACAGGACAGCTCGGGGGACACGACAGCTCGGGGGATGGACAGCTCGGGGGATGGACAGCTCGGGGGATGGACAGCTCGGGGGATGAGACCGCTCACGAGACACAGATGGACAATTTAGGGGACAGGACAGCTCAGGGGATGGACAGCTCAGGGGTGAGGCAGCTCAGGATATGGGAGAGTTCAAGGGACAGAGACAGCGCTGGGGATGGGACGGCTCAAAGCTATACTCTGCCCTGCACTTTCCTGCATCAATCAGGCAAAGAAAGAGTCTGTACGGAGGCAGCTACCCAAGTATCAGTGGCTCCAAGGACCATCATGCTAAACCACTGGACAGGCCCTACACAGCCCCATGGCTCTGGCCCCACTCAGGCACTTCCCACAGGAAAGACACACGTAGAAGGCATAGGAACAGGTGCAAGCCCCCATTCCAGCAGCACGTGAGTTAAACACCTATACTTATGTGTGCATATGCTCATACACACACTCTTTCCCTTGATCCAAAAGGCTGGTTCCTACCTTCTTCTGACACTTCTGACCATTCGGGGTTAGGAAATTCATACTGGCCCATTCGGATACGAGTCTTCATACCCGGAGAGATGGCAAGGCCATGATTGGAATAGAAGGGAGGATACCCACAGAGCCTAAGGAAGAGAACAGCAGAGTGGGTGTTATTTAGGAATCCTGAACCAAGAATAGGGTGACCAACAGTCTCTTCTTGAAATAACCACAGAGAACTAGGAGACTGTCGATACAGACACAGCAGGACCCAGGAACCAAATGTGCCAAGGATGTCAACTAAACAGTCTAGCCAGTTAGCTAGTTTCTACCACCACTTAGCAGCCAGAACCCCGACTAAGCACCAAATGAGGCAGGAATACAGGGGATTCGCAGGGAATCCCCCATCCAAAAGGAAATGCTAATATCTGCCTCTTCCTCTTGTCCTGCAGAGGTACAAGCTTCCCCAGCTCCCTAACGCACTGCGGCCTAGGACCCAGCCACACCCCAGCCTAGCACCCAGCTACACCCCGGCCACTCACAGAATATACATGATGACACCCAAGGACCACATGTCACAGGACTTGTCATATTTCTCTGGGCCCAGAACTTCTGGAGCTGTAAAGCAAAGATCACTATGGATTGTCTGGGCTCTTTCAACACTGAGACCTCCCTGTTTGGAAGAGTAGCTGGGGCAGGAGAGGTGAATGGAGGCCCTTCCCCAGAAGGAACTCTACATCTAGAATCTTAGGGTGAGGACACGCCCGAACTGCTGAAGCTTTGCAAACACGTGCAACTAACCACACACGTTTTGGGCTTATTCAATGAATCAGCTGGGACTTTAACTCCACAGAGAACATGACAGAAACTAAGGCTCTTCTTAGGAAGAGGACACAGGCACCAAATTCTGCTCTCATCCTGCAGACTATTTTCATAACACTTAGTCACAGCTTAACTCTGACAGTCATTTCATGACAGAGTCCTTTCAAGGCAAGTGCCAGATAAGGACATAAGACCCAACACTCCTAGAACTATGGTCTTCTGGAGACCAGGAAAACAAGGGGTTCAGACACAGCCTGGTCAGGACTCTGTCCTTGGGCCTCCCCTGAACTCACCTACATAGTATGGTGTGTAACACGGAGTGGTCAGAGAGTTGTGACTGGTGGTTTCCTTGGCAAAGCCAAAATCAGTGAGTTTCAGAATGGCATTGGGCCTTTTGGAAGTATATAAGAGGTTCTCGGGCTGTAGAAAGAGAGATGAGTAAGTAACAACCCTGTGGAAATATTATGAGAAACCCAAAAGGAAGGACTGTGCCTTCCCTTCATCTGCTCAACCAACCATGCATCCACCCAGTCCCTCTGCTCTGCACACCTTGGGGACATCAGGTCCCTGCTACAGAGGGCCTGGAAATCAAAGAGTAAGTAGCGCATGGAACTGTGGGGAACACTGCTGCATCAGAACGTTAGGTGCGGGACAGTGAGGTGCTGGTGAGAAGAGCCGCAGGACTGAGTGCAGCCACAGAGGGTTTCAGTACTAAGTTTGTCGTCCCCTGCACCAAACTCCACAGGCCACAGACGGGCCTGCAGACCCATCCTACCCTAAGGAAGCAGACAACCAGGGTGCAAGGCGACTCTGCTGTGTCATTCTCACAGCTTGTGGGGCATAAGCAGGCGGTACCTTAACATCCCGATGAGCAATGTTGATCGAGTGCAGATACTGGATGGCCTCGCCGATGCTCTTCATGATCTCTGATGCTTCTGCAGGACAGAGAGAGACACAGGTAGAGGTCCAGAAGCTCTACGCACCAGCCCGCCAGCACAGCTTCAGCCTCCACACCCTCCTACTCATCAGCCACACTGAGAAGCTCTGAACTGGCCCACAGCTGAGGGAGAGAGGTGCTCCCAGCAGTGGGCCTGAGACAGCAGCACCCACAGCCTCGTCTGGGAGCAGGATCTGCAAAGGCCCTAGAGTTGCCTACTGCCCTGTCCACCCAGCTACCCCACAGCAGACCCTCTCTACCTCTTTCTGTGAATGCCTGGTCTCCTCGGTCCTGGATTCGACTAAAGAGCTCTCCACCATCGAGACTGAAAAAAACACAGTGAAAGATCTGGAAACCAGCAAATCACCCCACCCCTACTACACTCCACGGCCCCCAAAGGAAATCAAATGCTGATATTCCAGGCTTCAAGCGGGCTGTCCCCAGGGGCAGAGGCACCCCAGGGTAACTCGGGGATAAGAATGCAGCAGGGCTCACCACTCCATGACGATCAGCAGGCACTTCCTGCCGGCATACAGGTTCTCATAGACATCCACGATGTGCACGATGTGGGGGCACTGGGAGGCCCTCCAGTGCAGCTCCACCTCTCTGCGCGCCTTCGGGCAGTCCTGGAGCATCTGCAAGGCCAGCATCTCCTGAGTGACACAGTCTCCGGGGAGAGCTCGCGTCCCGCGCCCAGGCTTGTTGGAAGCTATGCCCCTGTGCCAGCTTTCCCACCAATACTATAAATGTTCTCTCTCAAGGCTAAGGCCACTTCCATGGCATCTTCCCCAGTCTCTCTCCCTCTGGGACCCTGGGATCGCTCTGCAGTAACTTCAATCACTCTACACAAAACTTCAACTTGACCCCTCCAGAGCTTGAACAATAGCAAGGCTGAAACTACCCTCACTCCCAGCTGCCACCAAGGCCCTCTCCACCAAGGCCCTCTCCACCAAGGCCCTCTCCACCAAGGCCCTCTCCACCAAGGCCCTCTCCACCA
>NC_022013.1:21539442-21546766 GCF_000317375.1 Microtus ochrogaster
CCACCAAGGCCCTCTCCACCAAGGCCCTCTCCACCAAGGCCCTCTCCACCAAGGCCCTCTCCACCAAGGCCCTCTCCACCAGCTAAGAGGATGAAGCCTAAGGCAGGAAGTAATCAAGTCCTGTTTGCCAGCGACCCATGGAGACAGACTGAAAAGAACCACAAGGAAAGTGGACAAAAAAAGGGAGCAATTTCAGAATCAGCAGGAACAGAAACCAAGATCACTCAAAAGTGCAGCAGACCCATGCAGAAGGCCTCTGGAGTCAGCCAAGTGCTGGTTGGAGCCTTGGTGTTTACCACATCTGCAGCCTTGAGCAAGCAGTGAGGCTCAGCGAGCTCCTTCATACCCCTTCTTCTTCGCTGGACCAGGTGTCCAGGGGCATTAAGTGAAGCTGGACCCTCACCAGCCTTAAAGGCTGGATTCTGGTCAAAAACCAGCTCACTGGTGTCATTTCTTTTGCTACTGACTAGTTTAGGAACAGGCCAAAGATCCGAATGGCCCAGAACTCTGAAGGTAGAAAACAGCACAAGGTCTAGATTGTCTCTCCTGCACCTGCTGGCTAGGAGCACGCTGTCACCACGGTAATAAGAAGACTGGCCTAAGACCACAGAGTTGTGTGCCGAAGGAAACAAGTGAAACGCGGCAGCTTCCTGAATCCCCGTGACATCACCAAGCATCCTATCCTGCCAGACACACCTGCCATGCCAGCAGGGAAACTAGACGAAAGAGCAGAGCTTCAAGGCTGGTCTTGACTCATGTCCAAGGCAAGTCTGGGCTATGTGAGGCCCCATCTTTAAAACAAAACAAACAAAACCAAGAATAATTTCCTGACTGCTTGATTAAACTCTTCTAGTAGAACCCTACTGTCTGGAGGCAAAGGCATCCGCACACACCTCTGCTCTGTAAAATGGAGTGACGGTCGACTCGTGCTCGGCAGCAGTAACCACCGCTGCTGCTAAAGTGCTAGCGAGGTACAGGGCACAGATCCTGAGACACAGAGCACACGGATTTACCAACACCACAGCTCCCACACTGCGCAGGCCGAGCAGGCACTGGACATCCACTCATGTGACAGGAGAGGGCTGGGCACAGACGACAATGAAGTCGTCTGGCTGAGGTAAGCAGGAGAGCTGAGGAGAGCCGGACTCCATGAGGCTAGAGCCTGGTGAATAGTATCAGACATGTGGGGTGCAGCCAAAGGCAAGCACAGGAATCTCCAACAAGAAAACTAGCGTGCCTTTATGCTGTGGTCCACACGGTGCTGAACTGTGTCTCACTGACAGGATACAGAGAAATAGCCTGCCCAAGGAGAAGCTTCCAGGAAGACAGCGACAGTCTGACTCCAAATTCCAAGTCTTTCCGCCCTATCGCCCAGAGTCTAGGAGAAAGCTAGAGGCTAAAATTTCTCAGAGTGGTTTCAAAGATGCAACTTCCCAAGCAGAAGCCCACAAAGAACCAACCAGACTGCTATCTCCCAAGTGTGCTGGAGGCAAGCTGCCCATTGTGTCACACTGCCACCTTGTGGCCAAATAGGGGTATGGCACAAGCTCTGTATGGGGTGTGTTGTCGGGGTAAGTATTTACTTTTCCATGCTGTAGGAGGAACAGAAAGAGACACTGGCCAATCCCATGTGCATGTAATTCAACTCAACAAGTACTGACTGAATTACTATAGGCTGCACTGGGTACTGAATGTCAAAACCAAACAGACTATGCACAATCTGAGTGCTCAGGGCAGTGGAAAAGGGAGGAGCGGTACAAGAGGCGGGCACTGGAAATACTTGCATTCAATTCTCTCGTCCATTCTGCATCGCAGTGGATGAGAGTAAAAAGAATCCCATGGGGGAACTCACACTCACGCTCGGTCTCCACATCTGGGGGCACGAGACATCAGAGACAAACAGCCAGGTAACCAAGGTGTCAGAGCAGGCTCCTGGCTACGCTCCTGTGTTTTGCCAGAGCTGGATGACCCACTGGGTCCATCTGTGTCAGCCCCCTGTGCAGGCCACAAGGCCAAAGTAGACAAGATCGTGAAGACGACGAAGAGTGTGGCAGATGTGCTGAGGAAATCCATCCTCAGACTGGACACTCGGCTTGGGAGCCCCGAGCACAAGCCTGAACTCACACACGGCACTGAGCAGGCCAGGGAGTGAGGGGACTTTTCAACTAACAATACACGGGCCCTGGGAGAGGGCGAGCCAGGGAGGAACTCTGAAATCCATAATACCCACGCTAAGACTCAGCCCTACATGGTGTGTCTGAAATCCTCCTGCAAGAAAGGTCAAAAGATGCATGTTCTAAACTAAGGTGCAACAGCCAAGGCTGCCTGCCAAGTGTGGGGGGTCAGAATAAGGTCAGGGAGTCCACAACCTAGGAAGGAAGTTCTAAGACAGCCGCAGTGAGGGAGGTGCAGGAACTGCCCAGGGTGTTGAAGACGGGCCCTCGCCTCTGGCTGTACACCTCTGCCTCCCTCATCTTCCATCATGGGATCTCCTGAAAAGATTCTAAACCAAACCAAACACCAAATGGGAAAGAAACAGCAGAGCCTGGGCACGTGGCTCTCCTCGCCAACAGCAGACAACGACACGGTAGCGACAAACAAGCTGCCCACATAAACTCCACACCTCAGAAGACCTCACTGGGAACCCCAGGAACAGGGGCTCTCAACCTGTGCGCCCCCATTTTCTCATCTCCTGGACATCCAATGATGGGCCTACGGGGTCGCTGTAGTAAACAAGTCTATCATGTGACCAGCACAGTTTTTGGCGCACAGTGAGTGCTAACAATGAGCGCTATACCAGTGCTCTGCCATTACTCTGCCCCTATATATTAGAATAATCGTCCCCTAGGGGGGCAGCTGGATCCCGATCACACCCACTTCACTTGGGGGTTATTCTATGAATAGCTCTAGGCAGCAGGGACCCGGATACAGGGCAGCCTTGGGTCTTCCCTCCACATAGCACTCACAGGGACAGCTGGAGCAGGGACGTGCTGATTCTGATCTGATGCCAAGACTGATGCGAAAGTCCATTCCAGGCCCAAGTGTGCTGTCGTGTAGTGCGTTCCCAGGAGGCACTTGGTCAGAGGAAAGCCCTGTGTCAGGCAACACCTCGCCACTCCTGAGGCCAGAGTCATCGACTCTTCACTCTGGACCACAGAAGCTGCTTTTCTGACAACTGGCTGCCCTGGGTGCTTTGCAGCATAAAAGGGGAAAAGCACCTGGGAAGGAGCCACTGTAGGCAAGTCTCAGCAACCTCCTGAGTGAACACTGAAGGGGTAGCAGGCAGAGCTGGGGGCGGGGGTCCTCCAAGTAAAATGGCTACATACGTTCAACACGTCATTGCTCCTATCTCAGGCCCACTCTGGGAGGGGGCCTCCTATTTTACAAACAGGATGTATTCATCCACTACGGAGAAATTCCTCCACAGGACCTTTCATGCAGCTGAGGCAGGACTGGAATTGTGAAGGCCCTGTAGTAGACCTTCACCCAGGCAACCAGACATCCACTTCTGCAGGCTAGGTTACCTCCTAAGCTCTCAGTGCCCAGCAGGAAAAAGCAGCTCATGCCCAGGGATGCCGGCTCAAGTGTCCCTCAGTTGCCCCCACGCCACCTCAAGGAAGGAGCAGGAGACTGAGCCTGCTCAGCATTCTCTGGCCCACTCCAGCTTAGCACAATCTATCCGAGCACCTCATGTCGCTCTTCCCAGAAGTGACTGTCATCTCTCCTCAACACTGTCTACGCCTCTCCTTCCACCACGAAGCCTGTGGAGTGGAGCCTCCACACACAACGCGAGAAGCTAACCTGGCTCTAGTTAGATAACTGTAAAAGGAAGGCACGAAGAAGTCAAGGAGCTTTGCAACCAGAAAACACTGTCCTTACGCTATCTGCTATCTCAGCCAATCCTTCAATCGTCCACATCCCTAGACTGGAGGCCAATGAGGGATACACACAGAATGACCTCACTCTGCAGAACCTAGAGCGCGCAGTGTGTGCCCACACTGGGTCAGGGGATGAGGATATAGCGCGCGCGCACACATAGCCCCCACTAATTATACACTATAACTTGTTCTGCAGATGAAATAGCTAAGATGCTGTCACAGGAGCACAGGAGCAGCCACAGTGGTAGAGAAGAGTCTCAGCTCCCAAACCCGCTGACAGCTGCCAACAAGCCTGAAAGACAGCCCACACTTCTCTCTGTGCTCATCTCTCCCTGCTCCAAAGCACAGAGGGGACAGCGCACACACGTCCGTCTAACTACTGATACAGAGATAAAGGAGGAGGTCCACTGCTAGAGCCTCTGCAAGTCCAACAAGGACGGCAGTCAGCCTTCCCAGAAGCTGATCTAAACATAAATGAACAACAGATCCCCAAATTCTCAGAAAGTAGACAGATGAGGTACATGGACGTACTGCACCTGGCCCCTGTGGAGATGTCTATTTCCATACCTTTGGTCAGACATAAAAAACAACTCTCCATTTGTTAGTGAATTTTATAACTCTTATGAGGGAAAGTCCCTACCCACAGCTAAACTGACATGAATCCTGGTACCCAAAGCCATAAACATCCTTGCGGTGCTGCGCGGAAGGGACCTCCACTGCGGTGACTCCCTGCTGTGCTCCATGTGCCCCAGAACACCAGCAAGGCAGCTACAGAGGACTGAGGCTCAACAAAGGTCACACTGCAGATGACAAATATCCCAAACAGTTGCAGTGCACCATGGGTAAACACTAACTCAACTCTAGTAAAGACCACCAACCCCACCTAAAAATGGCTGAAGGATAAGAAAGGCAGTTCAAAGAAAAAGAACCGTGACAGCCAAGTGAGTAGCCTGTAGCCACTCATAAAGAGGAATACTTATTAAAGGGCCAAAAACTGCACCAGGCTGGCAAAACTTTAACATTTGAACAAACTCCTGGACTGGCAAAGATTCAGGGAAGAGAGTCTCACTCAGGATCAAAAAAAAAATCCTAATTTTGGAGAAATCTCGTCATACCTATGACCAGATTGTGCTTAAGTCTTAGATCCAATACAAATCCTTTCCTTGCAGCTCTAAATGGCAGGAAGCCTACTAAGCACCCAAATGTCTACAAATAAGGAGCTGATTGAGATGTGTAAGCACAGATGCAGACCGCGGAACACGGTGCCCTTGGCGAGAGAAGGAAGCAGCTTCTCAGCTGTCCCTATGGGGAGGATGGGGCGTTACAACTGGGAAAGCACACAGGAACCAGGTGATGAGCCGGCTGTGTTTAATGTCCTAACTTCTTTTGGTTTTTGAAGACAGGGTTTTCTCTGTGTAGCTTTGAAGCGTGTCCTGGAACTCACTTTGTAGCCCAGGCTGGCCTTGAACTCATAGAGATTGGCTGCCTCTGCCTCCCAAGTACTGGGATTAAAGGCGTGCGCCACCACTGCTCGGAATATCCTAACTTTTAAGTGGAACTGCATTCACATTTTTAAGTAACTCTCAAAGCATAGTCTTCAAGACAAGATGCAAACACACCAACAGATTAATTTAGGTGAATTCGGGCAACATTTTTCTTTAAATTTAAGAACTACTTTTTAAAAAGGAAAAAAGAAAGGATACTAAACAGAACATGTGTTTTTGTTATTTTGTTTCTTAGGACAGAGGAAAGAGAGGCTGGTGATTCTGCTCAGTGGGTAAAGGCACGTGCCGACAAGCCTGGTGACCTGAGGTCAGTCCCCAGGACCCACATGGTGGAAGGAGAGAACAAACACCCACAAGCTGTAAACAAGAGGGGTGTGCATGCGCGGTGTGTGTGTGTGTGTGTGTGTGTGTGTGTGTGTGTGTGTGTGTGTTTGTGCGTGCGTGTGTGTTAATGGCGCTGGTCTGGAGAGGTGACGCAGTAGTTAAGAGTACCAATTGGCCTTCGGGACATAGATTCAGTTCCCAGCACCCACATGGCACTCACAGCAATTTGTAAGTCCAGTCATGGGGACTCAACACCTCTGGCCTCTACAGGCACTGCACATACATGGCGAACAAACATACATTGGGACAAAACACTCCTTCATATAAAATAAAAACAAAATCTCAACAAAAAGAGTTAGCAGTGCTGGTGACCAGTAAGTAGATCCTATTGAGAAGCACACATGCTATACACGCACCCTCTTCTACTTTCCATGCTTGTCTGGTTCTTTAATGTGCACATCAACCTCTTCTGAAAAATGGTTCAGAGGCGCAATGTGCCTTAGACCTTGCATTATGAACTAGGGCGGCGCTATGTGCATTCCACAGGCCAGCATCCTTCCTTCAAGAGGGAAAGGAGCAGCGCTGAGGGACAGCACAGTGACACAGGAGGATGAACACGGCAGAGCCTCCTGAAGAATGGAGCCAAAACACGACAGAAGGCAAAGTAGGTCCAAACCACACTGCTGCTCACAACCCCTGACCTGTGTGGAAAGGCTCGTGCAGAGTGGGGGCAGCACTTCTCAGGAGTCTCCAGGAGTACAGTGGTTTGGATGAGAAATGGCGCTCAGAGGACTCGGAATATTTGAATACTTGGTCCTCAGTTGGTGGTGCTTTCATAAAATGAACTTGGAGAGTTTGGAACCTGTGGGATATTCAGCCTTGCTGAAGGAGGTACATCACTGGAGGTGGGCATTCCCTACTTCCTTCTCTCTGCTTCCTGTGTGCCACAGCCAGGTTCCTACTCCTGAAAGCATCTCATGCCTTCCCCACCACTATGGACTCTAGCCCTCTGGAATCATAAGCCAAAATTAACTTTAAAAAATTATTTATGGGGCTGGAGAGATGCCTCAGAGGTTAAGAGCACTGACTGCTCTTCAGGAGGTCCTGAGTCCAATTCCCAGCAACCACAAGGTAGCTCACAGCCATATGTAATGAGATCTGGTGCCCTCTTCTGGCCAGCAAGCAAACAGACAGACAGAACACTGTATACATAACAAATACATCTAAAAAATTATTTATGTATTATGTACATGGAGTTCTACCTGCATGTATGCCTGCAGGCCAGGAGAGGGCACCAGATCTCATTACAGATGGTTGTGAGCCACCATGTGGTTGCTGGGAATTGAACTCAGGACCTCTGGAAGAGCAGCCAGAGCTCTTACCCTCTGAGTTATCTCACCAGCCCCAAAATTAACTCTTAAGTTGCTTTTGAACAAATCCTGGTGTTTTATCACAGCAAGAGAAAAGTGACTGATATATGTAAGAGGGCGAAAGACTAGGGGACACAGACATTAGGGGACACAGATGTTAGGAGACACGGACGTAAGGGGACACAGACGTTAGAAGACACAGACGTTAGGGGACACAGATGTTAGGGGACACGGACGTAAGGGGACA
>NC_022013.1:21547430-21548268 GCF_000317375.1 Microtus ochrogaster
ACAGATGTTAGGGGACATGGACGTAAGGGGAATTTAACGTTAGTGGACATGGATGTTTCTTTCAGTTCCAGTGGATAAACTATGATTTAAGAAACAAGAGGAATTTTCATTTATACTGAAACTATCTTGTGCCAATTATACTTCATGCAAGACAATATTGCTACATTAAACCTAAGAGCCCTACAGGACACAGCTTATTGCTGACCACTCTGTACAAGGACAGCAACTGAAGCAGCTTCTGTTAGTAAATGGTTAGTAAATGGTCAGTAAATGCTAAGTCTAAGATTCACACTTCAACCTCCAAGCCGTGTGCTTTGGTTTGTTTGGTACATGGTTAATGGTTTGGTTTTTTCATAAATGAGTTTTTAAGGAGTTTGAGCAGCAAATACATGCTGTTAAACTAGCTCACCCACCTCAGATGTCTCCCATTGTGCTGGTATTTCATGTCAAGATGACAAGGGCTAGAGTTATCCGAGAGGAGGGAACCAAAACTGAGAAAATGCCTCCATAAGACTGGGCTGCAGGCAAGCCAGAAGGGTTTTCTTAATTCGTGATTGGTAGGTAGAGCTCACTGTGGGTGGGACGAGCCCTGGGCTTGTGGTACTGGGTTCTATAAGAAAGGCTGAGCAGGCAATGGGGAGCAAGCCAGTAAGCAGCACCCCTTCCTGGTCTCCATATCAGCTCCTACCTCCAGGTTCCTGTCCTGTTTGAGTTCCTGTCTGACTCCCTTCAGCGATGAAGTGGTGTGGACGCATAAGACAAACCCTTTCCTCAACTTGCTTTAGGTTGTGGTGTTCTGTTACAGAGATTAAAAAAAACAAACAAAAAAAAAAAAAAA
>NC_022013.1:21548447-21579593 GCF_000317375.1 Microtus ochrogaster
CTCTCTCTCTCACTCACACACACACACACACACACACACACACACACACACACGCAGCTATTCCACTCCTGAGGCCCAGTGGAAAGCCTGACATAGGAGTCTCAGTAAGCACTAACTAATTAAAAGGGACAGATTGTATCAGCCACAGGGCATGGCTTCCAACAAATCACGAGGTATCTTTCCCAGAAATCAAGATAAAACCAGGTGAGAAGGAGACACACCAAACTCTTTAAGCTGGTCTTAGGCTAGAGGTCAAGTGACAGGAAGAAAAATGACGTATTCTTTGTAGTATTTAGTAGGTGAGACTTGTAAGACTCCACAGAGATCTTTTTCAGCAGAAAGGAGGTCACGAGCTCAGTTTGCCCTACCACTTCAAGTGCCAAGTTTTAATTTAAATGGTAAAATGCTATGTCATCTTCTGGACTCCACATCAGCTGAATGAGGGTCAACCCTAAGCAGGTCGGATGGGAAGGATCAGAGAGGGGTAGCTCCTATAAATTGAGAGGCAACATTCAGGGATATGTGAGAATACAAACACACACCTCTAACACCAATATACGACCGGGTCAAGAAAAAAGAAGGCAGAACTGGGATAAAACCGGACTCGCTGAACATAGCGGACAATGAGGACTACTGAGAACTCAAGAACAATGGCAACGGGTTTCTGATCCTACTGCACGTACTGGCTTTGTGGGAGCCTAGGCAGTTTGGATGCTCAACTTACTAAACCTGGATGGAGGTGGGGGTTCCTTGGACTTCCCACAGGACAGGGAACCCTGATTGCTTTTCGGGCTGAGGGGGAGGACTTAATTGGGGGAGGGAAATGGGAGGCGGTGGCGGGGAAGAGACAGAAATCTTTAATAAATAAATAAATTTTAAAAAATAATAATAATAATAAAAGAAGGCAGAAGCCATCTGCATAACATATGGGAGAAGAGTTGAGAAAAATGAGACATGAGACACTCTTTCCCACATCATTAAAATGGCCCAGAAATGGGCCAGTGCTCCAGTACCCTAACAGAACACACGTGACAGAGAAGTCAGCATCTGTTCTGATAGGAAGAAGGCAACACTGGGAAAGTAAGGTGCTAAGCAATGTGTCCCAAGGCACAAAACTGCTAGCAGGGCATGCAGGCTCACAAAACGAGAGCAGAGAACCTGGAAATATATGAACTACTGAACTACTGACTGCAATCAAAGTTTAAAAAAAAAGGATCTGGGAGGAAGCAACCCCGTTGGCAACAGAGGCAGCATTGGAGGAACATCCATCTTTACCATGCTCATCTTTTCTTGTAAGAAAGCTGTTCTTCAGACTAGAAGCTAAATATCTAAAATCACACATCCATGTTGGCTCCTAAGGACACAGGGGATCTAAGACTAAGAAGCAGTTTACACCCCCAGCCTCAGAAGAATCGCGGCCTGGGATGCAGTGAGAGTGGGCTCCACGGGGCTAGGACAGCTCGTCACACATGACCCCCCTCTTCGGTGCCCACTGTCCTTCTGACACCACACTGAACTCCAGGCACCCACAGCTGAAGGGAAAGAAACGAGATGTAAACAAAGGAGCTCATACAGTGCCACAGTTGAGAGGTGTGGAGTTCACTGCTTGTCTAAAGGAAAGGGATGGACCATCTGACTGTTCGCCATGCACCACTGCTGGCAAAGCTCTGGGGCAGATCATCAACGACCTTCACCGCCCACAGGCGCCTGACAAAGCAAACGACAGCCAGTGACTCTAAGGAGCACCAAAGGAATGCCAGATACGAGGGATCTTGAACATGAGGGATACAGGCACCGTCTCCAGACAGACCACTGGGATGCTGTCTAATGGATCCAGGACAGGCTGCTAAATACCAAAGTCACTGCCCCCTCCGATTTACACTGAACCCTTAGTAAAAGGTACTGACGCCACCGTCTAGTGCAGATCTAAATTGTGCGGTCCTCAACCTTAGCCTCCCACCCTCCCTGATGGAAGCAATTCAATAGTGTATCTGAAGGAGATCTCCAAAGTCCATCTTCCCTGTCCAGCCTTTCTGCCCTTTGCTAGATTGCGAGCCACTTCCACTAGGCACATTATAACCACTTTCTAGACGGTAGCCACATTCTGCTCTAATAAGCCTGGACTGCCTTCTAGTCCAGCTCCTGTGATTCACCAAAAGCAACTCAGAGGAGGCAGTGGAAGAAAACAAAAGGGTTTGCCCTTCCTTATAACTCCAATTCACATGGTCATTGAGGGAGGGCAGGGCAGAGATCATGGAGAAATGCTGCTTGCTGGTTCACTTACAGACTCACGTTTGGCTGGCTTTCTTTTTCTTTCTTTTTTTTTTTTTTGTTTGTTTTTCAAAACAGGGTTTCTCTATGTAACAGTCCTGGATATTCTGGAACTCACTTCGCATACCAGGCTGGCCTTGAACTCAGAGATGCACCTGCCTCTGCCTTTTGGAGTGCTGGGATTAAAGGCACCACCACCACCCAGTTAGCTCGCTTTCTTATTCAGGCCAGGACCACCTGCATAGAGATGGTGATACCTCACAGTGGGCTGGCCCTCCTGCATTAATTAATAATCAAGACAGTCTCCCACAGACATGCCCACACACCAATCTGATCTAGGCAACTCATTGATGGAGGCTTTCCCTCAACTGACTCCAGGCTGTGTCAAGCTGACAATGATGTGAACTAGGAAACCTTCTGAAATGCTGATCTGAGCAGAACCTTCTTTTCTGCAAATCCCTCCACCAGATAACAAAACAAAATCCAAATCTGAAATGTGGTCATTCCATATCTGCGCTCACGACCCAACATTCCCAATATTTCAATATTACATGTGGTGACTCCAGGCCCCTCAGGACTTTCTGTACCTTCAAAAATCATCCCAGTGTCCTCCATTCCTGTGAAACTTCTGGCCACTTGGAGGGAGTTTTCCTCATTCCCATAAACTTAACAGCTGTTATGATCTGAGCTAAGATGTCCCCTGGGTTCACGTATTAAAGCCTAGGACCCTGTGAGTAGCACTCTTTTGGGAGGTTCTGGATAGTTCAAGAGGTTGGAACCTGGCTGGAGAAAGCAGACCAGAGGTAGTCCTTAAATGTATTCTGTCACCAGCTCCTCCTGTCTGCCACAGGTGCACAGCTCTCATCTGCCACTCTCCCAAGCACGTAGACGCATGTGGGAAACAAAAAACACATTTATACATGCATGTATGTTCACCTACACACTTGAAAAGAAGCAGGGGCTGGAAAGAGACAACTGTTCCATGACCTTCTAAAACTTTCAAGGCATTAAGATTTCCTTCAAGATATTAATAAATATGGAAATTTGAAAACAAAACTTGTATTTCTTCATTTAAAACATTAGAGACATTGAGAATGAGTGTTCCACATTCTTGCAACCAAAACCATGCTGGCCTCCGTACTGTGTGTATATGCCATGGAGTGAACACATTTTCTAGCTCCAGAAACTGCCTCTTCCTTTCCCGGTTGGGACTAGTTTCTACTCCACCATCTGCAGCACAGCTCCGTGAAGCATCCAAGAGTGAAGATTTCCCAGGGCAGAGATCTTATCTCTTGCAACAAAACTCTTTCCCACAGCAATGTCCAGAGGCCACCTTGTCAGTCTGTCTGCACACACAGAGTCCTGGACAGCGGCAATGTCCGTACTTTCACTTTTAGGTATTAGTCCTATAATTCTACTTATATTTGGCTCAAACTTCATTTCACTGTCCCACCGTACTCCCCCTCCTTGTTTTTTTTTTTCCAAAACAAAAACTCTGAATCTAATCTCCTTTTGCTTAGCTTTCTTCCCGACCATTATCCATGACAACTTGTAGCCAGCACTCTAAACACAGAAGGACTCCATAATCCAGAACTGCTCCTTCTCATCTCCTGGCAGAAACTCCATCTTTGCTACTGCCCATCAACTGTGTTTTTACAACACAGGCTATGAGTTTCTCACTAGAATACAATGAAGAAACACAATTGCAAACGTCCCAGATGACCAGATGACCAGTAACAAAATGACTCCTTAAAAAGAAAGTTGAAGCAGGGCGGTGGTGGCACACGCCTTTAATCCCAGCACTTGGGAGGCAGAGGCAGGCAGATCTCTGTGAGTTCGAGGCCAGCCTGGTCTACAGAGCTAGTTCCAGGACAGGCTCCCAAAACCACAGAGAAACCCTGTCTCGAAAAACCAAAATAATAATAATAATAATAATAATAATAATAATAATAATAATAAATAAATAAATAAATAGAAAGTTGATTTGTCACTGCCCACAATAAGATCCACCCATTCCTTAGCTTTCTGAGAGTCTAGTTTCATGGCAGAGGTACTGGTGGGAGCCATGTTTATTGCCAGAACTCTATGGAGTTTCAAGGCCCCTGCTACCACCAAGAAGCAGGCTGTCAGCTATTCATAAACACCATTTAAGTGTTTGGTGGTGGGGCCTCTTAAAAGAGCTGCAAGATTTTTACAGCTAAAGCTCAGTTAGGAAGCCTCTCTTAAATGAGACACACTTGCCTCTAGCAAACAGAGTTCACCTGAGAAAATGCTGCTACCAAGAAGCCATGTTTAACTCTGTTCTCTTGTGTCTAGAATTCCTTCCCAAGCTCTCTCGAGTTTTATGTAGACGACTCTGCTAGTTCGTCTCCCAACTTCCCTGACTCAAAATAATCACACAGAAACTATATTATTTAAATCATTGCTTGGCCAATCACTTAAGCATATTGCTAGCTAGCTCTTATATCTGAAACTAAGCCATTTCTATTAGTTTATAGTCTACCACAGGTTCATTGCCTACCAGCAAGGTTCCAGCTGGTGGCTTCTGTCTTTCTCCTCTGGGGGCTCCATGGCTTCTCATTGACTCCACCTACTCTCTCTATATATATCTTTTCCAGCCTTGTTATATTCTGTTAAGCCATTGGCTGAAAGCAGCTTCTTTATTAACCAATGGTATGCAGAAGGGAATCCCACATCACCTCCCCTTTTCTAAATAAAAAGTAAGTTTTTAACTTTAACATAGTAAAATTACATATAACAAAACAGGTATCAAGCAAGAATTACAGTTACAATATTTATATCTACTTTATCTTTTATAATAACTAAGGAAAACTATAACTATCTATTCTTCAACTCCATCAATGACTACAGAAGGATATAATATTACCCAAGTTAACAGGAAGTGCACTGTAAGCAACTTCCAAAACTCTAGAATTGACGAAGATATCTTGCTGCCTGGATAGTCACCCAAAGTTCTTCTGTAACATTGGGGCATCCATCTCCAGCCTATAGGCCCATAGTGTCTGGCAGACTTTTCCATGAAGGAGGAAATTTGAAGATTTCTTATGCCGTGTACTGGCAAAGTTCATCAGTTGCTTTCTTCTGTGTCATGCAAAATTGTTTAACACAGCTTCTGGTTCTGTTTGCTGGTGGAAAGCAGAGACACGGCTCCTTTAAGAGGTTTCCTGATTCAGCTTTAACAGTAAAAACTTTAGCTTCTTTAAAAACAGTGGCTTCCTGGTTCACCAACACGAGAGGCTCTGACTCTTTCAGGAGGTCCAGCTACGGAGCATTTAAATGGGGTTTGTGAGCAGCAAACTGTTTAATGGTGCAACACAGACCCACTGTATACGTGGAACTGGGGTGGTGTGCATGGCTTGCAGAGGCAGTGAACATGCCTCTGCCATGTTGGACTGGGCAGAGCCAAAAGGCAAAGCAGCCTTAGTCCGAGTCACGCCGCTTAGCATTTTAAGAATCAGTAATTTTAAGATTACAGATATACAATAAAGACAAATTCAGATGAAAAAGACCTCTAAATAGTTCACAGTGTGTTTTTAAAAATGTACATAGGCTTGGGAGAGAGAAGAAAAAGACTATAGAGAGCTATAAAAAGAAGTAAATGTTTTTTAAAAAAAATAAAACAAAGTCTTTAAAGAGACAGCATAAACTTGTAGAAAAAGTAAAAGAGTAAGAAAAATAAGCCACATAAAGATAGAAAATACACAGAGAGTCTGGATTATGTTTATTATTATCTTTTCTTTTAATTTTTTGATTGTGAATGAGCTAAGTATAGAGAGATATTTCATTGTATGGGCTGCTAGGCTAAACCAGAATATATATTTTAAAGGTATCTTGACTTCAAAATATGGTTCTAAGGATATTCTTCTTTTGTTTCCACAGAAGATGAGAACCTGTGGATTCCTTCCAGACTAATGTGGTTTGATGGACCAAGATGCCCCCCCTGAAAGGTCATCATGAACTCCCCCAAAAGAAAATATTTCACCCAACAAAAAGCAGGAAGGAGTTTAGAGATTCTTCCAAATTCCCAAATATTGTTTATAAATGTTTGCCCACATTTAAAGGGAGATTTGTGTTGGTATGGATCTTCATTTATTGATACAAATTTAAGATCAATTTTGTTATATGTATATTTCTCCTCTTGATTAAGGTATTGTGTTTGTGCAGCTCATTTAAAAATGTAATGTATAACTTAAAAATACAGGTTAATAGTCATCTATAATAGTCAAGCTTCTAGTCATGTTAGTTAGATTTTCTAAATGTACAGAAATATATTTCAGATGGATAGTTAAATTGTTCAAATCTTTTAAGGACTACCAGAATATGGCATATAAAATGTTTAAGAACTTAGGACTTTTCATGACAATGAGACATATCTGCTCCTGGCAGCACCAATCTACTTCAAGAGAAGGATGGGCATTGAAGAGGCTCCTTATAGAGTTTGTTAGCCATTTGGGCAAGAAACTGCTCTTGCCTTAACTGTTTGACTGGACTTGCAGGACCCACAGAAAAATGACTGCTGAAGCTGCCTAAAGAAGGTGAGACAGTCCTTCAGGGTTCCTGCTTCATGAAAGAGTCTTCCAGACATTCTGCAGGACACAGAAGAAAGTGACTGACAAACTGTCAATATAGGTGGAACAGTATTTGAAATTTCCTGCTTCATGGAAAAGTCTGCTGGATACTATGAGCCAAAAGGCTAAAGATGGGTGCCTGCAACATTACAGAAGAACTTTGGGTGACTGTCCAGGTAGTGAGATGCCTCTGTCAATTCTAGAGTTTTGGAAGTTGCTTACAATGCACTTCCTATTAACTTAGGTAACATCATATCCTTCTGGAGTCTTTGATGGAGTTAAAGAATAGATAGTTATAGTTTTCCTTAGTTATTATAAAAGATAAAGTAGATATAAATATTGTAACTGTAATTCTTGCTTGATACCTGTTTTGTTATTTATAATCTTGCTTTGTTGAAGTTAAAACTTTCCTTTTTATTTAGACAAAAAAGGGGAGGTGATGTATACTGTGAATAATAAAATATGTGTCATTGCCATTGGTTAATAAAGAAGCTGCTTTCAGCCAATGGCTTAACAGAATAAAGCCAGGCTGAAAGAGATATAGAGAAAGAGTAGGCAGAGTCGGAGAGAAGCCATGTAGCTGCCCAGGGAGACAGACACACTGGAACCTTGCTGGTAAGCCACAACCATGTGGCAATACACAGATTAGTAAATATGGGTTAATTTAAGATACAAGAGTTAGCCAGAAATACACTTAAACTATTGGTCAAATAGCATTGCAAATAATATATACAGTTTCTGTGTGATTATTTCAGGTCTGAGCCACAGGGAATGAACAAACAGCCCCCGCCAACACCTACCCACCTCCCCCACCCACACACCAATCAAGATCACTTTATTCTACATCCTGATAGGCAGGAACAAATAATTCCAATTCTGGCTGTCTCTACACAATGATCTCCAAGAGGAATACTGTCCCACCTTCCTCACACAGACCCACCCTCTAGAGTGGAGGAGGAACAAAACTGAAAACTACAGATGCTTCATGAATCATGTGAGGTGCCACGCTAGACTTCTCAGTACAATTCCAATTCTAGTGAATGTGCTGCCACCAAACTAGTCTGGCGTTTGCCCCCAAAGTACACTTGGCATTATCTGGCAAAATTTTGATCATTGTTGCTTTGGGGATGTACTGTAACTGCAGCTATTGAGGAGAGGACATAATGCTGCTAATCCCTACATACCAGGTCAACATCACCCTTCCCTCACCCCAACCCCCAAGACCCCACCACAAAGATGCATCTAGTCAGTAATATCAAGAAAGGCTACTAAAGGCTGCTTTAACCCAAGAGTCCTGATTAAGCTAATTTTAACATCAGATGGAAGCAAGGATTAAATGACACAATGGCAAGCAGAACGCGGGCAGCTCGTGTTAATGTATCAAAGGTTCCACATGACGTCATGCTGTGGATCTGCAGCATCCTGACGAGCACTAACTCATCTGATGCCACAGCTCACTTTCTGCACTGCACACACTCACGTCCCGACTCCCACTGCTCAGTTCTCGGCCACGGTGAAAACAGTGCTCCTTCTCAGAAGACGAGGTATAGCGGATCTGAGAACCACAACACAAGAGAAACAGCCTGATAAACCAGAGCAACAGGCCTGAAAAGAACCCTCAGAGGCAGTCAAAGGGTAAAAGCAGTAACAGTCCTAAAATTCCATGGCGGTGCCACCAAAAAGGAACTCAAGTCTGCTTTCTTTAGTGGCAGCAAACAAGTCAACAATGGTAAAGTCTTGTAAGATAGTCACTTTCCTCTCCCTGAAAAAGGTGGGCTCCAGGGAGAACCCACTGTCTCTGTGAGAGTAACTCAGCTGAGGAACAAGCTCTCCCTAATCTCGGACAGTGGGAAGTCAGGGCAGTTGGCCAGAAACAAGACACAACAGCCTCCAGGCCCCAAGCCATCACATGCCAGCTACTCACCAAGGAGAAATGCAAATATTAGGTTCACAAGAAAAAGACCTGCACAAGAAGGCACTTGGAGTTGATTCATCAGTTCACAAAATGGAAACAACCCAAACGCCATCCACAGGAGACCAGATAAGCAAATTATCACACCCACACAATGGAACAGGACTTGGCACAAGAAGTAACAGACTGCCAATACATGCAACCATGTGGATGAACCTCACACAACAGTTCATGCACATGTACACATAGGCACACACACACATACACACATGAGGGGAAGGGTGTGTGTGTATGTGTGTCCATCTTGTAAAGGGGTAGGTATTGGTATGGCTGGAGAGGAATGGAGGAATTTACTAGAGTAATAACCTTTTTGTTATATAGATTTGGGTTGTATATGAAACTTCTGTCAAGCTTCGTCAAATTAAGATTTTTGTGTATATATTTGCTATATGAATTTTACAATGCACACACATTAGAAATACTGGACTCAGATGCATGCTGACATATGCTGAAAGTATGGGGTGAAATGCATTGATGTCTAAGCCAGCTATGAAATGTAGCCTCCAAATACAATGAACTATAAATGGACGGTGATCTGGAAGACTGAAAGAGAGGTAAACAAAGTCGTAGACGGCCACTGGCAGAACCTAGGTGGCTGGGAGATGAGTGCTAACTGCACGTCTGAAATGGCTACAGTAAGAAGCTATGGAGAGGAGAAAGAACAGCCAGTCCCCAGCACCACAGGGATCGGAGGTGGCTGGGAGGTCATGGGAGCAAAGTGTAAGGCAGTGCTAGTTTGGGCCCACAGAAGGGCCTCAAGGCAAGGCCTGTGAAAGGTCAGGCTGACCTGGTGACAGGCAACACTGGCCAGCAGAGTAAGCGTAAGGTTGGTGCTTAGACTTTGGACGTCATCAACTCCTGCTCCTATGGGACCAGCTGTATTATGTGACTGTGGTCAGAAACAAGCCCCGCCCACTCTAGCCTTGGCTAAAGGGCTCCACCACCCTGTGAGGGGATAAGGGCACATGAACTGTCCTGTGTTGACAACCAGCTACTTATATCATCTCTAGAAGCCACTTTTCTAGACAGAAACCGAATACACAGATGACAACCCGAGTCCCACAGATCTCCAGCAGTTCCACGCAGGCCAAAAGCAGGGAGCCTGCTGTTTCACCAACTGCTCCCCAAAGAAACGGCCTAAGGTACAAGCAGCCCTCGACCATCTGCACATGGATGCTCCAAGCACACGGGTGCTCCACTTTGAAGATGAGCCACAGCAAAAATCTGAATCAATAAGCAGAAGATCTATCCCATAGCCTCAGTCTGTGTGTGTGTGTGTGTGTGTGTGTGTGTATGTTGCGTGTGTTTTTAGAACAAATAACATTATGAAAGCCAAAGAGAATTAAAGAAATACATTTTTCTGGATGAAAAATAAATTCATTCATATTTTCTAAAGCCTAGTTTCAATAATTTTAAGATTACTATCTCTGTCCCCACCCCCCACTCCAATGACACAGATCATCTAACTCTGGCTGCATAAGACAACATGTGATAGACTTTGTCATGTGATCAAAGACTATGCCGGAAAGCAGAGCAAGTAGGTTCTAACTTACGCGCTACAATCAGCTTACTGAGAAATGACAGGTAAGTCCCTCTGACTCTTTCCTTTCCTATACAAGCTAAGACATGCATGGCATGAGCGGACCCCGTGTGTCTCCCCAGAAAAGAACAGGACACCAGAGAACCTCTCCTGGCTCTCAGTGCCTACTACTGGCCTGCTCTTTCTCAATTTCACCCTTCTGATTTCCAAGGAACCTGAACAATTTGGAGCTTCTGGAGTCAAGATCTTAAAAGAGAGAATATATATACATCTCAAATAAAACCATCTCACAAACCAAAACAACTTCAGGCTAGAGGATGAGGTTGGGTGGATGAAAATGAGGGATCAAGGTGAGTGGTAGGCTCAGGTGTTTCAACGCTTGGTCCCCAAATGGTGGCACTCTTTCAGAGAGGCCTAGCTGGAGTGGAAGCAGTCACTAGGATCTTTGCGAGTTAACAGCCCACTGGAGTCCCCTCTGCATTTTAAGATGACCACTTTTAGTTCCTGCTCCTGCTGCTGACTGCCATGTCTCGGGCTCACCATGATGGACTCCCATCCCTCTGAAACTATAAGCCAAAATCAACTGTCTTCCTTAAATTGCCTCTGTTTGGTCACAGGACTTCATCACAGGTCAGATCCAAAAAGAGGCCTGAAAACAGTGACATTACCAGAACCTGGAAAAAGTTAGGATTTCTGAATAAATAAAGCTCCACCGGGGGATAAGTTTCCATCATGACCAGTTTGTCTGGAGGCCTTCCCATCCGTAGTGATGCATGCCCAGCTGATGGGGGAGTCATCCCACATCCTCTCCACCCTACTTCAGTGAGCAGAGGTTCCTTCCCCACCAGAGAACTATGCCAGTCTTGGGGAGCCACGGTTGCTGGTCCCTGCATCTGCCCAGGGGGCTAGGAGTATGCAAGCCCAACCCAGTTGGCTGCAGGGGCTAATGCTGCTGCCTCCCACACCAAAGCTGGCCTTCAGAGTGTCAGGGCCAGCAGGAGCCCTTCCTCCACTGAGTTTGCCCCTTCCCCATTTCAGTAACTGGGGTTCTAGTTATGTATGAGACCAGAGAACATGCCAAAGAGCTGAAAAATGAAGACACCCCACCTAGTTCTTGCTGAGGACAAATTCCTCTGTAAAGCTCAAAAGGGAGAAAGTGGACTAAAACCAATAAAATCAGTAAAGCATACAGGGAACCTGGCTAAGCCTGAATCATGCTGAGGCGTCCCAGCAGTGCCAGAAAGAACGCTCTCCACAGGAAGGGACCAATTCCTATTTGTCTCAGGTACAGATTTTCTTAGAAATAGCCAGACTCCCTGCAAGCTGCCCCAGAAGAGCACTGACACCATCTGGGTCTGGAAACCTCCGTGACCAAGGTTTGCTCGAGGCAAAGAACCCAGTGAGGCCTTCCAGAAATTTCTCAGGGAGCCTGACATCTAGGGACCATTCATTCACTTTCAATCAGTACCACCAATATTCTAAAAATGATTCTAAGCAAATCTCTGAAGAATACAAGAAAGGACTGGAGAGATGGCTCAGTGGTTAAGAGCACCGGCCATTCTTCCGGGGGATCTGGGTTCAAGTCCCAGCACACACATAGTGGCTCGCAACAGTCTATAATTCCAGTCCCAGGAGGTCTGACACCGTCTTCTGGCTCCCACAGCAGCAGGTATGCACGTGGTGCTCATACATATGCATGGGCAAAACACAATATACATAAAATTTTTAAAAATGAAAAAAGTATTTTTAAACCTCCACAAGCCTTAGTCAATCTATCTCAACTAATTTCAAAATTCTGAATTTCACTCTGGATAATGGAGAGTTCAGCGAGTGCCTTTATCTTCTGGTCTGTTGTGCAAAGCCCTTGAGCCCGTGAGGAGGGGAGAAAACTTTCAAATCACCTGCTTCTTCCTAGCTGTTCCTTCAAGGGTCAGCATAGCGGCCTGGCATTATAGTCAGAAAAGAATGCAAGGAGATAAAAGCAGCTAAACCTTACTCCTCCCATTGCCAGGATTAGCAAGCAGCTGCCTAAGGATCCCCAGCCCCGCCTTTCCCTAAAACCAAGAAGCTCTGGGCAGCCTGAGCCTCCAGCAGGAGTGTCTGCCAACTGCTCACCCCCACACAGCAAACTGCACTTCCCAGGCTTGACAGATGTAGCTGCTATTCATTGCTTCCAAGGCAGGACAAAGCATTCCCAGAAACACAAAGCAAAAGGGCTTCAGGCAGGGCCACCTCTAACAGAAGCCACCTGCCGGCTCCCTCTTCCACCATGCCCCCAGAGCACGCATGCGCACATACAGACACGCGTGCACACACAAATACACAGCTTTTTCAAACCACTCCAACAGGTGTTGGCTCAGAACAGGTGACTTTCTCTGAATCACTGGGCAGTTCTCTCAGAAAAAGGAGTATTTTATTGCTGCTCCTCAGATAGTATGCCATAGGATGCTGATCACTAATCAGACATTAGAGAGGAGACAGACCCCGCACGAAGGTCCTTTCATGTGACAACACACATTTGCAGAATGTCCTACCTAGTGATGTCATAGAACACTTCAGGACCGGCTTCAGAGCTTGGAGAAATGAGAAGCCCCTTCCTTCCTGGTCACCCTGCATTAGCTTGTCCATCACCTGGCATGGAGAAGAATCACCCTGCTTGAAAGTTTCTCCTATGAGCTTCAGCGAGAAGAAAGAACAGGTGGTGAATGCACATGCGTGCACACACACACACACACACACACACACACACACACACACTGCTATTTGAGTCCAGCGATGATGGAGCTTCTACAGGGACCATTAGAAACTAGTAATAGGGACACAACACACACATCACTCAACTCAACTCTGGCTACAAATTGTATCTGTGCACATGTCACAGAAAATAAGGGCATGTCCCCTATAAGACAGCTAGATTTTTGTGTTTATTAAATATTTATTTATCTTTATTACATTTACATTGGTGCTTTTCTTTGTGTTGTATCTGTATGAGGGTGCTGGATCCCCTAGAACTGGAGTCTCAGACAGCTGTGATCCACTGGGAAAAAAAAACACAGGTCTTCCGCAAGAGCAACAAGTGACCTCTGCACTGAGCAACAGCACTGCAGCCCTGAGCCAACTAGTTTTATTCCCGTAAGGAGTCCTCCCTGCCCCTACCCTCATCAACTATCTTACATCATCCGTCGAGTACCTGGGTGGCCGCTCTCAAGGTACACACCTATGTTGGTAAGCCATCACAGCCACCGTAACCATGGCACACGATTTAAGTGAGCTCAGCCACCAGCACCCCTAACTCCAGCAGAAAAACCTGAATGGAACAGGAGGAAGACCCACAGACTGTGTGTGACAGCAAGGGATGGCTGTCAAGAGCCAGATAAATCAGATAAATGACGGCACACAGACAGGGACACACATCCTGACCTCACACAGACCCTCACCATCGCTTTCCTGTTCAAACTACACATCTCAGATTTTCTTTACTTACTCCCCAAGGCAAACTATTTGTTAAATAGATCCCAGCTTTCGGTGGAAAAACACAGGACCTGTACCTTGGGATGAACTTACAAAAAAATAAGCCTCTGGTCGCCTCTGTGCCTTCCTGGGGTGTGGACTTTCTACTTTGTTCTCAATGAAGCTGACCCTGAAAGGTATCACCACTTATCTGTGTGGCTGAGCACAAATAGGTGCATGCATGAGCATGCGCTCACATGTGCAGGCGCGCACACACACACACACACACACACACACACACACCGGGAGCAAAGCATTCTCAAACACTACCCAACACACAGGAAGCCTCTTGCGAGCTAGCTGCTCTTCTCTGAAAGAGTATTCCTGGCACATGTGTTTCTCAGAACACCTTTGACAGTTGCTGTTTGTGGTTAGTGTCTGAGCACCATCAAGAGGCTGGGGAATTCCTCCAGCTCTGTGTGTCCTGGAAGGGAGGAAGCCCACACCAGTCCTTCCTCCCACCATCTCAGCTGCAGCAGAAAAAAAAAAAATCATGAACTATCTCCAGTACTGAAGAAACGCTATTTAAAAAATAAAAACACAGGGCAGAGAGATGGTTCAGCAGCTAAGAGCACTGGCTGCTCTTCCAGAGGGCCTAGGTTTAATTCCCAGCCACATGGTAGCTCAGAACCAACTGTAACCCCAATTCCAGGGAACCCAACACCCGCAGGCACCATGTCTGCACCAGCATACATACAGGCACATGGAATAATAATAATAATAATAATAATATATTATAATAATAATAAACAATAAAAATTTTAAAATAAAAATCCTTTCATGTGCTTTCTACCTTAGAATAGATGTCTGAGTTCATTCCTATCCTCTCTCTCCAAATCCTCTTCCTGCACACTCAGCAACATTAGCACAGCCTGGGAGACACTGGACTCAGTGACCGCTGGTAGCCCTTCTCTAACTTCCCCACTCTCGAAGCAGCCCCAGGCCAGACAGCAAAATCAAAGTCCCTGGTCAGCTCCTTCTAGCACCCATCCAGACCCCTTCCCCTCTATTCTATGGGAAATTCTTCAGCTCTACTCACCCCTATTGTCACCGTAGCCGGGTAGGGCTACGTTATAGCAGTTGCTGCTGAAGCTGGTGCTTAAATACTTGATGTAAAACACTTTATTGTTTAAATACCAGTTTTGCCTCTGAGCCAGACAAGCCTGAGTGCTGCTTGCTAATTATCAGCCGCTAAACAGCGCTTTTCTCACTGGAGCTGATGCCGAGGGTGAGGACGCTGGTGAGGAGCAATGGGGTCCGGCTCTCCTGAGAACCTCCTCAAAATCCTTATGAGGAGGAACAAAGAGGCAAAAATACTGCTCCACTCCTGCCATACCACTGCACCTTGAAGACTTCTGGGCACTGGGCCTGCATGTGGGAATAGCAAACAATGACCACACGACTTGTGGTCTCAAAGCTGAGCTAGCTGAGAGGATGTGGAGGTAAGAGTAATTAGGGTTTGTGCAACCATGCATGCGGGATCAGTTGCCACTGGTCCATCTGGAGCTGGTTTTGCCTGGAATGGTAGAATGGGGGCAGGTAAGATCTTATATAAGTCTCAGAGGATGAAAGAAACCTCAGAAAAAAAGGATGCAGAAGGATGAGCACATGGTTGGTGTCAACAGAAAATAAAGGGGTATCTCCACGTGCCGCAGAGCAGGGAGTAAATGCCTGGGAAAAGGAGGGTAAAGAGATCAAACCCAACTTGCCTGCACACCAGATTTAGGGGTGTATGCTTAGGAAGTGGAGGGGAGGGCTACTGAAGGTCTCTAAACAGAAGTCGTATGGACGGTTGAGCTCCTCAAGGTCTCCAAAAGCAGCAGACAGGCGTCCTTGAGGGCCTGTGCGAACCATGCAGAGCAGAGGCAGCAGGAAAGGACGCACCGAGGCAAAAGCTACCTGCAGCCATTCCAGCTGGATCCTTCTCAGCCTCTGAACCAGGCCTAACAGCCAAAGGATCCTGGAAATGGTGCTACTTCTCTGCATCTCCTGGCTACTGAGGCTCCCTGAACACATGCCTGACAAGGTCCACACTATAGCACACTTGACTATCTGCTGAGACTAAACACAAGGCGTGAAGTGACGAATGAAGAAGATAAGGCTCCTGAAAAGATTTTTACTCAGTAAACAAAAGTTCTAACAATATTTTTAATATGTGAGGCTTCCCTGAGAAAGAATAAAGCTCCTGTTACTAAAGAATTTAAAAATAGGCTAGACAGACTCTGGCAATTCTGACTTGGGAATATACTAAAAATACACATTAGTAGTCGGGGAGGGTGATGATATAGAACAATACATAATCACTTTGTCTTACGAAAATGCTGTACTATGCTGTACTATAGGCTCAGCACGTAAAGGCACTTGCCGTGCAAGCCTGGAGACCAGAGTTCAGTCCCAGGAATCCACACCAAGACAGAAGAAGAGAACCAGTTCCACAAAGCTATTCTCTGACCTCTGAAGTGGGCACCATAGAAAATGTGCACCAAGACATACATATAGAAAATAAAAATGAATTAGATATTCTTAAAGAAATGCCAGAATGAAACTCATCTCTGCATGCTAACTTCAGATTTTTAATATTTTTAAGATACACACTCTGGATACTTCTCTGCAAAGTGTAGGACCCCATAAAACACAGGACAATGCCCAGAAAGCCACGCCTTCACATGCTACCCACACGTGAATCTGATGGGCAGTCTGTTGGGGCCACAGGGCTACATGAACATCTCTATGATGGAATGTTGCCTGAAACAGACAGACTAAATGCTTTGAAAAGATATTTTTCTAAATGATTGACTTCTAGGTGCCCTTCCATGAGTCCCCTCCAAGTTTAGGGAAGTCCGGACCAGAGCAATCATCTCTCTTTAGAAAGTGTTCTGTGATGACGGATGTCCTCCACCTGTGCTTTATCACACCGTGGCCCCCAGCCGACTACTAGGCACTGGAGATGGAGGTGGGGCTTACTTGATTTCAATTAAACACCACCAGCCGACTACTAGGCACTGGAGATGGAGGTGGGGCTTACTTGATTTCAATTAAACCCTACATGTGAAAACATGAGAGGTGGTCTCATATTGGCCAGAGAGGTTTCTTCAGAAAAGGGCTTATGTACTCAACTATGGAGTCACAGAGGTGAAACTTCTGACCCGTTCCTTCTACTTCCCAGCCGGAAGACAGGACTGATTAACTCCAAAGGGAGCAGCAGGACAGGAGCAGCCTGTGTCTCCAGTACCTGAGCACTCCCAGGGAACAAAGACCCTCACCCCAGAGAACTTCACCTCCTTCTTCCTGGGACAACAACACAGGCAGCTTATGCCTGCCCTGGGCAACCCAACACCCTACCTGCGAGAAGACCTCATTCCCAAGGATTCCAGAGCATCCTTAGAGGACTACAGCTGGAATATCAAGGCTGGATTGTACTGGAATTTGGGGGCTATGTTGACATACAGAAAGCTGAGACAAAGAAAATGCATCTGAGTAAAGAAATACAGGAAGTCAGTTAAATCCATGACTTTCCAAACCTCAGTTTTCATTATGAAAATCTATCTCTTCCTTTCCAAATACAGCTGGATTTCTGCCCAGCTCCAGCCCAGAGGCCAAAATCAAACATGACCAAAACTACACATTAACATTTGTTGTCCAACTTTTGATCTCTGCCTCTCACCCACTGCTTCTGCCTGGATACACAGTTCGAATCTACCAAGAAGGTGCTTATCTGAGTTGAGAAACAAAAGCTGTGCCAACCTTATGCAATACCGCAAGAACACAGACGCAGGTGGCAGGAAGAGCACTAGATGGGCATCAGGGCCATCTTTTCAAACAGCCCTCAACATCCAAGGAGTGCCAGCAACCTTCCAAGTGCGTGTCAGTGGAGAGCTGGAGACAGGGACCTTCTCGAGATCCTCGGTCCAAGGCATGGCCACTTCCCACTCTAGATCTAGACACAGCTAGTCTGCTCCGCGGACAGCCTCTTAGAGAAGGGCAGAAAGTGCAGATGGGAAATAAAGCCCTAAAATGACTACACAAGGAAGGGAGGGGGGGGGGGGGGGGAACAACAGACCATCCAAGACTACACACTTTTTTTTTTTGAAGTTTACTGGAAGATGGGTTTTTTTCCCTCTTTCTTACTCTATAAAAAGAAAAAAAAATGTTGCAACTTCCTTTGTCACAGCACATGCTTAGGGAAAAAAAAAAAAAAGGAGGCTAACCCATTGCTTCACTTCTCAACTGCATTACCGGCCAGACCTTCCTTTCCCAGCCCTGCCCTCTCCTCGACAGGAAGCCAGAAGCTGAGGTGACCGGGGGCTGGGCACTGCTGTCTGCCTCCACTTAGTGCCTAAATACAATTAACGATGTAAAGTACTCCTAGGCCCACGGAGGAGAAAAAACAAAAAAACACTGCTGCAATTTCATTCCCACACTCTTTACCGGTTTCTACTCCTGTCAGCTCTTAGGATAGTCAATTAACAGAAACATTCTCCCCTTGGTCAAACAAAAGGGAGCAGCCTGCAGCCCCACCCACTTGCTACAGCCCAGCTGTTGGCTATAGTTTTGCCTATACCCTCCAAAGATTGTCTCAGGTGTGTGTCCATGTAGTGTCCTGGGCTGCACCAGGCAGCGATCCCACCTCTAACTGCCCTGTCTGAGGGACCCACCCATGTGTCTCTGTATGCTGTATTACTGGCCAGCTGTGGCCAGCTGTGGCCTTTTCTCTTCTACTTACACAGCACCCGCTCCCTGCGCCTTTCACTGATCTATTAATAAAGCTAAGTGGCAGAGCAGAGGAGAATCCAGAGTAAAGTGCAGACTGGAGTAGCCATGGCTGTTTTCATTCATTTTATACACTTTGTATAAAATGGTCAGCTTCCAGCCGAGCAGTGATGGTTCTCCCAGCACTCGGGAGGCAGAGGACGATGAATCTCTGAGTTGGAGGCCAGTCTGGTCTACAGAGCAAGTTCCAGGACAGCCAGGACTACACAGAGAAACAATGTCTCAAAAAACAAAAAAACAAAAACACCCAAACTTGTTAAGTTCCTATAGACAAGGTCTACTTACTATTCTTACCATTGAAGCAATTTGTACGAAAAGCATTTCATAAATATTAAAAATAAAGCATTAGTTGCTAGGTCACCTATGTTCTAAAATAATGGGACCATGGAAGAACTACTTGGAGACAGTATTGTGAACTACAGAAGAAGAGGTTTTAGAGTTAGGCATTCTCAGAGCCAAGCAAGGTAGCCCACACTCGATAGAAGAGGGTGAAACAGGCAGAAGGAACAGACAAGGCCACAATCTATAAATGATGAAAGGTCAGTTCAAGATATATCATAAAACCTATCTCAAAAAAGGAAAAAAGCTTGGAGTCAGGCATTCTCATATCTACAGCTTCTGGCCTTGGCTTTTCCTTCTGCTTGACATGCCTCCTCTACCAAGCATGTCTGAGGTTCACCCACAAGTCAGTCACCTTTCCTTACATGCCAAGAAAAATTTCAGAGCCTCTTCCCTTTTTATTCTCTCCTTTGTACCTGTTACTATCTGACAAGCTGTACCGTTCAATTACTGTGTTCTGTCTTCCCCTACAGAACACAAGCCCTCTGCAGATGAGATTGGGTTCCTCTGTTTTATAAGCTAATATGTCCCCAGAACCTAAAATAATGCTTCACACTCGGTGTGCAGTAACTGCTAATGAATTAGTTATTCTGAACATGTTTCCAGCTCTGTAGAAAACAGACTGCTACCTTGCAGCACCACTGCAAGGACTCACAGGGGTGCACACAGCATCAGCTGCATGCCCTCTACACCTGCTCTAGAAGAATTGTGATTAATCCAAGAAGCCTGAGAGCAGCTGAGCACCCACAGAGCTCTGAATGACAGAAGGTGATGTATGGATCAAAGTCAGCATGTGGCTCTACAAAGGTCATTCTCGGCACTACTAATTTTCTTATTACTTATTTTCAATGGGGGGGGGGGTAAGACACACACATGCCACAACATACATGTGGGCTCTAAAGATCGAACTCAGATCAGGCATGGCAGCAGGGTACCCAGTGAGCAATCTTACCAAACCTAATTAATTTCCTTAAGTAGCAAATCATTCTGGATGTGGTAGCAGGGGGACGGAAGATAGCCTAAGGCAAATCTTGCTTAGAATACGGGGTCTACAAGAATAAATGAACACTTCAAGCCTCCGACTTCCTCTCATCTCACACAGCAGAGACACGGAGGGGGTGTAAACCCCAGGGGATGACAACCACTACTTTCCCATTCCAGGCTAATCCAGCCATCTGGGCGCCCTGATGGCCAGTCAGCAGGGAAGACAGGAGGCATCATGGGGGAAAACAAACATCCACAAACACTGGGTGGGTGAATAAAAATAATGCAGCCAAAAGAAGGATAAAAATAACACTGGCCTACAAAAACAACTGGTAGGGGAGGGCTCCTGTACAGCTACCTCGCCCCCTCCGACCCAGCTACCACTTCTTCCCCAGCATCAAGGCATTTTCCGGGCAATGGAAAACTGAAGGAAAGGCATTCAGTGCACAGCCTTGCCAACCAAGTCTGAGCCTTCTGATTTACAAACAGAAAAACTGAGGGAAATCCAAACATGGCGTAGGGTTTGCTCAGGGCCACAATAGTAGGGCTGGAAACCAGGTTGCTCAGGTTCTCTTTCCTATGCAAGCTGCAGGACATGGGAGATAAGTGGCCCCGTGAGACTGAGAGCTCTGACCTCAGACCAGGCAATCTGACGCTCAACACTGGTCTGTCTTGCGACACACAGGCCCAAGGCCAGCAGACAGAAACAGCCTGCTTCTATGTCCGCTGTGGGTCTGGAGCTAGTCAGGACTGGAAGGGAGTTGGCACACATCACACGCAAGAAGGGGGTCTCCGCAGAGAACAGAGTGGGGGGCCTAGAGCAGGGAAGGGGAGAGAAAGTGGGGGGCCTAGAGCAGGGAAGGGGAAAGTGGGGGCCTAGAGCAGGGAAGGGGAGAGGGAGAAAGGAAAGTGGGGCCCTAGAGCAGGGAAGGGGAGGAGAAAGGAAAGTGGGGGGCCCTAGAGCAGGGAAGGGAAGAGGGAGAAACATTAATTCTTGTAATTCTCACATTAAGAATGAGAATTCCATTAACAGAAACGCACAGTACCTCCTTGAGTCAGACCCAGAAGATCCCTCTGGAGCAGCTGCCAGGAGACAGGGCAGGGACAAACACTGACAGGGGAGGGTCTTACTATACCCCTAGCTAAACCCCACAGAGCCCAGCCAGCACTGTCCCGCTCTGAGTGCTACCACGCATCCAATCCTGAATTTTGTTTTTATGGTTGGTGAGAGGGGCCCGTGGATAAAGGTCTTTGCTGACAAACCTGACGGTTTGAGTTCAACCCAAGGAACCCGTAAGGTAAAAGGAGAGACCCACCCACATACACAGGCATGAACGTACGCAAAATATATAATAAATAGTGTATTTTATAAACTTTTTAAAAAGGAAAAAGATGATACAAGAAAAAAACAAGCCAGGCAGTGGTGGTGCACACCTTTAATCCCAGCAATCGGAAGGCAGAGGCAGACGAATCTCTGTGAGTTTGAGGTCAGCCTGGTCTACAAGAGCTAGTTCCAGGACAAGCTCCAAAGCCACAGAGAAACCCTACCTCAAAAAAAAAAAAAAAAAAGAAAAGAAAAGAAAAGAAAGAAAAAAAAAACAAAGACGTAAGTTTCCAAGGAATTAACCATCGGTCTAATATTGAGCGAATATCTTGCTCATGGAGAAACTCACAATGTGACGTGCTAGGGAAGGGAAGGGTCTCTTGGGTTTGACAGATTCCATTTTTTTCTACTTCCTTTTTGGGAGAAGGGGCAAGAAAGAATTCTAGGGATGGAACAGGGCCTTTCACACACATGTTAAGCACATGCCACGCTACTGAGCTGGGTAAGCTTCAGGACTCGCTTGAGCCTGAAAGACTTCAGGATAGAGCAGCCTTCGTGGGGACAGAAAAGGCTGAGGTGGCTAAAGTGGCAAAAGGGGAGGGGCAAAGAAGAACAGAGAGACTGCGCAACAAGTAAACTCTCCAGCATGGGGGAGGAGTGGTCACAACCAGACCTGGGAGGCATCTGGCTACATCACTATAGTTAACCGGCAGAAGAGACCCGATGGGGAAGCTACAGGATCAGAGCTGGGCTTTAGGCAAACTGATCCCCAGAGCACACCAAGGAGCTCAAGGGAAAGACCTCCATTCCACTGCCGACGGAGTCATTGCCCCCATCCGCCTGTCATCTCTCCATTGCTTCCTTTTCTAACTATGCCTCAACTCCATCTCATTTCCTTTCAAAGAATCTGAACCACAGCACGCGTGAGATCCAGGAGAAGGCCCACTCCTCTACAGTGCAGAGGAAGGGAAGGGCATGAAGCTGCTGAACACGCCCCCCCCCCCAGCTCTGGAGACAGCATGGATGCTTGTGAGCCTGGTGGTCTGAGAGGAGGACGCCACCAAGTTTTCTTTTTTTTTTTTTCTTTTTTGAGACAGGGTTTCTCTGTAGCTTTGGAGCCTGTCCTGGAAATTAGCTCTGTAGACCAGGCTGGTCTCGAACTCACAGAGATCCACCTGCCTCTGCCTCCCGAGTGCTGGGATTAAAGGCGTGTGCCACCATCCGGCCCAAGTTTTCCATAGGAAGGAACACTAACAAAAAGGTTCTGATACAGTGTGCTCTCTACTGGGGCCTTTGACTTGCCAGGGGCCTAGATGCAAGTAATGAGGAGGGAAAAGGCATGAGATACCCCCTGGCTAGCCTAGCCTCTCCAACACCAGGGCATGAGTGGTCTCCGCCTGTCTGCCCGCATTCCTAGGATGCTCTGAGTTCCTTCCACTCATGGCCCTGGCCACCCTCCACTCCCCCACAATACCCTCTGAGCTCTACAGAAGCCAGGCAGGGCAAGCAATGGGCAGGCTCCTCCTTCAGTGTCTTCCTCCCCAGCTCCTGCAGAGCCTGCTCCTTAGAAGTCTACAAGCTTCCTCCTAAGAATCAGAGGCCAAAGAGGAAGGCTTCGATGGGAGAGAGAGAATGTATGCTATTCTGAGGACAGGGGCCCCTTCTGTCACAGTTAAAAATAAACTCTTAGCAACTACACCCAGCTCCTCCCCCATCTAGAGGCCAGTGGGTCATGGTCGATAAAGTGTTCCCTGTAGAAGAAATGAGGCCCTGGGGACAAGAGAACACAGAGGACAGTCGGTGAAACACGGTCCAGGTAGTTAGCTCCACGGAGGCAGAGGACTCCTCAAGTCCCACCTCTTGGCTCCTATCACTAGTCCTACATACCCTACCCCGCAATACACCTTGATTCTAGGAAACAGACACAGATCGTGGACCTGAGCCATGACTTGTGTCAGCACCTGTCCAGGAACTGGAACGCTCAGACAGACGTGAAGGAGATACCCTGCACGGTGTCTCCAGCTAAGACGCTCTACACGCACAGCTTCCTCACTTGCTCCACTGAACCCCAGCAGCTACAAAGAGAGGATTCACCTCGAAGGACACAATCGATGCCTCTGCCATTGCAGTGAGCAGGAAAAGGCCTTCTGTTCTCTGTACCCTTCCTAGGAGGCTGAGGCACTGAAGTACCTTGGCCCAACTCATCAAGGAGATACTCAGAAAACCAGGGAGGGCCTGGTTACTCCTGGAAGTCAACAGAATGAGGTCATACTTCAGGATGTGGTAACATGAAGCCCCACACCGTGGGGTGGAGAGCGTAACTTAGAAACAGGACACGAGGACAGAGAGGCAGCACACTGAGTTCCAGGCCAGGGTAGGTACTGGGGCAGATTCATACCCACTGGCAAGAGCTAAGAAGCAGCAGAGCCAGAAGCAAACATAGCAGAAGGCCTAACTGTCTAAAACCTTGCTCATCTTCCTCTGTCGGGTCCTCTCCCTGGGGAATGAGTAGGACGCCCCTTAGAGCCTTTGTCCAACTGAATCAAGGCCCCAGGAGAAGCCACAGCCAGGGTCTGAACTACCCACCAAGCTCAGGCTGGAAGGGAAAAGAGCGCAGAAGGAGCGCACAGGTGAAAAATGAGATAAACATTTCATGTGTGGCAAGAAGACCTGGGACAGAAACCCGGGCCTGGCTATAAAAAGTGCTGCGGTGGCGAGCTTATTTTTAGACACTAGAAATGAGTCCTGGGTCCAAGGCAGGAGGCCAGGCTGTAAATGGCCTGGAGGGTCTGGGAGGCTCCCAATAACATGGATAATCACAATGCCAGTGAGGGGACCAACTCAATCACCTGCCGCGAAGAACAGGGAGGGGAAGGAGCACGAATCAGAATCAGCATAAGCAGAAGCCACAACCCCCGGGTTCCCTCTCTTCCCAGGGACAAAAGATCTGTCTGTCACCTTTGTTTCAGAGTCAGGGAAGACTCAGCATGAAGATAAACAAGAAGGAAGGCATCAATGGCACAGCTCCCTCCTGTCTGCTCAGGCAGAATCACCTTACACAGAGCTGACACCTGCAGTCGCCACTCTTCCTTCCTGATGAGTCCAACTGGTCCTCACCCGGAAGCCTGAAGACATTCCTCAAGGATGAGATGCCCTTTTATATGACCCCCCAGCAGAGCTCAAGTTCCCAGCGGGATAAACATGTAACTTTTCTCATCTTGAAGAACATCCCATACAAACAGAGGTTGACCTTGAGGCTACATGTCCCAGGCTCCACCACCTCCCAGCTGGCACGTGGAGATGTTTACTGGACCACAGAATAAAGTCTCCAAGAACACGACAAAGCCAGAGACCAAGCCCAACCTCATGATCACTCCTCCTCCAAAGAAAAGCAGGCCAGCCTAGCACACAAGATCCCACCATGCACTGCTCTAGCCTGGCACAGACAGGAGGGGGAGGAAAGGTAAGCTCTTCGAGATGTGCCCCACACTGGCTTCCTTAAACCCCAGCCCTCTCTGAGGGTCAGTGGTCCCACCCAGAAACCCCAATATCCTCATCTACTCTGGGAACCAGTTCCCATCAACAGGCTCAGAACAGTCCCTTGCCCATAACTGAGCCTGGAAGGATTAAAGGCACTCCTTCAAGTGAATGAAGTCTCATTCACGCCAAGAGAAAGACCAGCTAGCAGCAATAGTGTGGCGACAATTCAGCCATTCTTACCCCCAAGTCAGATGCCCCAATGTAAACACAGCCTTCCTTCACAGCCAATCACAGTGGCCTCCAAATGCCCCTGACTTCAAATGGCAAAGAACTTGGGGAAAGTAAAACAGGAGAGCCCCCATCTCCACCTTGTACTGACACTCCACTAAGATTCTTCTAGTTTCAAGGCAAGAGCAGATGTAGCCATCCTCTCTGCTGAGCAGTGGACTGAAATACTTTCTAAGCTTTCATATGGGAGAGAGCAGCTGCTCAGTAAAGACACATTACACCCATGGAATGGGCATCCACACTGGCCCAGGTACTGCTGACCACTCAACACAGAGCTAGTCAGCAAGCATCTCTCTTGCCATGGGCCTCTTGTACCACCCCACACTACCAGTGTTTGCCTGGTGACAGCTAGACGCCAGCTCTCGATGGAGGCAGCTGGACACCAGAAAGTGAACAACCTGCTCAAAGTCACACAATTAACTAACAAGGCATAAAACCTAGACCATTTGAGAGTTTAGGGTTGTTGTTTTTTTTTTCTTGTTGCTGCTATTTGGTTTTGATACTTTTTTTACATTTTTATCTAGAATATAACCCTTGAAAATGAATAAGAAATATTTTCCATTTATATTTCTGTATATTTATATTTGAACTTACATATGAACTTTTATACTTCAAAATATATACTGTCAGTCTTAAAGATCCCAAGGGGCATCAGTCCTGATTATTAGAGAAAACACTTCAGTCTTACTAGGACACATAGTGTCTAGCTCCTCTGGAAGGGCCCTTTCTCCTCACCCACGCCCCCATTTACAAGGAGGGCTATGTGAAAAGCTACGTTGTGAGGAGACCAAGGACCTGAGTTTGATGATGTCTTCGGTACCAGCACCACTCCCTGCTGGAAACCAAACAGTCTAAGAAACCCACACCAAGAGCAGGTTTCACAGTACATGGCTCTGCTGCCCACAAGCAAACCAGATGTTGGGACACAGCACTGTGCTTTCCTCAGCCGCCCAGTCTCTTCCTCAGGTGGATGGAGGAGGTGACAAAGATGACCAAGGAGTACCCATTATTACTCAACTATCAAGAGGAGTTGCCAGTCCCCACAAACACAAATAACTCTGCCCTGACTACTCACCTCCATCCAAGGCACAGAACCACACAGAAGGGATTGGGGCGGGGGGACACCTCAACATGACCCTTCAGAGGGCAAGAAGCACAAAGGAGGCAGGCCAGTGTGGGCTGCGATGCCAAAAGCAACCCGGGAGAGCCTACTGGGCCCTAGGAGCTGACACTGCCCACCTTAACTGTCATGCCTCTGACACAGACCCCTCACGCCTTGATTCCTGGAGCAGGAGCCTGACTCTGCCTCCAGACCGGGGATTTGGCTCCTGCATCCATTCTTGTGCCTGCTCCACTGATAACATCCCAACTCCCTGTCTTTCCAAGCAGAGCTACCCATGCCTTCCCCTCCTCCAAAGAAAGCACTCCGCCTCCCAGAGCCCACCAATCAGCAGCCCTGAGGCCGCACAGAGGTTTGCTTCTCCCTTCAGTCAACCGTAGTTTAACTAGAGAGTTTTCAAATTCTGTGAAAGCCCAGAATTCACAAATGAAAAAGGGCCATCCTGCATCAGAGAAGCCCAGAGTCCTGTTTCAGGAGAGAGAGAGAGGTCACGACCAGGACAGCCTGCCTGGAATCTTCTTCCAAAAGTGGGAAATGTCCTCTGAAGGCAGAAATTTGATCCGTTCATCGAAAAGTCCACAAACCCCAACTTCAATGATGCCGACCCTTCCTTTATGACATCCACAAGCCCTCCCTCACACCCACCCTGCCACAAAAAAAAAAAAAAAAAAAAAAAAAACTTTAAGGTTGACTTGACCCAAAGACAGGTAAATTCAGTCCTGATCTGGCCCCACTGCACCTGACCTACTTGGTCTCCTGCTTGTCCCCTCAGCTCTAGCTGCAGCCAGTTTCACAACTTCTGGCAGACCCACTCATTCCTCAGAGGCCCAGCAAGTTCCCACTGCCACAGCCAGAGTGTCCCTCAGCGTCATCGATCCTCACAGACGTCCCTCTTTCAGAATCCTCTATTCCTGGTCACACAATTTAGCCCCCAGGCCAGAAAAGTCCAGTAGACGTCTCTGCAAGGATGGCCAAGATGGGTCTTCTTGACATTCAAACTGTGCCTGCCAGCTGCATTGTTTATTTGGTTTGATGCCTTCATGTGGGCTACGTTTAACATTAACAGCCATATACAAACAGTGGCTACCATATTTGACAATGCTGCCTACATCTGTCAATCTTGCCTTCTCCAAATAGGTTTCTTGACCCCCCACATTTTACAGGGTACTATCCGAATAAACACATGGGAAACGCTCCGCAAACTGTCAACTACCTGGAACCAAATCTTGCGGCATGATCACGAGACTTTCCTCATCTCATGTTTCCATCCAGCACACGTCAAACTGTGATACCGGCCCTGCCAGCCACGCTATCAGTCATCTCTCCAGTGAGGACACAGAAGGAGGACATTGCCTGTGCAGGGGGGCAGGGCGGGTGAGGGTGCTGGTGTTGCCCTTCAACGATGTCCTGGCCAACGGTGGGAGGCTCTAATCTCATTCTGATACCAAAAGCAGCTACGTCACTATGGCACTTAAATGACCTAGTGAGGGAGACACACTGGAGAAAGAGAAGAAACTGCAGGACCTGGCTTCCTCTAGTCTACGCAATGGAAAGACAAACAAGAGATAAGTTACGACAACATTCCCTATTTTGTAAAGCAATAACACGCCTCGCCTAATCAGCACTGAAGAGAAGAGTGGGACAATAGTATGGGCCTTAATTAAATTTGTTCAGCTAATGCCTAAGCGTCACCACGATATAGTGAAGTCGAATGCAGCCAAGTGACCCACAGGGAATATAGCCAACTCATACACAAATAGATTGAGGCTAGGTGTCCCTACCAAAGAAATAACAGAATCTCCGAAGAATAATAAATAGTATTTCTATCACAAAGTCCTTAATTCGGGGGGGTGGGGGGACTTGTTACAGATCCAAACCTCATGGAGCTGCCGGGATGGTTTAGAAGCTGCCTCTCCAACTTTAGTAACTACAACTGAGAGGTGACACACACCCACCAGTGTCGTCCGTCCAACGAATGGGCCGATAGGGTCAAGCAGCTCTTCAGGCTCAAGGTACTGTGAAACAGTAACCAGCTGCATGCCTGTCCAGACCACTACAGCCACAAGCAGGGAGGGGCCTGAGACTGCAAACAAGAACTGGGTTCAGCTCCTGCCTCCAGCAAGTGAACGGTAGGAGTCTCCACTCGCCTTGGGCAGGTCATGCCCTCATTCTGGGCCTTGGTTTTCTCATCTGCAGAATGAATGTGTCGGACGGTGCTGCCCTCTCAACTGGCTTCTACCTGACTGGAAGTGTACATGTGACTCAGAGGATGGCGAGGAGGGTGATGAAGCAAGGTGACAGCACCCATCAAAAGCATCTAAACATCAGCTTCCCAACGAGGACAATGGGAAAGCAGCAGGGCCAGTTGGCTCCTTTATTTATTTTTACTTTATGTGTATGGGTGTTTTGCCGGCATGTGTGTGTGTGCAGCGATTGTCTAAGTGTGAGCACAGGAAACAGAAGAGACTGTCCGAATCCCTGGAACTGGAGTTACAGTTCTCTGTAAGAGCAGTAAATGCTCCTAACTGCAAAGCCATCTCTGGATCATTTTTAAAGCTCTGGTTTTGCTTAACGGAACAAAGAGCAGAACCTGTGAGCAGCCTTCACTCTCTATCGTATCTCCGGGAACCTGTGAGCAGCCTTCACTCCGTATCGTATCTCCGGGCTACAAGACGGCAGTCTCCCAAAATCCCCTAAGAGCCAGGCTGCTGGGCCACACTACGCCCTGGGTCCTTCCGCATGGGTTCAGGGTACTCTACAGAGCACAGGTCTCGTCTTTTCTTAGCCTCCAAAGGGTCATCTACACAGCCGGTTCACTATATCCTCTTCCCTTGATGCTGCGTTTAAAAGGCTCCTTGTTTTGAAATCGTTTCACGACTCAACACCTGAAGTTTTGAAGTGTCATACGCAGAAATCTCTGTGGTGTGTGTCACTGAGCCGGGATTTCCTTTAACAAGCTCCCCCACGGCTGTGATTATGTCTTAGCCAATATTTGGGTAGGAAAGCACTGCTGCCTGCTCTGCTGCCATTCTCCAAGCATCTTGGCTCTCCTTCCTTCCTCTATTATTAAATCTTAACTCATGGACGTATGAGAAATCTGCAATTTAACAGTTGAGTCAGCTCCTAAGATCCAGGAGCAGGCTGCTTGTCAAAACAGACTCCGGCTTCAATCTTCACCCACTCTGACTAGAGAAGGAGAAGCACGAGGATTTGTTTAATGTGCTGCTAGGGTTTTCCCTTTCAAACCTATTCAAAGGAGAGAGAGAAAAAAAAATACACGAACTTCTCTTCTGTTAATTACACCAGGGTCTGAATTGAGAGCCTAGGATGGTGTGTGCAGCAGAACAGGAAGGGGGAAGGGGTTTTGTTGTGAAGTCTTTATATTGTGTTCCAACTATCCAAGAGAATCAACAGCCAGTGTCCCCCCAGCCTGCTGATCGGTAAAGGCAGATGGCATCTCAGAGGAGGGGGAAATCTTTCCAGGAAAGAACATCTGTCACTTCCTCAGCCATGCAGTTAACTGTGGTCAAACTGTTCTGCACATCTCCAGTCCTCAAGGTCAGAGCCGCATCAATCCAACCAGACGGGTGGAAAGGGGAGGGAAAAGTACAAAAACCGCAATATTCACGGCAGGGATAAGAGTCCCGCCCCCGACATTCAACACCAAGCAACAACCGAGATCCTGCAGCAAGAGTTTACAGTTAAAAAAAAAAAAATCTGATGTTGAGGATGAAGACAGCAAAAACAATATCCTGGAATAGAAACTAGACTTAATCGCCCCCTACAAAGTACCAAAGGGTTTTAGTCCAACTGAAGGTATATGCCAACAGTCTCACCCATAACTCATGGGTAGTATATAATAGCTGAAACAAAGCAAGCTGTGTGGGCTGAAGGGGAAGAGAAAAATATAACACAGGAAGCAGTTCGCTCCTCCAATCATTGAGATACCCCAGGGGAAAGAAACTTGATAGTGACCTTTAGAGACATGGTGTAACTTGAAACCCTTGGAAGAAAAAAACTTTGTAGGGACCCTGAATGACAGACTCACCCTTCACTGGGACCTTCTGAAATCCCCATTCTCCACTACCAAAGAAACAGAGACACTGAGACAGATAGACCTGGAGAGATTTAAAAAAAAAAAAAAGAGTGCGTTTCCGAAACGCAAGAATAAGTTTTCCAGCCTTGAGTCGCGAGCTACCAGGACCAAGCTAGGCTTGCAGAAACAGCACTGGGCCCAGCCTGCCTGCCTTACAGAAAAGGTTTCCTACGGTGCGTGGAGCAATGAAAACAGCGCGGCACAGCCTGCGGGGCAGAGCAGGCCAGGCGCTGGCGGTTCCAGACAATCGCGGGGCACGGAGGCGGGGTCCCCTGTCTCCAACACCGCGCCGACGCGCCCCACCACTGAGCGCCGACCTCGCGAGGCCGCGGACAGCTAAGTCACTTTCCGGATCCCAAATAAGGAGCAGGGTTAAGTAAACCTCAGAGAGCGAACTTCTCCAAACCGACCGACCAACCAGCTCAATGAGTAAAGGGCCTTTTGTGCCCGCAGAAAGGAGGGAGGGGGGAGGATGGGGCCACCGTGGCCTCGGCGCTGGGTGAAGCGAGCAGAGGCTCGGACCCAAGCGTGGCTACAGGCTGGATCCCACTCGCACCCCAACATGGCAGTCCCCGAAAGTCCTCTCGGGTCCCGATCACTCGCGGAATGACCGGAAGCTGCACCGATCCCAGCGTGTTCCACGGCGGCCCAGACTTACCTTCAGGGCGAATTTCTGCTGGGTTCTCTTGTCGAAGATCCGCAGCACCTTCCCATTGATGCCCAGGCCCAGCACCTGGCTGGTGACCTTGTAGTCGTCGGTGATGGCGTTCTTTCGGATCTGCAGGCCCGACTTGACGTGGAACTGGGGGAACGGCGGCGGCGGCTGGGCCGGGGCGGGCGGCGGCGGGCTGGGGAACGGCGCC
>NC_022013.1:21579803-21609708 GCF_000317375.1 Microtus ochrogaster
GCGGGTCGCGGGGCCCCGTGGGTCCCGCTGTGCGCCGCGGGCGCCCACCAGCCCTGCTCCCTCCCCCCGGAGACGTGCGCTCCGGGGAACGCGGGACGGCGGGGCCCGGCCGGGGATGGGGGGGGAATCGCCGCGCCGAGAAGTAGCAGCCCGGGGGCGGCGGCCGCGTCACAGGCTGCTCTGAGTCCTCGGCTAGTCCTTAAAGGGGAGGACCGAGGGTGGGGCTTGGAGGAGGCGTGGGCATGGGGGAGGGGTGGGCCTTAAAGGGGAGGCTGTCCAGCGGCGGGAGAGCAAAGGGACTGGGTAGGCTGGGATTGCGAGGTGGCCGTCAGGGAGAGAGTAAAGAGAAATCCTAGTTCTTAACCAGGGCCAGGCGAAGGGAAGCGAGGGGGGGGGGGGGGGCAAAAGAAAAGCGGCTGGATAATTCAAACAAAATCCATAATTCTCCAGCTGCTGGGTTCTAGAAGATAGGTCATCAGAGAATTTGGAGAGGGTGTATTTTGAAAGAAACGAATGATTGATAAAGATCTGCCTGCCTAGATGGACCCTGGGGTGTGGAGGGTACTGGGGCACTAATGGGGTTACAAGGCCATTCATCCTAGGATCAGGTGTCAGGCAATAGTCACGATTTTCTTAACATTTTTGTGAGTTTCACATTTTTTTTCTCATGAAAATGTATCGCTGTGCAATCATGAACAATTTGGTTATTGTGCTTTGGACGTATTTTTTAGTGTAAATCCGAAATGACCCGATATGGAACAGGGATGGGTGCTGTAGTGCCCTGTAATCCCAGCTATGTGCGGGAGGCTGAGGCAGGCAGGAGGATGAGCAGTCAGAGGGTTAGCCTGATCAACAAAGGCAGGCTTTATCTCAAACACCCACAAACCTCGGAACTCTCTCCTACATATACCTTCCCCTTGTGTTTTGAATTCTTGGAGCTACTGCAGCAAGGGGGAACTAGGGTGGGGGGATTCATCCCTGAGGCTACAAACCAGAAAGAAGTGTTTCTGAAGCAACCTTGTTCAAGTACCAGTCTCTGAGGAAAGGGGGCTAACTGGCCAATAGCATGGCTGAGACCCACAAGACTCTGACCGTCAGAGCGCTTGAGAAATGAGACCAAGGAACAAAGTCGATACACAGCTGCAAGTTACCGACAGATACAGACAGCCTAGAGATGAGGTCTGACCCACGGCCACACACAGTCGCTAATACGTCCCAAGAACACCCTGGAGATGAGGCAGTGTCCTGAGACAAGGGCCTTGGAGACATAACCCAGAGGGTAAGGCTCTTTTGCTAGTGTCTACTCGCTGTTCGGAGTTTCAGAAGATGCTTGTCCCAGGGAAAGCAGAGATGAAAAGGTAAAGGACTGTAGTCACCTTCTCAGGATCCAGCAAAACTCACTATGGACCAAGGAGACATCTGGTCCCCTTTCAGGTAGCCCTTTCTTCAGTGATGCTCTGAGCTCAGCCCTGTGGTGACAGATGGTGATAATACTAGTCCAGTGGGGAAGACACGGTAGTTGGGAAAGCAGTGTGGCAGAGGTGGACCTGGGGATAAAAGGCAGATTCATGATGGAGAAAGGTCATTGGTTAATTAAATAAAGAAGCTGCTTGCCCTGATAGGTTAAAACATAGATGGGAGGAGTAAACAGAACAGAACTCTGGGAGGAAGAGGAAGTGAGCTCAGAGACTCGACAGCTCTCCTCTCGGGGGCAGACGCCTCAGAGAGACACGATGCTCCACTCTTGCGGGCAGAGGCGAGAGCTCTGCTCTCTGAGGCACACGCGATGAACCTCCGACCCAGGATGGACATAGGCTAGAATCTCCCTGGTAAGCCACCTTGTGGGCTACAGCAGATGATTAGAAATGGGCTAAATTAATATGTGAGAATTAGCCTAGAAGAGGCTAGATAGATGGGCCAAGCAGTGCTTAAAAGAATACAGTGTCCATGTAATTATTTCGGGTAAAGCTAGCCTTTGTGGGCAGTGGGGTGCTGGGGACGCAGCCCCGCTGCTCCTATTACAACAGATTCACTCACCAGTCTGCAGCTGGCTGGCTTCCTTCTGCCCTTAGAAGCTAGACGATTGGAGCTGGACAATTCTGGTTTTCCCTGATGTTTTAAAGGCACTGCTCAGAGATGCAAGAACAGAGAAAGGAACTCGGGGATGAGGAGGAGGAAGTCCTCAGCGGCTCAAGTGGAAGGGGCTCCCATCCTTACTAACTCTGTGTTGCCCGGAACCCCCACAGAGCAGGGTGGGGTCTCCAGGACTTCTTGTTGGAATTCAGCCGTCACCTGATTCTTTTTAGAAGGCTGGAACAAGAGTGAGCTATTCAGAGGCAGCAAGGCACAGTGGGAAACGACGAGACAGAAATGAGCAGGACCCAATTGGCCTAGTAAGGTACCTTAAGCACCTCTATCTTGAAAAATGAGAAAAATCCTAACATTTTCATTCATAACTGAGTAACAATTAGAGATGATAACTCTTCATAAGGCACACAACATCTGTTCTCATGAGATATTAAACACCACGGTTCCTCAAGCATCGTTTTCTTGCTTCTCGCTCTGTTCCCATTGCCTGGAGACCTGCTCCTGACACTGAGCTGCCTTTCCATGTAAGGGCAATTCTGGAGAGATGCCTAAACCTGAGGTTCTGGGAATAATGGATCACAGAGACCCAGTGGGGCGTTTCTTCTGGAGTTACAAAGGCCAGATGGACTTAGAGAACACACAGGACAACCAAGACACATAGTCCACATGCACACCCCAAAAGTACACTCATGTGAACACAGCTCAAAAGGACAAGACATCTGGGCATGGAGCAGTATAAATGAGTAACCAGTGAGTAGCCAGATAGTAGGAAGAGCCACAGGAAAAGGCATTCTACAAGAGACCCAGAGCCTTCTGTCCTAACACCAGCTAATCATGTGACCTCACAAAAGTCCCTGACCCCCCAGTTCCTTCTTTCCTGTCTAAAAAAATAGTAGAAATAGCATCTGCTTTATCCACATTGTAGAGATATTATAAGGAAAAAATAAAACCCAAAGTCCTGCTTATCAATGACCACCATCTCAGCCATCTGTAGTGAGCTACTTCAGCAAGCATTGTTAAGCCTGTGTAAAAGCAATTCAAAAGTTGGAAGTCAGGCTGGGGCTATAGCTCAGTGATAGAGTAAATGCTTACTATGTACAAAATCCTGGCTATGAGCCTCAGCAAAGCATTAGCTAAAAGTATGTTGGGAATCTATTTACAAGAAGGTATGATCCGTACTGACATGCAAATGCATATATCATGTAATATAGTATACATGAAGGTAATGTAAGAACCAAACGTATATAAAATTGCATCAGTTCTAGTCCCAGATCCATGACACATGTTGGTCTGTGTGTTTCTGGTTTTATTTGATTATAGTTATAATACCAAAGGCACCTATGGACCCACTACCCAAAACACAAACTAGGACTTGAACAATAGCATGCGTTTAAAGAAATGATTCCTAGGTACCCTCCAGCCCATCCCCCGTGTTTGTTACCCAAGACAACAGTCACCTGCATGCTCCATCCACCCTTCCCTTACTTTCCTTTTTATACAATTTTAGTTTAAGAAGACACATTTAAAGATATCATGAAAAGATGGATGGGATGGTTTAAATCTGTAAACACAGCACTTTAGAGGATGATGCAGGAGGATTGATGCAAGTTTGAGGCCATGCTAGGCTACATTATTGAAGGAAGATGCCTGTTGGCTCCCAGCCACCCAGCCCCAAAATAATCATACAGAAACTGTATTAATTAAATCACTGCTTGGCCCATTAGCTCTAGCCTCCCACTGGCTAACTCCACATCTTAATTTAATCCATCTCTATCAATCTGTGTTATCACCACGTGGCTGTGGCCTGCCAGCTAAAGTTCCAGCATCTGTCTCCAGCGGGGCTACATGGCCTCTCTTTTTCTCTGCCCTTTTTTCTCCCAGAATTCAGTTTAGTTTTCCCCGCCTACCTAAGTCTTGCCCTATCAACAGGCCAAGACAGTTTCTTTATTCACCAATGATATTCATGGCATACAGAGGGGAAATCCCACATCACTTCCCCTTTCCTGTTTAAATAAAAAGGAAGGCTTTAATTTTAACATAGTAAAATTACATATAACAAAACAGGTATCAAGTAAAAATTACAGTTATAATACTTATATCTACTTTATCTTTTATCATAACTAAGGAAAACTATAATTATAACTATCTATTTTTTTAACTCTATCAAAGACTCCAGAGGATGTAATATTACCTAAGTAAACAGCAAGTGCATTGCAAGCAACTTCTAAAACTCTAGAATTGACAGAGACATCTTGCTGCCTAGACAGCAAAGTTCTTCTGTACTGTTGGGGCATCCATCTTTAGCCTACAGGCCCACAGTGTCCAGAAGACTTTTCCATGAAGCAGGAAATTTCAAAAACAGTTCTGTCTATATTAGCAGTTTGTCAGTCACAGTTTTTTCTGTGTCCTGCAGAATGTCTGGCAGACTCCATATTCTTTCATGAAGCAGGAACCCCAAAGGATCATCTCACCTTTAGGCAAGTTCAGCAATCATTTATCTGTGGGTCCTGCATGTCCAGTTCATCAAGAAGTCCAGACAAGAGCAGTTTCTTGCCCAAATGGCTAACCAACTCCATAAAGAGGCTCTTTGATGCCCATCTTCCTCTTGAAGTAATTGGTGCTGCCAGGAGCAGATGTGTCTCACTGTCATGAAAAGTCCTAAGTTCTTAAACATTTTAAATGTCATATTCTGTAGTCTTTGAAAGAGTTGAAAAATACTTATCTAACTGAAATAGAAAACCTAACTAACATGACTACAAGCTTGACTATTATAGATGATAAATGAGCTGTACAAACACAATACCAAGAGCAGAAATATACATATAACAAAATTGACCTTAAATTTCTATCAATAAACCAAGATCTATACCAATGAAAAGTATCCATCTCTATAGTATATCCCCCTTTCAATGTAAACAAACATTTATAAACAATATTTGGGAATATGGGCATAGTTCTATAGACTACTTCCTGCTGATTGAAGATGCTATTAATCAGGTCTTTCATGGTGTATCTTGTGTGCTACGCTCATCTCAGTCAGAAGTTTGGCAACGTAATTTTTGGGGGGTGTTCATGAACTATCTGAAAAGGATGTTTTCCAGCCTGTTGAGCTATCTGCAGATTGTTAATGAACTCTTCGTTACCAGCTTTCATGAGCTGCCATCCATACTGGGGTGGGCTCTGGTGACACAGCTGTCTCTGAGCCATTTCTGCTCCTGTAGTAACTCCTTGCCCATATTTCTGTATGTAACACCAATAAAACTCATTGATTCATCAAGTCGAACTTAGTCAGTATCCTTACTTTGGTCTGCCATTAGTTCCCTGTTTGGTGTGAGTGGAGGTTTGTTATGTCCTAGAATAGTGTCACAAAATATTCCCTCCTCTTTTCTATTTTCTGATACCTAGAATGAAAACTTCTGGAGGCTGGGCAGCCCTCTTGGTTCATGGAAATGAAGACTGCCGTTTGAGGGTGACAGATAAAAAGTACAAAGAACCTGGGCCCTAGTGAACCCAGACAACCATTTCAGTCTTAAACTTACAGACACCATTATGCAGAAGACAAAGAGTGTCCTTCTTGATGAAGAGCCTGGTGTTCTAGGTCTTTCAGTTACAGCCATATCTGCCCTGATACCCAGCCCTGTGTGATATATGCTGTTATTGATAAGTATCTATTATATAAATGAGAACGTTGAGCTCTAGAGAAATAACTTCATTGGGGTTGTTCTTCCAGCAAAGGTCAGAACTAAGTCTTTCTGACCCACTGTTCATGCTTACAGCTCCTACATAAATCCTGAGGAGACATAGTCTCACATATCCTTCTTGAGAGCCATTGGAGCTTCCAACAGGAAAGCACAGCTACTTGGGTGTCACCAACCAAAGCATGGCCCTCCCCTATAGAAGACGCTGTCCTTTTTGATGGAGCATACAGCCCTAGAGAGCTATGCATGGAGTGGAAAGGGAGGAAGGGGCACCCTTTTAGCCATCAAGATGAACAGAATCAGTTCTGGTGATGAATATCAAGATGTCACAGCCAAATTGCCCTCACATCCATCCATATACCTTAATGTCTACACGGTTCTCCCATGCTTAAGCAAGAAAATCCTAAAGAAGCATTGGCTGTAACCTCACTTTTGGATCAACTTTAAATCTCACAGACTTCATCTTGGCCTATTCTGTTTTTATACCATAGGTCCCTATAAATCTGCATGGCAGGAATCATACAGGAGCCAATGGCACCATCTTTCCAACAGACTTCCCTAACCCCTAATTTAAACCACCAAGGAGTCAAAGTTTCCATTTTATTCTGACTTGGTATGAAGAGTGGAGGATGCAGAATGGAGATCTACAAAGATCGGTTTCTTTTTAATGTTCGAAGAGCATCCAGCCACAGTTGGACTGAAATGCAGGTGCATGCAGAAGTGGCTTTGTGTCTGTGGCTAATACGACAGAACCTTAGTAGACTCACCCTTGTCATGACTTGGAGACAAAAAGAGCCAAGCCACCTTCAAGCCATAGGACTAAATTTCATAGATAAAATGAGAAATTACCAAAGCAAAACAACGACAAATGTGTAAGCACCGTTAGTAACAGAAATTTCTGATCCAGAAAGTGACTTCAAAATAGTAGTCTTCAGTGGTTCCCATCTTCCCTTTCCATCTCTCGAAAAGAAGTTCTCCTGGGAACAAGTGCTGTTGGCAGTGCCTTCCCTGAGAACCTCTTAAGGGAGGAAACGTATGCTCCCCCACGGGCACTACCCGTATCTACACCCCAGTCTTTGTCAGTTAAAGCCACAACGAGGAGCCGCTGGAACATCTGCGAAGAATGGGAATGGAAAGAGAAAGAGGAAGAACCTGAAGAGGAATAGAAACTTCACCTCTGCAAGTCAACAGCAAGGCCCAGCCTGATGGCACTAAACCCTAAATCTCACCACTTGAGCTGGCAAGTGTCTGGGAGAGAGGGAAATATCTACCTGCATTGCAGCAGACCCAGCCCAGGTTCCTGTCTCAAGGCTTCTTCCCTTTATTTATCGTGTATCTTGCATACCACTTGCTATATATAGGTGAATATATTGTCTGGATAATGTGTTGGGGAAGAAATCAAAGAAAAAGGAACTCACCATCCAGGAATACAAATAGGATGGGTCAATGAAAAGGATACACGGGTCTCTGCTGGTGACCAAGTGATGCCTGGTATTTTGCCATTTGTAAACAGAAGGAGGAAGGAGGGCAGAAAGGTTAGTGAGGACTTGTGTGAGTGTCAAGTGGAGGTTTCCTAAGGATATGATGATGAACAGCTCCACCACAAACATAGTTTTGAGGTAGCCAGATATGATGGAATCAAATCCAGGGGTTCAAATCCCAATCACACCTCAGCGTTGCCTTGTACAATGAAGAGATGTTATTCCCTTGATTCAGTTAAAGAATGATAGTTTGAGCTGTTCTTGACACATAAAAATTAACTTCTATCAATGTGAACTGTTGTTATATGACAGATACTTTCATAAGAATCATCTCATTCTGCTGGATATGTAGTTTAGTGGCAGAGCATGTGTGCACGCACACACAGACATGCATGCACACACAAGTGCACACACACACACAAACACATTCTTAGAAATTGTGATTCACATCTGTGATTTCAGCACTCAGGAGGCAAAGCAGTAGAATTACTACAAATTTGAGGCTATCTTGGGCTACATAGTGAGTTCAGGACAGCATGGGCTACAGGGTACAGGTCTCAACAGTAACAACAAAAGGAATCATCTCATTCTATTTTCTCAGCTACCCTCTAAAACAATAACCATTTCTGCTGCTCTCACCGCTGAAAACGCCGTCACTCAAAAAGCTGATAACCAGTTGGGATGTCATTTCCCCATCCCCATCCCCTGTCCCAACCACAACCCAGTATGTTCAGATTGTGGGAGTGTGGGAGGCGTTGGGCCTTTACGAGGTGGAAACTAATGGGAGGAGTTAGGCCGCTGGGGGTGTGCTTTCAGAGGGGATTGTGAGGTGCTGGTCTCTTCTTCCTCTTTCCTTCTGGACATAGAGTGAATGGGTCTCCACTCTGTATGTCCTCCTGACATGAGGTACTAACAGAGACCCCCAAAGCAACAGGATCAACTACAGTAGACTCAAAACCCCAAAACCATGAACCAAAATAAGTATTACATCGTTTTCCATTGTCTGAGGCATTTTATTTATTTATTTATTTATTTATTTATTTATTTATTTAATTTTTTTAAGTGGATCCTTTATTTTGGGGTTTGTTTTCTACATTGGATATATATATATGTGTGTATATATATATATATATATATATATATATATATTCCATTCAAAAATTTCCACTTCCTCCCCTCCTCCCATTCCCCTCCTGCTCCCCCACCCACCCTCCTCCCTCCCCTTCCAGTCTTAAGAGATGGCAGGATACCCTACCCTGTGGGAAGTCCAAAGCCCTCCCCCCTATATCCAGACCTAGGAAGGTTCGCATCCAAATAGACTAGGGTCCCAAAAAGCCAGTACATGCAGTAGAAACAAATCCCAGTGCCTTTATCATTGGCTTCTCAGTCAGCCCCCATTGTCAGCCACATTCAGAGAGTCCAGTTTGATCACGTGCTCATTCAGTCCAAGTCCAGCTGGATTTGGTGAGCTCCCATTAGATCAGTCACACTGTCTCAGTGGGTGGGCGCACCCCTCATGGTCCTGACTTCCTTGCTCATCTTTTCCCTCCTTCTGCTCTTCAACTGAACCTTAAGAGCTCAGTCCAGTGCTCTACATTGGTATTCTTTATATATTTTTATTTGTTTATTTTTCCACTCAAAAATTTCCACTTCCTCCTCTCTTCCCATTCCCCTCCCTCTCCCCCACCCACCCTCCTCCTGTCTCTATCTCCATCCATCGCCGAACAATGGTTTTATGGTGATATTCGAGATATTCATCAGTGTGACTATGGGACGAGGCCAGTTCAGGCACCTTCGTCTGAGGCATTTTATAACACTAACGGGGTGGAAACTAATACCCCAGTTAGTTAGCATCATCAGCTAAGCAGAGGGAGAAGGACCAGAACTCCAGCCCTCATTGTTTCTGTGTGTGTCAGAGCCCATGGTCCTAAGTGTTCGTGGAAGTGGTTCAGCCACCTTACACCTGCTGGCTTCTTGGGTGACTCAAGGGAAGGAGACACAGACTGAAGCTGGGAAGCACTCCATTCCCAGAGGTGTTGAAGGCAAAGAAGAAGGTCGGGACGCAATAATGAATGTGAACGTCGAGCATTTGTAAGCTTGTGAGGATGGACCTAATACGAGACAGGCAGACAAATAAACGGATTGCATAGCCTTATCCAAAATACTTGAGACTCACTGGTTGAGCATGCCTAATCCAAGGATCCCAAATGTACCAAACTCTAACACTTTAAAACATCCTGTCATTGCTCAAAAACTCTCGGGTTTCCAGATTAGGGCTACTGGACCTGAACTATGCGTTATTTTATATTTGGTATCCCATGACAGACAGAGATAGAAGTGAGGTTTCCCTTCCCCCATATTTCCCAATGACAGGACATCTGAGGGCCTGATCCATCCTTTTGTCCTAAGACCACATGTACACCACCATACACACAGGTGAATGACCCTACAAGCCAGGTTCTCAAAACTCCTGATGCCTTATTACATCATAAAGGAAGTCCTTTGTTTGCTTGCTTGTTTGTTTTTTCAAGACAGGATTTTTTGTGTAACTGTTCTGGAACTCACTCTCTAGACTAGGTTGGCCTCGAACTCACGGAGATCCACATGCCTCTGCCTCCCAATTGTTGGGATTAAAGGTGTGCGCCACCACCACCCAGCAAAGGCAGTCTTGTCTTCCTGTGGAAGTTCTTGCTGCAAACAAGTCCCTTATCCTAGAAAGGCATCCAATGACTCTGGTGGCCTCTTCCTGTAGGACAGTCACAGATGCATGTGACAGATGAAGTCCTGACAGAGCACACGGTTTTACCTGATTCTTATATCTTTGTCCCCTATTGACGCCATGACCCATTTCCAAAGCAACCAATGGTGACTGAGCACCAGTTAGTACCAAGCGTTGTGCTGATCACCAGAATCCCTGAGACCTGTGATGCGCTTGTCAACAAATAGAGGAGCCAGATGACACACACACACACACACACACGAGAGAATAAGATGTAATATAAAATCTAACGTGTGTGTAGTATGTATGTAAGTAGGTATGCATGTGTGTATAGGTGTGCATGCACATGTGTGCGTCTGTGGAGGTCAGAGGTCATCAAATGTCTTCTTCGGTTGTTTTCCACCATTCTTTTAGAGACAAGGTACTCTAGTTAGGTTTCTCTTGCCTTGGTAACAACCATGACCAAAAGCAACTTGAGGAGAAAAGGGTTTATTTCATGTCGAAGGTTTCAGTCCATCAGAGAGGGAAGTCAGCGCAGGAACTCAAGGCAGGAAGCTGGAGGCAGGAATCACGGAAGAAGGCTGCTGATTGGCTGGCTGGCTCTGGCTATGCTCAGCCTCTTTCCCACATGACCCAGGACCACCCGCTCACAGTGCACTGCACCCTCCACCTCAATAATCAAGACATTCCCCCAAACACAGCTCACAAGCCAATCTGATATAGGCAATCTGTCTGTTGAGACTCCTTCTTCCCAGACAACTGTTGGTTGTTCAAGTTAACAACAAAATACAGCCAGGACACAAGGCCTCTCAGAGAACCTGGAGCTCACCTAATTGCCTAGGCCGCTTGGCCAGTGAGCTCCAGGGAGTACAAACAAAACACACCACTCTGCCTATCTTTTTCATGTGTAGATGTTGGGATCTGAACTCAGGGCCCCATGCTTTTGTGGCAATCGCTCTACCAAGCCTCTAAAATTCACCATTTCAGCTGCTCCACAGCGCAGAGCTCAGTGGTGTTGAGTACATCACGCTGCTGTACATCTGCCATCGCTGTCCACCTGCAGGACACGTTTGTTTCCAAACCAAAATCCTACACCTGTTGAACAGTAGCTCCCTCTCACTCCTCCACATGCATGGAAAAGAGAGGCACCATCTGGCATCCAGGAGGACACCGAGTCTCTGGGGTCCTGACATTGACCTGCTCCCTCCAAGTACAAAGGCAACCAACAGAGGGCTGCTCCTCTAACCTCTCGTGTCTTCAGAGGACCTCCTAGCCATCCCTTGGCAGAGGCATGGCCTTCCAGGCTTTCAAAGACCATGGACTCATCCTCCCTGGCCTTTCAGTAGTGAGTAAAACACTTGGAAACTCTCAAACCAAGCCAGGCTTCAGCAGTCCTAACTAAGGCGGAAGACCAGCCATCTTCTTGGTAGAAAGCTATGAGACTCCACACCAGGAAAGAGTGCTCTCTGGATTGTCATACTGAAAGTATAGGGAACCACCTTCTTATCTTCTTTCTCCCTCCCTCTCTCTCTCACTCTTTGATACATTCTTATAGTTCAAAAGCACAAAAGGTTCTACCTTAATCTCTCAGGGGAGCTGAAACTATCCCGTAAGTCACCTATTTCAGAAGAAAACCCAACCTCCTGACTCAGCCAACTTTAGCCACCTATGGATAGGTAACCAACTCCAGCATCACTTCAGCCTGAAGCCTAGGGAGCAGGTTGTCCCCCCAGGACAAATGCGTTCCTCAGAATTCTCCCTCCAGGAAGTTCTTCAGACTGGAGAGCAGCAACCAAGGGTGGGAGATGAACATGTGATTGGAGAGAGAGGTGAGAAGACAGACTCCTAAAGAGGAGAAGTATGGAGGCTGTCAGGCTGACGGTTCATGAGCATCTGAAGATCCTATTGGTGGAAAGGGCCTCTAATTCAGGCCAAGGGAAACTGGATAGGAACAAAACAGGTCTATGGGTAGCCTCTCCCTCTGGTCTTCCCCTGGTAGGTCAGGGCTTCAGAGGTATTTCTTCATCTCTCCATGTGATCACAGCCGCCTGGACCAGTGTGCCCACCCCACATCACTGCTCAGGAATCCAGTTCTTGTTTACCTAACACAGCAGCCTTCCTCCAGCTTCCCAGAGAGCTTGTGGAGGAGCCTGGGGCCTGGGAAGAGGAACCCACAAAGAATTACTAAATAGGGGGGCCAGTGAGCTCCCTGGCAGTCAAGGCCTCCCTCGCCAAGACGCAGAGAGAGTTGGGAGAGATTTTGGCTTCCCCTGTCCTTTCTTGATGGAGACACCTGGAGCCCAGCTCCTCACAGAATCGGGGGTGGGGAGAGAGTTGGATGGAATGGCAGCTACTGTGTGCTCTGTTTTCTGTCAAGAAATGACTGGGCATAACAGAACACAGGCCAGTGGCGGAGCACTCACCTGGGAAGAACAAGGCCCTAGATGCCATCCCCAACACCAGCGGGACAAAGGATAATAGAAGCTGGGGACGTAGATCGTCCGGAGAGTTATGCTATTGTATCATCCTGGTGACTCTCAAAATGCCTGTCACAAAATAGGCCACTTGTATTTTTACTGGATGAATAGTTTGGAGGATGATTGATGGCAGACAGAAAAACAAAATTAAAAAGTCATGATAATAGATCCCACTTAGTGAGTCATTACTGTGATCTGGCATGACCGCGGCTCTACATGCTGACTCAGTCAGTGCCCCAGAAAACGTCATAAAGTGACTGTCACCAATAGCTTTCCAGGGGCCCAGGTGAAGAAACTTGGGCCCAGTGAGTCTCTGCAGGTGCTAATTCCGATCTCCTGTCATCTTAGCTAGCATGTTCTCCAACACCAGGGGCGTGCCATTCAGCCACCAGAGCCAGTGGTAAAAAAAAACATCCTAGTAGGGCTTTTCTTTCTCAACCAGCTCCCCTCCGTGAGCCTTGGCCCTGCCTCAACACCTGAGGGTGCTTCTCTGGACTCCTAGTCTGTGCTCAGAGAAATAGTAGGAAGAACAGGACTGTCATTTTTGCTCAGGTGTATCCTATGTGTCGTATGTTCTGCATGTTCTGTGTCCGGTTCTGTTCTAGGATGGCTTCACTGTGCTTCTGCTGTACCATGCCGTACCATGGTCTGCCATTCCATGTGATGAGGAGGCTGACCATTTGCCTGAATCTAGACCCACCCTAGCTTCTTATTTCTCTCTCCACTGCCAGCCCCTGCAAATCACCATCAAATTTTTTGATCTTAGGAATTTGACGTTCTCAGCTACCTCATATAAGTGAAATCCGTAGACTCTATATTCCTTTTTTGTTCCCCTCTGTGTGCGCCCTCAAGTTTCACCCATGCTGTATGTACAAATTCCCCTTCTAAGAAAAAGGCTGAATTGTGGTCCATAGCAGAACTGCTTAGAGATTTAGTGGGGGGCGGGGGTTGTTTTTGTTTTGTTTTTGTTTTCTGTCAACTTGACACAAGCTAGAGTCCTCTGAGAAGAAGGAATTCGTTGAGAAAATGCCTCCATGAGATCAGCCCGAGGCAAGCTTGTCAAGTATTTTCTTGATAAATGATTGATGTGGGAGGGCCTAGCCCAGTGAGGGTGGTACCATTCCTGGATTTTTGGTCCTGGATGCTATAAGAAAGCAGACTGAACAAGTCACAGGGACCAAGCCAGTAAGCAACATTCCTCCATAGCATCTGCTTCAGTTCCTGCCTCCGGGTTCCTGCCTTAAGTGCCTACCCTGACTTCCTTCTGGGATACGAAAGTCTAACCAAGCAAACGTTTTTCTCCAGTTGCTTTTGTTCATGGTCTTTTATCACAGAAATATAAATTCTAACTAAGACAATAGCCTAGGTGAAGGCATAAGTCACAAACAATGCCACACCAGTTTGGAATTATGATTAATAGGGTGGTGTTTATTTAAAGGGGAAAAAACTTACAGATCACCGTCCCAGACAACAGCCCTCTGCACAAGCAGGAAGTAAAGAGAGAGAGGAGAAGGAAGTGGCCGCTTTTTTAAAGGGAGAGAGACCACGCCCCAATGGGCTGGTATCTCAGCGGCTGGAGGCTGGAGGAGCAGAAGGACCTCCCGCAACACCTATGTATATAACACTGTATTTAAATTTGTTTATTGGATCATATATATTTTGGTTATTGCTACATCTTGGCTACTATGAATATTGCCGTAATAAACATAAGAATGGGATGATGAACTGTGTGTATTGGGGATTACCTGGCTCAGATGCTCTATTTTCTGACTACTATTAGCCACATTCTATTCCTGAAAAAGGTGAGGGAGCTGAGTGCTCATCCAAGCAGATGCCATGTCAGGCGGCCAGGCCAGAAGAAAGCATAGTGTCCTGAAGGGAGGGGGAAGAAAGACTCAGGTCTGTGGGAATACACCAACGGTGGTGGTTCAGTCCTGACCTAGATAGGTAAGGTATGTGCCCGAGAACCAATCAATCCTGAAAATGAATCACGGACTTCTGGAGAGCCACAAGAAACTCTCTAGGTGACAGTGCAGGAATAGTAGAGAAGGGCCAGAAGATTTCCCTGAAGGAGGAAGGAAGGGTGTTAACAATGCTGCCGGAAGATCACAAACGGTTCTGAAAACTATATATTTAAAGACAATCCCGTGACGCCCACATCTCCACGCCCCATCACTGGAAGTTGCTACAGCCTGTGGTTGGGCCGCATTTTCTTTGGCTGGCTTCTTTGCCTTTAGGTCCGATGGAGGAGATAGGATCCGACACTCACCAGTGGGCAGTTTCACTTCCTGTTTCCCCAGACTGAGAGCACAGTTATCATACTGATGAGAGCGCCACAGCTCACCTCTGCCTTGTTTACCTGCGGCCTCTCCAAAGTATACAGCGTGCAAGAAGGGAGGGGACATGGCAGAGCTACCTTGTCCATCCAAGCTGAAGGCAATGGAAAGGATTAAACTCACTTCTTCAAAAGCGACTGTCTGAATGAGCTGGCAGTTCCCTAAATGACTCTTCTTACCAGAGGTATTTGTCTTCTAGGCACCTCCAGAAAGAAATTCTTCCCTAAACCTCACATCCTCCAGTTGGCCTCTTGCCAAGGTTTTGGGGGGTTTTTTGTTTAGTTTGTTTGCTTTTTTTCTTTTGTTTTGGTTTGGGTCTTTTGGGGGGGGCAGGAGGCACAGAAGTTCAAGTTAACTTCCCAAAGTTGCGTATTGGGTCAGAAGGAAGAGCTACAACCAAGAAGGGAGTTTCCAGCTCCCGGGGGTGGAGGGGGGAACCTCACAAGGTTGTAAGGGGAAACCACAGCTATTTCTATCAAGAAGAAAAAAATGTGATTGCTAGCAATGAGCCATTCTCGGAAGGATGGTTTACCTCTAGGTAGGAACTAAGTTTACAAAGCTGCTGCCACATTCTGGCCAAGGTAACGGGTTAGCCAAGGTGTAAAGGTTAAGGTCAAAGGTTGAGAGTTTCCTGGGCTGGGGAAGAGAGCAGTGGAAAGCCGGAAGAAAGCTGTTGTCTTGACCATCTTGGCAGCCGTGGTGGCATGGTCCTTAAAGCCTGCCCACCTCTGAGGGATCTGAGGAGAGGCGATGGGAAGGAAGGGAAGAAGGAAGTGTCTTAGGGGTCTTTTTAAAACGAATAAAATAAACAGGTTAAGATTTGAAAAAAAAAAAGTAGTAACAACAGAAAGAGCTTCTAATTGAGTTCGGAGACCAAAAACAAACACTCCTCACACGTAAAGACACAACCACACGGATACTTTATTCTCCAGTTGCACAAAGGGAACAGGGAGAATGTGATGATTACACATTTACTTATTGTGTGATTATTATTGTTGGATTTGGTTTTCTTCAAAAGGTAGTCAGAAGCCTGGGGCTGGCTGGTGGGTGGCAGCTTTAAAATCTGACAGTAAAAAGCTTGCTATAACCCCATAAATAATTAACCTCATGTTGTCAAAGTTTGACCAGTGCAGGAGGGAGTCACTGTGATATCGAATTCTTCCGTTGCATTCACTATACGCCAAACACGTTCCTAAGTACTTTCTAGGCATCAAGTCACTGAGCAACTCTGAAACAGCCCTGCTATCAAAGTGATGGTGTTGTTCCTACCCATTCCTATTTCACTCTCTTTCATTCATGGCCTTGTCCATGTCTCTATATCTATACAAAGATTTTGGTCCTTATGCCCTCCCTTTTGCTTTGGAGCAGTTACCTATAAAAATGCACCCTTGATTGTGGCTGCTACCTGAAGAAGTACTCCTGGCCACTGCGTGTGTGTGTGTGTGTGTGTGTGTGTGTGTGTGTGTGTGTGTGTGTGTGTGCGTGCGCGCGCGCGCATGTGTATGTACGTGCATGTGTGCATATGTGCGTGTGTGCGTGCATGTGTATGTGTGTGTCATGCTCTGTAGCCCAGGTTCCCAGGCTAGCCTTGAACTCTACGGCCAGCACTCTTTCAAAGAATCTTAAAGCCTGCCCTGGTTGTGCGGGTCTTTAATCGCAGATGCCCTGGAGGCTAAAACAAGAGGGTTGGAAGTTTAAGGCCTGCCAGGGCTAAAGAGAGAGTTCAAGGCCATCCTGGGCAACTTAGTTAGATTCTTTCCTAAACTAAAAAGTCAAAGGGGCTCCGAGGGTGTATCTCAGCAACATGAGACCTGCCTAGCACGTGCAGGACTCTAGGTTCAATCTCCAATATTGCAAAAGCAAACAAAAAACTAATCTGGGCTGTTTAAACACGCTAGCCGCTTTCCATGGTAGCAAAGACTGGGGGAGTCTTGCCTCCGCCTCTCTGGGTGAAGTCCAGTCAAACAAACCTCCCAAGCAAGAAACAGCTATCAGCTCCCGTGAGAACTTTTCACCAATGTTACCCCCGCTACTGATCTACTAGGAAACAAGTCTTCCCTAGTATTTCCAGTTTGCCCATTTTGATATTAGTATGAAACAAGACTCCAGATGGCACTCCTTCCTCTAGAATTTGCACATACTTTCCTCTGGAATTTGGCAAGCTGTAGTCTAGAAGTACTAATGGAAAAGAGAGAGATTTGCAATGGAGTTATTGCCTAAGGACCCAGCAGGCACAAACTGGAGCACCCAAAGGTGACTGTGAATGAAGTACCTGACCTGTGCAAGTGACATCCCAGGACGGAAGAGTCCTAGAGAGTAGTCGAGAAAAGTCCAAATATATGAGTATCATGAACAGAGGGGAAAATGGGGGACAGGGACAGAGGAGTAGAAGCAAGAAGCCTAATCATCAAGTTAAAGGAATATTCTAGAGGAGAGGTAAGGAAGGCCACTGTGGGACAATGGTGTTGTGCCCCGTAAAGATTTGTCACTTGTATTGGTTTAGTAAAACCCTGATTGGGCAGGAAGTATAGGCGGAGTGACCAGAATAGGAAAATTCTAGGAAGAGAAAAGGCTCAGTCTGCAGTCGTCACCCAGACACAGAGGAAGCAAGATGAAAATGCCTCACTGGTAAAAGGTACCAAGCCATGTGGCTAACACAGACAAGAATTATGGGTTAATGTAAGATGTAAGAGTTAATAAGAAGCCTGAGATAATAGGCCAACCAGTTTAAAATTAATGTAGACCTCTGTGTGTTTCTTTGGGACTGAACAACTACAGGACTGGGTGGGACAGAAACCTTTGACAACAGAAGGCACTGGCAAGCAGGTAGAAAGGAGGGCGGAATAGCAGAGCCCTGCTGAGACAGAGACAGTAGGAACTGCAAACTGGTTCGACACCGATGTGAGAAGACACAACTTTCCCAGTACAGCACTGGAAGGGTGGCTTGTGTCAGCATCCTGAAAGGGTTATGGGTACCCTGATTTTGTTTTAAAAGTCACCTGAATGCCTAGCCATGGTGACACATGCTTTTAATCCTAGCAAGCCAGAGACACATGCAGGCAGATCTCTGAGTTCCAGGCCAGTCTGTTCGACAGAGTGAGTTCCAGGACAGCCAGGGCTACACAGAGAAGCCTGTCTGGGAGTGGAGAGTAACCTGGGTAACTTTGGGGCCTGAGTATGAAGTGAAAGAAAGACTGAAGGAAGGTGATCTCGGATGGGCAGAAATTCAACCAAGCCATCAAGAACCACCTGGAATCTAGGGCTTAAAATTCGCAGTGGACAGCTTCCTTCTCCACGTGTTGACCTCTACCATGCCCTTTAGGCTCCTGTCTTGACTGGCTGTACTAATTCCAAAGTTCCTACTCCTGCTAACCCACCATCCCCAAATTTATAGGCACAATTCAAATGATTCTCTTGCCCATGCAGCTGACTTGGGCTCATAGTTATGCTCAGACACTTTGTAATGGATCTCAGCAAAACTGATTTTATTATTACCTAAACACCCAACTCTCTCTGTCTCTGTCTCTCTCTGTCTCTCTCTGTCTCTGTCTCTCTCTGTCTCTCTCTCTCACACACACACACACGCACACGCACGCACTCTCTCTCTCTCTCTCTCTCTCTCTCTCTCTCTCTCTCTCTCTCTCTTCATTCTGCTGCTGGAAGAAGGCATGGCTCTCCATCTGATTGCTATAACCCTTTCTTACTAGTCAGTCAGCTGCCAACTCCAACTAATCCTGCCTCCTATTGCTTCCGTCGCAGGCCCTGCTCCGAATACCCACCAGCCTCCATGTGAGTTCCTGGCCCTCCTCATATGCTTCTGTCTTTCCACTTTCCAATCCATTCCCACAATACTTTGATTGGTAATCTGATCACATGATTCTCAGGTTTAAAAAGAGAAATGGGCCAAGCTCCCCAGTGTCTCATATCCACTGGGATCTAAAGTCCTGGCTCCTAAGCCAGGAGCACTAATTTTAAAACCTGAATCTGTAAGGCTTGTGTAGGAGAGATCACTGAAGGGATGAACGGTGGCAGGGAAGTTAGCCAGGACCCTTTAAAACACTTAAAAAATCCTTAATCGTCATATTGGATAATAAGCCCATATTCCCAAACCCCATGCCCCAGGCCTCCTTGAATAGACACAGTACTCATAGTGATCTAATGATTTAAAATGCAAATGTGCACCCTTCCATTGGGCTTTTGTCTCGTCCTAGGACCTTAAATGTTCGAGTTATACACCCCCGGGGCACACCTTATCTGAAGATTTGGAGGTGAGAATAAACGTGCCAGTAACCGGAATGAAAGTGTGAGTGAAAGAGGCCACTGCAGGGGAATGATGGATGGGTCCTGACTACTTTAAAACCTGGGTGGCTGGGTCGGGGAACTGGCTCAGCAGGTAAAGGAACTACCCGACTCCCTAAGTTCCATCCCTGAGATCCACGTGGTGGAAGGAGAGAGCTGACTCCCAGGAGTTGTCATCTTACTTCCACGGGCAGGGTACAGCTCTTCTCCCCCCTCAGCAAAACAAATATATGTAACGTGTACCACATTTGTAAAATAAAAAGTTATGTTCCCATGATATGTACCATGGCCTCTGTCCCTCTCTTGGCTTTATGGGGAGAGAGTTAGATGTGAAGTTTTAGTTGAGAGGGATAGAGGAGTAGCTATGCCGGTGTCTGCGTATGAGACAGGGAATTAGAGAATACCAATGAACAGCCACATCTCCTCCATCCAACAGAAGATAAACAATTCCTTTCTGTATTTGACCAACATAGAACTAGGTCAGGGCTCAGAAAACGTGGTGTGTTCTCCTTCTTAAGAACTGATGCCCCAGAAAAGGAGCCAATAGGAAGTGGAGCAGAGTTCTTTCTGATATTCAAAGGAAGCGGAAGGGGGTGATGGGGGGGTTGGGGAGGATGATGAGTGGTACGGAGTCTCCCTAAGGTAATGATCTCTGTGCCATAGGTGTCCCCAACTGTTACTTAACCAAAACAACAAAACAAGCCAAGTGATTATCAAGAGCCAACACCGGCATTCGAACCCAAATCTTTCTGACCCCAAAGTACATGCTATTGTCATCTTGTTATGACCAAGGACAGCCATTGAGTTTCTTTCTCGGGGGACAGCTTTTCCCTGTACAGGTAGATGCATGGAGCTGGAGCACACAGGTTCACTGTGGTTCTGTTTTGGGAAGGGGTGCTATGTACCCCCAAAGGCTCTATGACTGTAGGAGAATGAAGTAGCCACAGACTCATCTGTTGTTAGTTTCTCGAGAAGCCTGGAGTGTGGTGGCCACCACTTGTTTGCCCAAGCCACCAAGAAAACACAGTATGGCTCCACCAGTTTCTCAAATAATCTTGGGCTGAAGATAGGTCTTGTACAGTTTCTGGAGGGGATAATTGAAAGTTCCGGAAACAATGTATATTGGTAGTTGCACAACTCTGTAAATGTACTTAGAGGCACAGAACTAGTCCCTGTAACATAGTAAAATGATAGTTTATGGTGTGTGTGTGTGTGTGTGTTGTGTGTGTGTTCAAGGCAGAGTTTCCCAGCAGCTATGGAGTCAGTACTGGAACTCACTTTGTAGACCAGGCTGGCCTCGAACTCACAGAGATTCGCCTGCCTCTGCTGGGATTAAAGGTGTGTGCTACTGATGCCCAGCCTGTTATGTATATTTTACCATAGCAAAAAAAGTGTTGGAGGCAATCTTAAAACTAACTTTGATTTTTTTAAAATTATGTTTCTATTTTGTGTGCACATACAGAAGCTCAGCACACACACACACACACACACACACACACACACACACACACACACACATATATTCTCTTCCTTCATCGTGTGGATGCTGCGGTCACACTCAGACTATCAGGCTTGGAGCAAGTGCCTTCCCCTCAAGCCGGCTCAACAACCCCAGATCAGTGCTTTACGGCTTTTGTCAACACACTGTACAGGAATTTGTTCTCTAAGAGAAAACAGGAATTTTTGTTCTTCAGGAGTGTTTCTCATCCACAGCAGCCAGCATCTGGTAGATAGACAATTATGTCTAGTGAGAAGTCTGAGGATAACCCTCCAGGATAAAGACGGTTTGGATGGTAGGAACAATCAACGGGAGCAGACTCCCCAGGGTGTCTTCGCAGCCTGTTTGCCACAATCGCCAGGTCGCTCAGCCTTTCCGGACAGCCAACTGTGGACAGCCCGGAAAAGTCACGTCACGATCAGGTCAGAAGGAGGACGGGAAGGAGTTCCTCACTGTGAATGGTTCATAGTCTTCCTCCCGGCCTCCCTGAGCAATTCTTAGGTCACAGGAGGGACTCGCTAAGGTCGAAGGGCCATTTCTTCGCCTTCTTGGAAACAAAAGGAAAGGTGGCATACACAGTCTTCTCCCTGGGGTCATTCAAGTCAACTTCACGTTCAAGCTCCTTTGTCTGGAATTTTGAGAGAGAAACTGAACCAGGTAGAGAATGGTTGAATTGAACTAATGAACCGCTCGCGGTAATTTTATCCCTGTATGCACCACCAGGGGGGGCAGTTATTCCACACCGCTGGTCTTTCCTTGCGCTGCGAAGACGCTGGTTAAGAGGATAGACCCTCTTAACCAGCTCATTTGTCCGTGAGCTGCCTGAATTGACTCTGTACACCTCACCCTGTTTTCAGATAAGGAAGATATCTGGCCCCGGGGAACTGAGAGTTACTCCCACTCTTAAAGGGCTCCAAAAATAGATTCCTCACGTCACGTGGCTGCAGTCGCGATGCTTTCCTGGTATGAGCTGCTGCCTGTCCACAGACCCTAAGACAGGAGGCAGACTAGCAGGTGCCCCCGCAGGGACCACACACTCGTCCCTAAGGAGGAAGAAGACACATCCCGCTCCAACCGCAGTACCTCTCCCACCCCTTCACCTCCTCACACACCCGCTCTTCCCTGTGCCCAGCTCCGGAGAGCAACAGCCAGCCTGGGGTCTATAAGTCTGCTGCGTGCCTTTGTCTGGGCTCACAGAACCAACCACATTTAGAACCGACTCCCACTCCCGTTGCCCCCAGCGCATCTGTCTTTGCTTCGTTCCATCTGGTGTTCTCAGAGGAATGGCTAATTAAATTGAAATGAGCTGGCCTATTTTTAGAGTTCTTCAACTATAAGGTCTGGGGGGAATCGCCACAAAGTTTGGAAAGAACACCAGGAAGACTGCAAATCTCTAGAGCTGGATGATTATTCGCAGGTCCCAAGTCTTACCTGTTACTTAAGGTTCCATCCTTCTTTTGTCCCTTGAGGATGGGGCAAAAGCTGGAGAAAGGACTATATGATTTGGGTATGGCTGAGGGGTGACCCCTAGAAGCTCATATGTTGGGAATGTAGTGACGGTAAGGGGTGTTGAGACCTTCAGAAAGGGTATTGGGTCACCAAAGGTGTGTCTTCAGAGAGCCCTTTAAGTTGTTTTCACAAGACCCCCAATTGGTTCTTGCAAAAGGTTGTTGTGAACAGCAAGGCTTGCCTCTACCCCTAGCTGCTATCTTATCAGTATCTCCCTGTCGCACATGCACAGTGCTGATGCAATTCACCTATGAACACCTGGGAGTCCTTGCCAGAGGCTACACATACACATGAACTCTGACTTAGAACTCTGAAGTCACGGTGAGTTAACAAACATCATTTCTTTAGAAAGTTCCAAGTCTCACCCATTTGCTTATAGTACCTGAAAAAAGATGAAAAACTGAAATTTATGTCCTGGCAATGCTGAAGAATGCATGGACAACCCATAGATGGAGGTTCTGTTGAACTTGTCCATGTTGGATTTCAGGATCTAAGTTGCTGAGGACGACTGACCAGGTCTCTTCCTCAAAAGGCACCAAATCTCATTACTGACAGTTGGGAGCCACCACGTGGTTGCAGGGAATTCAACTCAGGATCTGGCAGTGCTCTTAACCACTGAGGGATCTCTCCAGCTTCCTGGGTGTTCTTAACCCACACTGTCCTGGGACAAGAGACAAGTACAGCTCAGCCATGTTGTCTTGATGCAAAGCCAGAGCTCTGATGAACTTCACACAACAACTGGTTGTTGTTGTTTGCGGAGGGAGAGAAATGGTAAGGACAGGCAGTTGAGGGAGTGAGGGGCAAGGTAAAGGCCAGGGTTAGAACAGAGGCACCAATCCCATCTCAGGTCCTCTGGTTGTTCTTGAGCAAATGTTGTTTCCTGCTAGCAATTTAGCCTTCCAAAAGGAAAACAGTCTCCCGCGGCATTAGAACTCCCTCTGGTTCCTTGTCTGCCAAACTGACAGACCCCTTCCTTGGGGTTATGTCATTTGATACAAACAAGCCCTGTCTCCTCCTTCAGGTCCTGCCTTCCCATACTCTGGCCACCCACCCTGTGTTTGTCACATTTTAAAAAGATTTATTATTTGTTTTCATGACATATATGAGTGGGATCTTTGGAGGGGGTATGGTCGTGTGACCGCTGGCGCCCCTGAAGGCCAGAGGCACCAGATCTGGAATTGCAGGTGGCTGTGGGCTGTCTGACACAAGGAAGTTAACTCAACAGGAACATCCTCTGGGCCCCTGAGCCATCTCCCCAGCTCCCACGTTTTTCACATTTTGCTGTTCCCACACATTTCAAACTCTGTGCCAGGAATTCCCTTCCTTGCACGACAAATCCTACTCAGTAACAGGTTTACGCTGTAGTCTCCTGAAGCCATCAGTCACCCTGTCTACCGTGCTTTTCCAAAAGTTTGTCAGGGCTGCCATTAGAGCTTTCCAAACACAATGGACTTCTCTGCCTATGTGGAATACGAGCTGATTGAGAGGAGAAAATGTGTTCTGTTTGCCTGTCAAGCTCCAGCTGTGGATTCAGATGGCTTCAGTCTAATGGGTGTCTGTGGCTGATCTGTTATACTCCTGTGCTCAAGGGAAGCGCTCCCCCACACCGACCCACCAAGGCATCTCACAGCCACACCCTCCAAGAAGGCTGTCTTCAACACTCCTGCTGTGGCTCACATCAGAGCCACCAAATTATTTATTTGCTTATTTATTTATTGGCTTGTTTGTTGGCTTATTTATCGGTGGGGCACACTTGTGCCCTAGCACACCCGAGGAGGTCAGAGAGTCTCTGGTTCTACCATATGGAGCCCAGGGAGAGAACTCAGGTCATCCCATTGTGCCTTTATCCACTGAGCTATCCTGCCATCTCAGCAGCACCCCAGGCAGGTTCTCGAAGCTCCAGCCCCACATTTCATTCTCAGGGGAGAGCACAGCACTGGAGAGATGGCTCAGCAGTTAAGAACATTTGATGCTCTTGCACAGGACCTAGGTTGGGTTCCCAGTACTTACAACTGTCCCAGTCAAGGTGATCTGGTGCCCAGTCCTGGCACTGGTGGGCACCTGGTATGCACACAGTGCACATACACACATTCAGACAAAACTCTCAGATACACAAATCTTTTTTTTTTTAAAGCTATTTATTGATTCTGACGAAACTGTCCCCTGAAGGTCATAGAGACTGTTGCTGGCCTTTCTGGATCTACCCACTACCCTTTTAGAATTGGCTCCAATGTCAAGTTTCAGTCTTTTCCATCCCACCAAATAGCAGCCATGACCATGGGCACCCATCCTCACTGTGCTCCACGTTGAGATTGCTGCTCTCTCATTTCCTTGACCTCTGGTTCCCAGTTATGTTTGGCCAATGGAAGAAGTAAGAATAAAATGAATTGTTCAAGGGTGACATCAACCTCTTTATTCTCCTGGTTACTCACACCAGGCAGAGACTGCAGGGCCTGCTTCCTCAACCAGAGACCAAAGCATTGGCAGGTGGGCAGCCATCTCTTCTGTCCTCACCCACAGTCAGGGCTCTTCAGGATCCCAACACACGAATAGGGTTCCTGCTTCTTCCCCTATAATAGGCTTCTCTGCTGACACAGTAAGCCAGATCAAGCCGAAATGAAAAAGTATAAGAACAGGGTTTTATGAACAAAGCAACTTCCAGTGTGTTCCCTAGCCCCAGAGATCGAGATTGGAGAAGCCACACCCAGAAACAAAGCAGGGAGACTTTATAGGTTGTAGGCAAGGGAGGATGATGTGTCCACCACAGGATGGGTTTGTGCCCAAGGATGATCAAAAGCTGAGCATTTTAACCGGGGACTTTTGGTAACTTCAGGGCAGGAAACTGAAAGAGTCATCAAGGATTCCTTTGGGCATCTTTCCTTTGTTCAGAGACTCTCTGAGTGGATGGGGTTTGGAGAGAGACAGAAATGGGACGTTCCTGGTCATGCAGGAGTGAGCTGGAGGTTCCAATGGAACTCTCTCTCTCTCTCTCTCTCTCTCTCTCTCTCTCTCTCTCTCTCTCTCTCTCTGGATATGCTTGTGTTGGGAGCTGTGAACCCTCCAGATCCTGAATTTCTGGTAAACAACTTGAAATGCTTCCAGCTGCTCTGAGCAGGGGACCCTCAGGAGTTCCTGATGGCAGGGGAGTGGTTTCTGGTGGGTTTGGCTGGGGCATGGCTATCTGTTAAGGATCCCTATATAAGCTTCCCCTGGACACAATAAAGGGGGCATTCTGACATCAAGGATGACCTGTGTCTCTGTCTGTGTGACTTTTGTGTTTAAATCTCCAGCACCTTGCCCAGCTCACGAACTGTATGGTAGCGCACAGAGCACAGACAGGCGTGGTGCGCTACATGCTTGGCCCTCGTATGCACATGTTCCTAATTTTTTGAAGGTTTATTTCTAGGTATACGTGTGTATCCGTGTGTGCATGTCAGTGTATGTGTGTGTTCCCACCATGCGCACACACATTTGTGTGTCAGTGCCAGCAGGGGCCAGAAGAGGGAGTCAGAAGCCCTAAGTTGGAAGTCATTGGGAGCTGCCCTATGTGGATACGGGAGTGGGTGCGGGGCTGTGAATTCGTCCTCTGAGAGCAGCCAGTGCTCTGAGAGCTGTCCTCTCTCCAGCCCCTCCACTATCTCTGCAGATTCCTGAGCCCCAGTTCACATTTGGTCAAGGCGCTGAATTGCTCCACCTTAGGAGAGCAGACTCGACATCTGCAGGACGTTTCCCCCCCCCTACCCCTCCGGCTCCGTCCCACAGGCTCTCCAGATAACCCCTTCCATATTGGCCATGGACTTCACTTGCCTCAACCAAGCTTATTAATTATATTCCAGGACCGTGTATACATCCACCTATGTCCCAAACTCCACTTACCTCTCAAATCTCCAACCTAAGAAAATGGGCATTTGTCCTTATAAATAATCTCCCTGGAGTGTTAGAGCAGTTCTTAAAATCTCAAATTATTCTTTTTCCTCTCCACCAATACTTTTCTTACCAGTTACCGGTGCAAACTTCAAGGGTCTGCCTGTTACATTTGTTTTGTTTGGATTTTTGGTGGGAACATGGTGGGAAGGTCCACTCTATCTTGAAAACTCAACCTTCTAGTGGGGCCCTGCCTTTCCATGCCTGGCCTCTGCGCTAGCCCAGGTTCCATGAACCTACTGCAGCAGTGGCTCCTATTCCCTGTGCCCCCCACTCCACAAGACCTGCCATTCTGTAGAGAGCCACTTCTTGGTCCCGTCAAGACCTCCAGCCCCTGTCCCACCAACCCAACACACCACACATTGGTATTCTTGAAGTTCCATGCTCTTGCCAGGAGGATTCCAGTGTGGACCTTTGTTCCCAGGGCTTCTTCCCCAACAGCTCAGTGAACTCAGGTCTGCTCAAGGGCCTCAGCTTTTGAAATGATTTAACCTAATTCTGAGATTTCAGTACAAAAACTGGCTCCCAAGTTAACACCTCCCAGGAGCCTCTCCCTGTGTGCTGTCCTAGATTGCCTAAAGAGGTAGATTGGAAACTGAGGCCCAGAAAGAAAAAGTGTGCACCAGCCTGAGTCCCACGAGAGGCCAGGGGAATAGGGAGTGTCCATGTTGCTAAAGATAGGTTCTGACGTTCTGAGCTGGGCGTGGGGAGGGCAGGCAGGAATGATTGGAGCAGGGCAAGGCTGGGAAAGAATCGTGTGTGTTGGTATTAAAGAATTGTATGTGTGTGTATGTATGTGTGTGTGTTAGTATTAAAGGGGTGTGTGTGTGTTGGTATTAAAGAATCGTGTGTGTATGTGTGTGTTAGTGTTAAAGGGGTGTGTGAGTGCGCGCGCATGCACGTGTGCATGTGTGTGTGTATTGGTATTACAGAAACAACAGCCTTGGCCAAATTAAGATTTGGTCAGGGAACTGTTAAGTTGCCACACTTGGTCCACATCACCCTCTCTCAGTGCCAGCCTGGGGATAACTCTGCCTGGGGCAAAGTCCCATTGACCAACTCCCTCCCTGGATACTTCTTGCCCCCTCAACCCCATAAAGAAGGACTGGCACTCTCACTTAGGAGACTTCTCAGAGTTGGGAGCTTCCCAGAGCTTTCTTTAACCCGCCTCACCCCATGTGACTGACATCCAGTCAGGGCACACAGTACCATTATACCCTATGTCCGGTGACTTCTCCTCAGACCAGGCTAGCAGGGTGGAGCCTTCTCTCTTTACTTAAACCCTGCCTGGCACTACCCAACTTCCTAGGCTCAGCCTTTGCCCCTTTCCCGGCCCAGTGTGTAAAAATAAAGCTATTCTGGCAGCTGAGTATGGAAGGAGGAGCTGCTAAGAGTGGGGTGCAAAACTCTTAGGGAGTGGGGAGCAAGTCTCAGGGAGTCTGACTCTCTACCTTTTTTAGTGGGGAAAAGCATCGTTCTTTGTTTCTGTTTGTTTGATTTTTGTTTTTTAGACAAGGTTTCTCTTTGTAGTTCTGGCTGTTCTGAAACTTGATATGTAAACCAGGCTGGCCTCGAACTCACAGAGATCTGCCTGCCTCTGGGGCTACAGGCATGTGCTATGACACCCAGCCAGACTCATTCTACTTATTATATATTATTAAAATGTGTTGTGTGTTCCTGTGCCACGGTGCACATGTGTAGACGTGCACTGCCACAGCGCATGTGTGTAGGGGTGCACGTGCCATGGTATGCGTGTGTAGGGGTGCACATGCCACGGTGCGCGTGTGTAGGGGTGCACACACCACGGTGCGCGTGTGTAGGGGTGCACATGCCACGGAGCATGTGTGTAGGGGTGCACGTGCCATGGTGCGTGTGTGTAGGGGTGCACTGTTATGGTGCGTGTGTGTAGGTGTACACGTGCCCCGGTGCACCTCCTACTGCTCTAACAAGGGGGTGAGAGGCCTTGACTCAGGTTCCTCTTTGACTATATGGGGTCCAGTGATCTAATTCAGTTCACCAGTTGGCAGCTGGTGTAACATGAACAGGTCTGGCTTGTTGCTGTGGTTTTTGTTCTGCCCGGTACCAGGTACTCCCAGCTGTTTAGTCCTAAAGAAAAATCACACAAAGATCTCTGTAAATTATCAGCTGATTGGCCCATTAGCTCTAGCCTCTCACTGACTAAATCTCGCATCTTGATTAACCCATTTTTCTGATCTATGTTAGCCATGTGGCTCCGTACCTTTTTCAGTGGGGTCGATCACATCCTGCTGCTTCCACTTTGGAGGTCAGCTAGGCAGGAGTGGGATGAATCAACTTCCTCCTTCCCAGAATTCTTCTGTTCTCATTACATCATTTCTACTTCCTGTCTGGTTTTCCCGCCTATACTTTCTGCCTGGCCAATCAGCGTTTATTTAAAACATGATTGACAGATTACAAACAATTCTCCCACAAGCAGGGGCCTTTAAATGGGCCATCTCACTGGCCTGATGTCGTTCATTTTCTCCAGAGCATAAAGCATTGTAGATTGTAGGCAACTGGTAGGATTTGGGGATCAAACAGTGTGGGAATAGGGGAACAAATTATAAAATAAATGGTCATGGTGCAGTTTCCAAAATTTCCATTTCCCACTCCCCTTGACCTTAATTTCATTTATTTACCTGTTTGACTGAGTTACGTCATGTCTGAATAAATCTAGCACTGTATCCAGCACACCAAAAACAGTAGACATTTTATGAAGAATAAAGGAGGTAGAAGAAAAAGGAAAAGAAAAGGAAGGCTTAGCATCCCCTAGGGAATCCTGAACAAGTACAGGAAGAGAGGTTGGGGTGGGAGGACCTTCCCAGAGTCCAAGTCCTCCTGGAATTCCTGACTTTGGACTGAGGAATCTCTTGTGTCCCCAGCCTTTGCTGGCTAAAGCTGTGCACCTCCCTCCTTCCACTTCAGGGTACAGTTTAAGGACAGGAATAAAGAACGGAGGAATTTCCACCTTTGAAATACAGCTGCCTTGGACCAGGCTAGGCTTGAAAGGGGCTGCTACAGGGGGCCATGAGGGACACAAGGGTTGGCCAACAGCTACCCCGGCAGGAGGAAGGCCTGATGGGAAGCACCTGGCCGTTGCCTTTTAGCAGGCTAGAAAGGAGGTACTGTGATCAGTGTGCTCCTCTTGGTCCCCACACAACACTGATGCCTCCTTCCTCCTCCAGAGGAACTGCCTAGGTGTCTTTCTGGTGTCTCTCTGGTGTTCACAGCAGATGGTGTCTTTGGGCTTCCAAAGAGAAGAAATGGGCTCTTAAATGAGGAGAGTTCAATGAAAAGGGACTAGAATCAGGCCCGTGAATGACACCTGCTCAAACCTACTGGGAGAGATCTCAGGGTTGAGGTTTCTAAACCAGCCCCATCTAGTCACCTGTCTCGTCTGACACAGTGGGGCAGAAGTAAACTTTGTCCCTTGAGCACACACACAGCTTCCCAAGTCACTGTCTATCTGCAGAGATCTAAATGGACCTGCTTAAGGGGGAAGAGATGGGATTTTACTGTGGGCCAGGGTTCTGGCGAGAATTCTCCATGGTGTTCAGAGGGGGTGTCCCATAGCTAGCTGCTCCTCCTCAGCTCCTCAGCAGCCAAGCAGAGCTGGGTGGCTGAAGGCGTAAGTCCCAACCAATGTCACACCAGTTTGGAATTATGATTAATAGGGTGGTATTTATTTAAAGGGGAAAAAACTTACAGATCACCATCCCAGACAACAGCCCTCTGCGCAACCAGGAAGGGAGTCTAGTCGCCTGTGGAGCAGGAAGTGAAGAGAGAGAGGAGAGGGAAGTGGCCGCTTTTTTAAAGGGAGAGAGACCACGCCCCAATGGGCTGGTATCTCAGTGGCTA
>NC_022013.1:21618623-21653956 GCF_000317375.1 Microtus ochrogaster
CTTTTTTAAAGGGAGAGAGACCACACCCCAATGGGTTGGTATCTCAGTGGCTATAGGCTGGAGGAGCGGGAGGACCTCCCGCAACAGGTGGCACCTGTTTTCTAAGGGCAAGTTACACACTGGCTCCTGCTGCAGGACCGGCAAGGACAATCCTCAACATCAGCTTGGTTTCACTGCGATCCTCTCAGGTTTCATCTCTGAGCTAACACAGTCCTTCCTAGATAGTAAAATGCAGTAAAAATGCCCCTGTGTTGTGGACTATTCCTTTACACAGTGTGAAAATGTGTCACTGTGATTGCTTTCATAAAAAGCTAAACGGGCTAGTGGTGGTGGCGCACACCTTTAATCCCAGCACTCGGGAGTCAGAGGCAGGCGTATCTCTGTGAGTTCGAGGCCAGCCTGGTCTACAAGAGCTAGTTCCAGGACAGGAACCAAAAAGCTACGGAGAAACCCTGTCTTGAAAAAATCCAAAAAAAAAAAAAAAAGCTAAACTGTCAATAGCTAGGCACAGGGTATAAGCGGGACTTCTGGGCCGAGAGCTCTGGGGAGAAGAAAAGCAGAGTCACCAGCCAGACTCAGAATAACCAGGAGGGGAATAAAGGAGATGAGGTAATGCGTGTGTGGAAGAACAAAGATTTATAAAAACAAAATGGGTTAATTTAAGTCATAAGAGCTAGTGAGAAAGAAGCCTTAGCTAAGGTCAAGCTTTCATAATTAATAAGTCTCTGGGTCATTTTTTTGTGAGCTGGTAGCCCCAAAAGAAGTCTGTCTATCCCTGTGGTCCTCATATAAGGTGATATCTTGATTGTATTATAACAAATTAAAGCTTGCCTGAAGATCAGAGGGTTGACCTAGCCACTGGTTAACCATAGACTTCTGAAGGTTTGTACAGACAGACAGGAAGTGATATGGCTGGGTAGAAAGAATATATGGTGGGAGGAGGCAGGGTTCAGCCCTTTTTCTCAGCCCTGGCTGAGGAGTTATCAAGGTAAGAGTTGGCTGTGGCTTGTTCCTTTTTCTCTCTGATCTTTCAAGCATTTGCCCCAATATCTGGCTCTGGGTTTTTATTATTAAGACCAATTAGAACTCATGCAACAATCATCACCATTTTCTTTTCTTTCTTTCTTTCTTTTTTTTTTTTGTTTTGTTTTGTTTTGTTTTGTTTTGTTTTTCGAGACAGGGTTTCTCTGTGGTTTTGGAGCCTGTCCTGGAACTAGCTCTTGTAGACCAGGCTGGTCTCGAACTCACAGAGATCCGCCTGCCTCTGCCTCCCAAGTGCTGGGATTAAAGGCATGTGCCACCACTGCCCAGCACTCATCACCATTTTCATTGCCCTTTCTAGCCTCGTAGGCTTTTGGTGGCATAAGTTACTGAGGCAGGGTTCAGCCCTTTTTCTCAGCCCTGGCTGAGGAGTTATCAAGGTAAGAGTTGGCTGTGACTTGTTCCTTTTTCTCTCTGATCTTTCAAGCATTTGCCCCAATATCTGGCTCTGGGTTTTTATTATTAAGACCAATTAGAACTCATGCAACAATCATCACCATTTTCTTTTCTTTCTTTCTTTCTTTTTTTTTTTTTGTTTTCTTTTTTTTTTTTTTGTTTTTCGAGACAGGGTTTCTCTGTGGTTTTGGAGCCTGTCCTGGAACTAGCTCTTGTAGACCAGGCTGGTCTCGAACTCACAGAGATCCGCCTGCCTCTGCCTCCCAAGTGCTGGGATTAAAGGCATGTGCCACCACTGCCCAGCACTCATCACCATTTTCATTGCCCTTTCTAGCCTCGTAGGCTTTTGGTGGCATAAGTTACTGAGGGAGGGTCAGGGTGATGGCTGAGCAGATAGAAGTATTTGCTATGCTACCCTGGCAACCTGCGTTTGATCCCTTGAGTCCACATAAAAAGATGGACACTGCAGATGGGGAAGGTGAGACTCAGCTCCACATGCACAGTGTGCCACATGACCACATGGAGCAAGCAGTTCAGCGCATGTGTGCGTGCGCACACACACACACACACACACACACACACACACACATTTAAAAAGAAGCCATGGGAGCTCGCAGGTTTGGTCAATTTTAACGATTGTACTGAAGGATGAACATTCCTTTAAACTTGCCTGCCCTGGCAGCATTTAGCTTCTCTCCCGTGCAGGCCCACAGCCAGCGAGGCCAGGTCTGACAGAAGGAAAGCTGAGGGACAAATCAATGGCAGCAGAAAGCAGTCTTCCAGTTCATTCCCCTAGCAGTTCCTGTTGCCAGGACAAGCGTGTGGCTGGGGATCAGAGCAGAGAAGCAGGCTGAAGCAGAGCTGCCTGCAGACCCCAAGTGCGGATTTCCCTCTCCTGCAGTTTGTTCAATTCCCAGGCTTTAAAAATCGTGCCAGGGCCTCAGACAATCTGCTTCCCTGAAGCTGTCTGTCAGGCCTCATCTGCACACCCAGCTTGGCTTGTGTGGTGGCTCCCGGGAACTGAAAGACAGGGCTTCCCAGGAGCTGGTCATCCACAAACACTGTACCTGTGATTCCACGGTAGCTCTGGGCACTAACAGGAACGCAGTCCATTCTCTTCAAGGCTTCGTTTCCTCCGTTTTAATTCCCTGCTTCCCTTTGGCCATCACTTTACCACTGCATTTTCCCAGAGACTATACCTGACACAGCCCCAGTCATCCAGTGTGGCTGGCTCTCCACACCCCTCCCCAGGTCCATAGGACACTCGAGAGTTGAGTGTCTATGTTGAACTGACTTTGAAAGAACCATGAGGTACTAGAACATTCTCAAAACAATTCATTTTTATATAAAACAACCACTGCCACTACCCCAAATAAAAAACAAAAGGACACCTGGATACAGGCAGTAATGAGTCATTTACTCCAAGCTGCACTTTCCGGAACAGGTCAGCAGGGTCACATGAGCAATGGAAGAACACTCTGGCAGCAAAGTGATCCCAATTGAACACCGCTAAGGCTGAGTTCAGAGGTGAAGTAGCCACAGACCCCCACTTGGCCTCATTCCCTGTCCTGCATTCTCTGGGTTCTGTGTGGGGGCAAAGGGAATGAACACGTTTCTAAGTCTCCTCCACTCACACAGGCAGGGCTTAGCAGCGAGTGAGCCGTAAGAAACATATTGGCTTGTCTCCATCTAGACCAGTGGTTCTCAAACCGGGGGTCACAAATACTGGGGGGGGGGGGGGCGGTTGAATATCAGATATCCCACATAACAGATATTTATGATTCATCTCGGTAGCAAAATGACAGCTATGAAGAGGCAACAAAAATTATTTTATGGTTGGCAGTCACCACACTCTGAGGCACTGTATTGAGAGGATGCAACATCAGCACGGTTGAGACTCACAGAAGTATAACTGACACGCGGATAGTCATAGATGCACCCTGTGAAAGGACCTTTTGACCCCTGGAGGGGTCTGGACTCACAGGCTGAGAGCCACTGCCCTAGACACTCTCAGGGGTGAGGACGCCGGAGACCACAGAGCTCTTAAGCCTTGCATAGATGAGTTGACCACGACCTGAAATTTTCCTCACTGCAATCAGTAGGTGCAATTCAATAGACACCAGAAAGGGTTGCCTCTAATCAGGTCAGGAAAGAAAAACGCTTTAAAATCCCTGGGCTCCAGGAAGTGTACGAACCTCAAGAGGGATGGGTTGAAACAAGGATGGATATGGGAAGTATTTTTGAAGAGTACAAAGCATGTCCCTGCTAAGGGACAACTCTCTCTGCCTCTGGACTGGGACAGGCCCAGGCAGGCTTCTCTGCCTTGTCTGTCTACACTTGCTCTGTGTGCAGTGCGGCTCAGCATCCACAGATGCCTCTTCCCTGGGGAGGCTGAGGATGAGGAAGACCCGAAAGGACGTGCACTTATTTCTAATTCCCAGAGGACATGAGACGTGTGTAGGCCTTGTAGAACGATCGCCACCCTTCCACCATTTGTGTTAATGGCACAGATAACAGACACAGGACAAGGAATTGAGGGGCGGATGACACACTGGTTAAGTTCAAACTCAGAGATGCGTCTGCCTCTGCCTCCTTAGTGCGGGCATTAAAGGCTGTCAAGGAGACCTGAGTTCAGTTGCCAGCACTCATGCCCAGTGGCTCACAACTACCACTAACTCCAGCTGGAGGGGATATGAAAACTCTGGTCTCCATAGGCACCTGCACTCACGAGCACACACCAACAGAAGCATCATTAAAAACAAAGCTTTTTGTTTGTTTTTCTGAGACAGAGTTCTCTATGTAGCCCTGGCTGTCCTGGAACTTGCTTTGTAGACCAGGCTGACCTTGAACTTACAGAAATGTGCTGGCTTTGCCTTCCGGGTGCTGGGATTAAAGGCGTGCGCCACCACTGCCCAGCTTTGTATTTTTCTTTTTATTATTACCAAGCTAGGTGTGCCTGCTAGAATAGAGTATCCTCATGTAACTCTTATCTGTTTACCCTGTCTTCCAAGGCAGACGTCAGGGTGTGTGGGTGAACTTGCGAGACATGAGCCCTGTCACAGAGGAAGATGAACGTGTATGTGGGCCCAGTCATGGAGGAAGATGAACATGTATGTGAGCCCCATCATGGAGGAAGATGAACATGTATGTAACCCCAGTCACGGAGGAAGATGAACGGGTATGTGGGCCCAGTCATGGAGGAAGATGAACGTGTATTTGAGCCCAGTCATGGAGGAAGGTAAGTGTGTATGGTTTGCACGTTCAAGGCACTCGTGTCATCCGAAGCTCACACGTGTGTGGCAGAGAAATCCCAACAGCACAGAAGAGAACGAGGGAGCCATCTATTCAGATCACCAACTGGTGAATTAGCTAACTCCCCACGTGAAAAGAAAAAAAAAGTACTTCAGAAATAAAAACAAAAATTCCGACTGAACTCTTTTACTATGTTGATAGCAACGTGGAGACTGAATTGATTTCTGTCGATTTAGAAATCAGCAAGGCAACCAACTTGGTCAGTTTAACTGAATGGCTGCGACGGAAATTGTCTGGCGATGTAAGACCTGGTCCTTCATTGCTGTAGCTGGACAGCAGTCTGGGGGCAGAGTAGCAGCCTCCAAAAACACCTGCAAACCTCCTCCAATTCATCAGCACAGCCAGTTCTGTGTTTAAAAAATAGCCTACTTTCCCCAGACCTGAGTCACTGCGGGAGGCAGGCTGGCCAATGCCAATGACTCTGCTGTATGTCATGCTCATGGTTGCCAAGTTTAGACAGAAACGTATCCGTTCACCATCTCAGAGATTTCTGCACTTTTTGTAATGCGTGGGCCCTCTGTAACCTTCACTCAGCCCGATTTCGGCCACCCCACGGTACACTCCTCACACAGGAAGGGCACACGGCAGCCTCAGCCATAGCTTCCTTTCTAAACTCCAGACCCTGTCTGTGCTGGCTGACAAAGACTGCCCATGCAAACAAGCAGCAAACCCAATGTGACTCGTAGGGTAGCCACCCTTGCAGCTGTCTGCTCGGGAGAGCAGGTCTTCTGCTGACAACAGGCAAAACAACCTCAACACGTGCTCGGTGGAGATAACGCGGGAGAGTGAGGTTCTCTAGTAGCCAGACGGTTCGGTTGGAGTGACAAGGGGCCGTGGACTGCCTTCTGCAAGTCAGGAGGAAAGCAGATAAAGTGGGAACCATCCAGTGCCCACAGTGCCTTTAAAGTCCTTCCTTTAAAGTGGCTGTCTGCGGCTTGTCTGAGCAACCTGCCTCTGGCCTTGGCGCTGGGAAAGGGAAAAATTGAACTGGGTCACCGCAGGACACAGCAGAAAGCAAGATATGCTCTGGGGCAGAGGTTCTCTCGTGCTCCTAATGCTGGGACCCTTTAATATAGCTCTCCATCTTGTGGTGACCTGTCCCCAACTGCAAAATTACTTTTGTTGTCACTTCATAACTGTAATTTGTTACTGTTATGCGTTGTGATGTAAATGTGTTTTCTGATGTTCTTAGGTGACCCCCCCACACACAAACAAAGGGGTCATGACCCACAGGTTACTAGGGATACTGCTAAGCTGAGTCCCTTAGCTCCTATCCCCTGTACACCCTTCCAGTGAGACATGTGGCTAGCAGTCACAGGCACCACCGGCTTCTGCCATGTAACTTTAAATCTCAGAGACAAAGGGAGGCCGCTGAAAGGAAGACAAGGGAAAACACGTTTCTGTGCTTTCAGCTTTCCTCTTCTGAGCATCCAGGGACGTGTGGGAAGCTCAGAGTCAAAGTGTGGAACACTAAGGAGCAAGTGGCATTTAATGTGCTGTGAGCTTACCTGACCACAACCACCTTCATAAAACCCAGAGCCCGTGACAATGCAGCAAGTAGTCCGGCCACTGACGACCAAGGAAGGGACTGCAGTTTTCATGCAGAATCTACCTTGGGCACTCTGGATCATTAGTGACATCCAGTTAGCTTCGCTTGAGATGGCAGAGGAAGGACACATGAGCTGGCTTTGAGATCAGTGTGGGTTGGCTACTGTAACGAACAGCTAAGATGATGAACTTTACTGTGGCATGAGGTTCAGAGGTCTCAGTCTCTTGACTGACCAGCCATGTGGTCCTAAGCCTGGGATATCAAATCACAATGGAGTGTGTGGCAGAGCAAAGCCTTCACTTAACAGCCAGGAGTTAAAAGAGGAAGAGGGTGAGACCAGGGCCCCACAATCCCCTTCCAGAGCATGTTCACAATGACCCAATGCCTAACACTGAGGCCCACCCCTTCCCCTGCAGTGCTGGGGAGCAGGCCTTTAACTCACTGGCCTTTGGGGGGAATTGGCAGAGCAGAGCAGTGCCTACAGGACTCTTCAGTAAAGGTAGTGTCTGTAAACCACTGAGTACCCAGGATATAACTCAGAGGGAAAATAACAAAGACAAAACCCCTGAACACTATGCAGTGATAACTGCCCAGGTGACAAACAGCCACCCGGATTCCTGTGCGAGTCTTTCCACCCAGAATGAGCCCATAGGATTGCCTGCTGGGGTCAGAATTCTAGCTTTGCGCTACATGCATGCCTTCCACAACTCCAAACTACCCTCCCAGATAGATGCTGAGGGACAGAAAAGGAGAGAAACGGCACATATTTTTAGAATATCTTTGATCTTAAAGAGATTTAAACCGAGAGCATAACACACGGGTTGAGGTGCCTCTGAAGAGATAGACAAAGATGTATTGACCTATAAAAAGTCATTTAATGTATACTCCAGATGGCCAATACAAGCTGGTTAGACAATTAGCCCTTGAAGAGTTCGTTTACAGTCATATAAAAATGTTCTGCCTTGTTAAAAAAAAGTTTAGTCAACAAAAACATATCCATCAGTGAATGGGCTTCCATTTTTTTCCATTTGCATGTTTGCAAGGTTAACTAAAAATACATAAATATGCATCTCCGAGCGGTCCGTTAGCTAATCAGCTTTGGCAATACACTGCACAGGGGTATACTACCACTGGTTTCGGACATTAGGTTAGCTTTAAGCTTGCTTGCTATTCCAACAACTGGAGGCAGCTTGGAGCCCAGTCCCTGGAAAGCAGTTGTAGGATTAACGACCCGTTTCCCCGACACCTTGTCCATGGTGAGAGGTCTGGGTGCAGACTTGCTAATCCAAGGGTGCCTTAATGCTTGAGCTGGGGTGAGGCGGGCAGAGGGGTCCCACTGAAGACATCTTTTCAGAAACTCTATGAACAAGTAATCTTCACACCCTTTCAGTGCTGTGGCCCAGTCTTTGCTGCCCGGTGGACCTCGCTTCTTACCCCTGCGTGAGCGACCCCCCAGAAGTACAACCCGTCCGTCTGCCTGAGTAGTCACAGAGCAATAGCGAGGCAAGCCCTTGGAGTTAATAAAGTACTTGGCACGTTTGGACTGCTCCAGGAGTTTCGGTGGGGGCATCCCTAGCAACTCCATCATACAGGCCAACTGGTCTCCTTCGTCCTCGCCAGGGAACAGAGGCTGTCCTGTCAAGAGTTCTGCAAGGATGCAACCAAAACTCCAGATGTCGATGGGCGTGCTGTAGCGGCAGCCTAGGATGATCTCTGGGGCCCTGTAGAAACGAGACTGGATGTAGGTGTAAAGCTTCTGGTACTCGAAGCAGCTGGACCCAAAGTCGATGACCTTGGTTGCACTGCGCCCGTGATGTTTCAGGAGAATGTTCTCTGGCTTCAGGTCACAGTGAATGATCTTATTTTTGTGAAGAGCGTCCAAGGACTGCAAGATGGACTGGGCAAACTTGCGAACCAACTGGACGCTGAAACCCTGAAACTTGTTTTTCTTAATGAGCTCATACAGGTCTATGCTCAGCAGCTCAAAGGCCATGCACACATGGTTCCGGAAGGTGAAACTTTCGAGCATGTGGATAACATTCATGCTACCAGTTTTATCCTGTTTCTTCAGATGCTCCAAAATCCGGATCTCCTCAGCTGCCTGGCGATGAAAACGCTTCTCGTTACGCACCATTTTTAGGGCCACGTACTGTCGCAGTTTGTGATCATAGACACGGGCTACCTGTCCAAAACTCCCCTTGCCGATAATTTTCAACACTTCATAGCGGTAAGCAAGATGGTCCCGAGGCACATGAATATAGGCCCCGTCCGCGTCATCATATCCCCCGTTATTGGGGCCACCAATAACTCCCTGTCGCTTTTTGGCATTTGGACCCACGAAGTAGATTTCTGGGTAGCTGATAATCTCCAGCTTCTCATAGGCAGTGAGGTGGTGTTTATATTGCTTCAGGGCTTGCTCGGGAGTCAGTGGCAGCACTTTCGATGGTTTGGATGAACTGCTGGATTTCACCGTGTTCAGGCTTTCGGAGCTCTTCCCCTGAGAAACAGGAGAGGACTTTTCACAGTTGCTGCCGCCATCCGACTGAAGAGTATTGGATCTCCTGTTGCCAAATTCTTGAAACAGCTGTTCTACCTTCATCTCACTTTCATTCAAGAAGTGATGAGTGTGATTTCTCGTCAATGGCTCAGTGGTACTCTACAAAAGAGAAACACATGTACTGTTAATGGCACTAGAATATTAGAAAGGCAAAAGGGCCTTCTTTTTTGTTTTTTTGAGACAGGTTTCTCTGTCAAACAGTCCTGGCTGTCCTCCGACTAGCTCTGTAGACCAGGCTGGCCTTGAACTCATAGAGATCCATCTGCCTCTGCCTCCCGAGTGCTGGGATCAAAGATGTGCGCCACCACTGCCCAGCTACAAAAGGGCCTTCTAACTAATCGATATCAAAACATGTCAGTCACTTTTATTCTAAAGTTAAAAGACCCAAACGGGACTGAAGAGATGGCTCAGCGGTAAGAGCAACTGCTACGCAAGAGTGGGGACCTGAGTTCAGAGGCTTCTGTAAAAAGTTGCCCCTGGGCCTGTGACCCCAGTGTTGAGGGGGACAGAGACAGACACCCAGACCAGTTCCAGGTTCAGTGAAAGACTGTGGTGGAGAATGTTAGAGCAGGATAGGTGACACACAGGTGACACACACACAGGTGACACATACACACAGGTGACACACACACACAGGTGACACACACACACAGGTGACACACACACAGGTGACACACAGGTGACACACACACAGGTGACACACAGGTGACACACAGGTGACACACACACACAGGTGCAGGGGGACAAAGCCCTAAATAAGAAAGCACCAGTCTCTGGACATGCATTTCATCGATTCTTGGATTCCCTGAACACACTCACCCCAGAACCTAGATCCTACATGTGGCCAGCTGTGTTCAAGACAGGGTGACTTCGTCATAGAATTATTTTAACAAAACTAAGAATGTCACTGGGATCTCCTGACTCCCGTTTCTCCCGTATGTTGAGCCTTATCTGCACTCTCTGAGAATCAAGTGCTAACTCACAGGCAGGAATTTCCCAGGCCATGCCCATCCCCCCACACCCCCCAGAAATGGAAACAGGGCTGTCCTTTCCTGGCCCCCTCTGATTCTTCCATCATCCTCATTTCCTTCTCATTTCCTCCTCTTGCCTCATCTGTGCCTGCCACACTCTCCCTGTTCACACTTGCATCTTTGGGATGCACGGTGTGTCTCTCTTAAAGAATTATGGCCCCGAAGACAGCAAGTAGCTCAGAGTCAGTCCACTACAGATTATCAAAGTTCAGGTCTGCAGCAAACAGGGGGATTCCATCAAGGATTCTTCCACACAGGAAGGGGATCTTTCCTTACCAGGCTTCTCTTTCTTATAAATCTCATATCCTGAAAAGAGTCAATTATATTCCAAATCTTCTGGGCTATAATAAAACATTCTTTCCATTTTCCCCCTCAATCTACAGTTATTGTGCTTTGAATGCAGATGGCCCCCATAGGCCCACAGAGTGGTACTACGAGGAGATGTGGCCTTGTTGAACAAGGTGTGTCACTGGGGGTGGCTTTCAAGTTTTAGATGCTCACACGAGGTCCACTGTCACCCTTTCTTCCTGCTGCCTGCTGACCCAGATGAAAAACTGAGCTACCTCTCCAGTACCATGTTTGCCTGTCTGCTGCCATGCTCCCCACCACGATGATAATGGGCTAAACCTCTGAAACTGTAAGCCAGACCCAATTACATGTTTTCCTTTATAAGAGTTGCCGTGGTCATGATGTCTCTTCACAGAAATAGAAACCCTAACTAAGACAACAGTCTTCATATGTAAGATATTAATAGTTATAAAATACTATGTATTTTTAGCCTAGGTTGTAATTTTGATAATCAGAAAGGTATACAATGGACTCAACCAAATGTTTTGTTAATCATGTTATTATGTAAAGAGACAGATCAGGGAGGAGTTACCGTGTTTTATTTCTTAAGAATGCTTCACTGTACACCGTCAATGTGGAAAACATAATGTGTTTTACATAAAGCATGCTCTATTAGTTGAGTCCTAAAAATCCTGTTGGGAAATTCAGAATGAATAATCTTCTGAACTAGATATAGAAACTTGCCCCTGGAAGTAGAAGATATACTTCAGTTGGTAGAGTATTTGCCTAACATGCATAATAAGGTCCTGGGTTCAATCCCCCCCACCCACCCGGCACTGCCAAAACAAAAGAACTACCTTCCACTAGATCTGTCTTCAATTTCTGAAACAAAGAACTCAGTCCAATAAAAGCCTTGTGGCAAATAATTTACACTTTAGATGAGACTGTGTAAAGCACCTTAAAAACCCTAAGATTTTAAATTCTAATCCAACATGTCACTGTAAGTTTTTTTTTTTAATTCCCCCCCATCCACTTTTCTTGTGTGTGTGATGTGCATGTATTCTCTTCTATCTTATTCATTGGGGTAGGGTCTCTCAATCAAGATCTCTCAGGTAGGGTTTTCCCATGAGTGTCACTCTGAACACCATGATGTAAGAAATTAACTTGATGCCAAAATACAATCTAAGTGACCTATTGGACAGAGAGCAGCGTGGATCAACTCTGAACTAAGTTAAACAAGGGTGGCGTCAGATGTCAAGATGCAAGATCTTCTGCAGGAGTTTTCAGCGCAGCGCTGGGCTGACCAAACTGGAAGATATGTTGGGCACCAGAGATGGTTCTGGACTTCTCTGAGGTTTTCAGATACCACAGAAATAAACTCACAGGGATGGAAAAAACCTCCACCACACTCCAGAAGAGATTTAAAGATAGTATGACCAGACTTCCAAATATTTTGAGACCATGCTAAGTAATATCATTAGTCTTGAAAGTGGTAAAAACTAGAGAAGAAGTAGGAACAATTACAAGACTAACAAGATGGCTGTGCTTACCAGGAAGCTTGCCACCAAGTCTGACACCTGCAAGTGAGGTCACACAAAACATGAACAAATAGATAAATGCAAAATTTTTAAAGTCAAATGACAGAGTAAAGTAAGAAAGGGACAATTGCCAAGTGGTAAGTAGAAACACGGAAGGGAAGATTACCAAGCAGTCAGCCCTGTGCCTCAGAAGCTCCGTGATGCAACACATTGTAGCACATTTTCAGGTCACAGACAGGCGCCTCGCCTTGGAACTGGTCCAGGCTCTGTTCTACTCCTCTACTTATGCGGACGGACAGACTCTACTGTCATTTCTTTATGACCTGAAGCCAGTGTCGGGAGCTAAAGGTCTGCAGTTCCTAAAAGGATTTGAATGCATCAAAACCCAACCTGTATTGTTTCGGCTTAATCTGTGAGTTAAAACAAAACCAAAACCAAAACCAGCTGTTGCTCACATACTGATCAGCCACGACCGAAAAGGAAAGATGAGCTGATTATGAATTCTGACATTTTTTTCCCTGTTGTTTCTGTTAAAAGAAGCATTTGTAATACACTACATTTTGTCATCTGCTATAAGAAGAAATATCACCTACACAAGAGGATCCCCCTGCTCCACCACCTGCCATATTTACCCTAAGAGAAAATACAAGGTAGGCAAGGACTTCAAAACTGTTCCAAAGGCTGAACTCAAACCGCATGACAGTTTTCCCTGAGTCAGGATCAAAAGCAAACCAAACATGGTGGCATACCCATTTAATACCAGCACTCTGGAGACAGAAGCAGACGCATCTCTATTTGAATCCAGCCTGGTCTACATGAGAGTTTTAGGCCAGGCACAACTACATACTGAGACTCTGTGTCCCGCAAAAATTTTTAAATTGTTTTAAAAACTGAAAGAAACCCCCCAAAACAGAAAAAAAAAAACCCTCAAAACAAAAGAAACAAACCACCAAGACAGAGGAAAGTCTGTCCTGAGCAGCATGACGTAGCCCTTCCCCGTCCTCTAGACGATCTTAAGGAGTCCCTTCCTTTACTTACGTTTAGTCTTCTGGAGAGAGGTGCTTCAGCAGGATTGCAGGGTGTGTTTAAACAGGGGGGGCATCTGGTTTCATCTATCATCATGAAGGTATCGTAGACACCATCCCCCAGCCTAGTTGGAAGGGTTCCAGAGAAAACCGGTCAGTAAACAAACAAAAGGAGCTAGCAGTTTCAAAACACCCCAGGCCTGAACTGTTTCTCACGCCTTCTGCCACTGCACATAAACAAGTGGGGCGCTGGGCAGTAGATGAGAAGGATCTCAATCTTTCTCTTCCATTTTTATATTTTTGGTGTGAGCCTAGCCTTTAATGCCTGAGTCATCTCTCCAGTCCTCTTTTTTATTTTTAAAAATTAATTACAAAGCGCTGGTTGTCCTGGAACTCACTATGTAGACCGAGCTGGCCTTGAATTCACAGGCCTTGATCCACCAGTCTACATCTCTGCACCACCACTCTTGGCTCCTTTTTTCTTTTTTGTTTTTTTTTTTTTTTTTTTTTTTTTTTTTTGGTTTTTTGAGACAGGGTTTCTCTGTGGTTTTGGAGCCTGTCCTGGAACCTAGCTCTGTAGACCAGGCTGGTCTCGAACTCACAGAGATCCGCCTGCCTCTGCCTCCCGAGTGCTGGGATTAAAGGCGTGCGCCACCACCGCCCGGCCTCCTTTTTTCTTTTTAAAGAAAGAAAACTATTTCTAGACTCAAATTTTAAAATAGTTACAACAGGCTAGATGTGATGATGTATGCCTTTAATCCCAGCACTCAGGAGACAGGGACGGGTGGATTCCTGTGAGTTCAAGGCCAGCCTGGTCTACTGACTGAGTTCCAGGACAGCCAGAGCTACATAATAAAGAGACTCCGTCTCTAACAAAACAATAAATAAACAAAATGGTTACAACAACTCTTACTTGCTGAATGTTCAAAAAAAAAAAAAACCGAGGGGCCATCAATTAACATACTACTTGAAAATGAAGACCAATTTGAATAGGAAACCTAAAATCAGAAAAAAAAATAAACAGGACAGAGGTGTTTGTTGTCTCAGGACTTGGGTTCTTTTTTTTTCTTTTTTTTTTTTTTTTTGCTTTTTCGAGACAGGGTTTCTCTGTGGTTTTGGAGCCAGTCCTGGAAGTAGCTCTGTAGACCAGGCTGGTCTCGAACTCACAGAGATCCAGCTGCCTCTGCCTCCGGAGTGCTGGGATTAAAGGCATGCGCCACCATTGCCCGGCCGAGGACTTGGATTCTTAACTGCAGGTGCTGCCTTCCCCTCGGGCGATGGTGGCGCATGCCTTTAATCCCAGCACTCGGGAGGCAGAGGCGGCAGGCGGGATCTCTGTGAGTTCGAAACCAGCCTGGTCTACAGAGCTAGTTCCAGGACAAGCTCCAAAGCCACAGAGAAACCCTGTCTCGAAAAACAAAAATAAATAAATAAATAATTTTTTTTTTTTCGTCACAGGTTACCAGGACGAAAAGATAGAGTAAACACTCTCTGACAAGCAAGAAACCCTTCAGGATTGTCTTCTCCTATTTACCTACAGACCTACTTACATACAGCCAACCTAACTTGAGAAAAAGGCAGCCAACACGAACCGGATGCTTTAAGTTACAAAACGTACTGAATCTCTCTTCTGATCCCACTGTGTTTCCTGGACGATGGGGATGTTTAAAATGCTAAAGGGAGCACACAGATCGAGTCTGTTCTTACACTGTGGATCTGCCACTGTGAAGTCACACAAACAATGGACAGGATCCATAAGATGGCCTTGAATAATACACTTCATCTGCTACCGAGTCTACGGATTTCCTGGTCACATATGGCAATGTTTCACGCTGTCATCTCAGATGATATACTACAAACACGATCGTGACTAGGTAACATTTTTTCATTGTCTTAAAAAAATACCATTTTTATATTTCACCTTTAAGATTTGTCTTATAAAATTAGTTCTGGAGTTTAACTGAAGTGTTAAAGGAATAAAAAGAGGGCTTAAAAATATACACACACACTAAAAAAAAAAAAAAAACTGAAGTATCTTCTTAAGAAGACCGTGTTCACGTTCAAATTCTCGATGACAGAAGCCAATTTTTTTCTGGATGGGACCGGCCTCTGCCACAGCAAGATGAAACACACGGGAACCCGCACCGCATCTGCAGAGCAGCAGCCAGATGCGAACAACCCGAGAGGATTCCCTCACCCAGGGCTCGGTGCGAAAAGAGGGGCCCCCACAAAACAAGGCGACGTGTGGGGAGCAAGCTCCCCGGGCTCTGTTGGCTTCTCGAGCAACAGGGCGCGGTTCACAGGTCCTGTGCACAGGTCCCCGGCGTGCTCCCAGCCCCGGCTCTCCGGAGGCCGCGCCGCTCGCCCGCTCCCGCCCTTCCCGCTCACGACGCTGATGGACAGGCAGCCGGGACCCGCAAGGAGTCCTCCCGCTCCCCCCAGGGCGCCGTTACCTCCGCTGCTGCGGCTGGAGCCCGGTCCCCGGCAGCGCTCCGTCCTTCCTCTCGCGCCCGCGGGCTGCGCCTCCCATCGCGAGCTCGTCCCGTGGCCACAGCGGCGGCGGTTGGCCGGCACGGTCGCCACCAGCACCGCACCTCCTGGCCTCGCCAGCTCCGCTCTCGGCTCGCGCCGCCGGGTAGGGAGACCGCGCGGGAGCGGTCGCGTCGCTTAGCAACCGCGCACGCCGCGCCGCGCCTGCGCAACTCCGCCGCGGAGGGGGCGGAGCAAGGGGCTTGCTGCTCACCGAAGTGCGCTTATATCGTTTTTTGTTTTTGTTTTTTTTTCTTCCTTCTTTCTTTCTTTCTTTCTTTCTTTCTTTCTTTCTTTCTTTCTTTCTTTCTTTCTTTCTTTCTTTCTTTCTTTCTTTCCTTCTTTCTTTCTTTCTTTTTTTCTTTCTTTCTTTCTTCCTTCCTTCCTTTTCTTTCTTCCTTCCTTCTTTCTTTCTTTCTTTTTACAGAAGAGGAAACTGAGGCCCGAGAAGCTGCGCTTCTTCGTACTCATTTAGCAGTGAAACCAAGCCTGTAAGTATCTGCAGCGCAGCCTTCCTGCTCTGCAGGCCCTTTGGAAAACTGCACGTCTTTAATGTGCACATTCTTTCTGAAAAGTTCAGGATGTTAAGCTGACTTCAACAGTTGGAATGGAAGTGAAAAGGAAGGTGGTTAAGTCACACAAGAGGTGACTGTGTAGAGCAAGGTACCCCAGCAGATTTCCTAACGCTTCAACAATGAGCCTACTGAATCCACCAGAAAAACCACAAGTCGGACGCGCACGCCACCTGGTGTACACTGGGCGTTATTTCAAAGAGCTTAATTCCATAAATCTTCAAATTTCCACCCAAAACTCCTTTCTGCGGTCCTAAAAGTCACAGTCCCTGTTCTCGTCTCTGAAGATCCACGATCTCTTTACAGTTAGGAATCCGTCCATTTCGGATACTTTACTTTCTTATGACCAGTGTTGTTTTAGCCTCTCTGTGTTATAAATAAAAATGTTTTATTTGACGATGACCTTTCAAAGTTTTTAAATAGCCTTTTCTTTCTGCCTCTCCTTCACCCACACAACCAGTAGTGCATGCTTGCGTTCGTAGGGGTTTTTATTTGGGCTCTTTGAGTCTTTTGTTTGAAGACGGAGTTCCATGGCAACAAGAGACTCCTCTCAGCTACCAGATTACAAAATTCTACTAAAGGATCCTGCTCCTGGTGAACACCTCAGACTGCTTTACGGCGGCAAAGAGTTGAATGGAACTTGCCTGCACGTGTTTAATTGCCTCGTTGTGATTCACTGTATCTCCCCTTCTGCCTTTAAGACTTGTCTCCTGAGCCAAGCTGATGTATTCCTCCTCGTTCCTGCTCTGCTCACCCCTCAGTGGGTTGGGGAGCAGATACAGAGGCCCCCTTTGTTTAGCTTTATGTTTCCATGGTCAAGGGAGGGAGAACTCCTTGAGGGTGCTGGACTTCATGAGTTTCTGACCTTAGTAACCTAAGTACTTTTCAGTATTTCTTTGAAGGACCCCTGTTTTATAACAACAACCACACCCTCTCTAAAGAACTACCCTGTGACCTCCCGCTATTGAGAAGCCTCTCTTAAATGTAATTCATTACACTCACTATGGCAGCCTGTGTACGGAAACTAAAACAATACAAAGAAAACACGGCCACTGCGCAAGGATAAAGTGTTCCATACTTTTATATATTTCACATATGTAAAATATATACTTGATAAATGTTAAAGTAAATAAAGAAGTACACGAAGGTACGAGGACAAAGCTTTGAGGGATTGAGAAGTGGGAGGAGGGATTTTGGTTTGATATGTTCAGATACGTTGGGTAAGGGCTAGAGAGATGACTCAGTGGTTAAGAGCCCTGGATGCTCTTGCAGAGAACCGGCTTTGATGCCCAGCCTCCTCATGGCAGTTCACAACCATCCATAGCTCCAATTCCAGGGGGTCCAATGCCCTCTTCTGACATCTGAGAGTATCAGGCACACATGTGGTGCACTGTCATACATGTGCTCAATACACTCACATACAAAGATAAATCTAAAATGTTTTTCCAAAGACAGATTGGATACATATATGAAGTTATTGAATAACAAATTAAAATATTTTTAAATAAATGAAGAGTGGTTCAAAATCACCGTTATCTCTCTCCGAAAAGCTAAAACAAGAATTACCTACCACAGGCTAGCCAAGCCATCTGAGACGTTTGTCCGTCTTTTGAAGTCAGTTCTAGTATACAGGGAAACTAAAGAACCTGTAATAAGTGTTTTAAATGCAACTATCCCAGAATCTTAGGGGAAAAAAATAAAGGAATTCATTAAAAACCTATGAGCCTCACTCTTTCAGAACTTGGTCTTGTGTCTCCTAAACCCTTAAGGCTGTCCTTATTAGTCCCAAACCCTTTCCTCAGAATTATTTTGTGCTGCTTCTTTTTACATTTTTTCCCCTTATAACTTGGATGTCCAGCTCCCAATCCACTACCCAGGGTAACTCAGAGAAGACTTCTCAGGAGCAAGGACTGCAAATTTTCACATGAGCTGAGAGTCATTCTCTTTATTATTCTGCAGCTCTAGTTCCCTTGCTCGAATTATCTCTGGTTCTCTTTAGTTCCATTCTCTGTGTCCTAAATCATTGGTTCCAATTCTTTCTAGTTCCAATTCTGCTTTAATTCTCTTTTTCAATTCTCTCTTGTTTCGTCATTCACTTAGCTTAAATACATTTTTTTACAAGACCTTGAAGCAATAAGGAAAAGAGTTATAAGAGTTATACCTCATTGGTCATAGCGCATTCCTAGGTAAATGATAAGGAACTGAGCATTTACCATGGCAGTGCAAGGTTTCAAGGTTCCAGGTGTAAGACTGTGATCAGAGGCCAGGGGCATAGTGCCTGATGAGACAAGCTGCAGAGAGATCTGCACAGAGGGTCAGGTCTTATCAGCCAGACTTGGCAAGTGAAGAATTGGCCTGATTTTTTAGGTGACTTTGCGTTAGTAAACTTGGTTAGACAGGTGCAATGCTGACCTTGTGCACATCTGTAAAGTTTTAACTTATGCTCCATTTACAGAAACAGTCAGTCTAGTTGGCACTTGCTCTGAGGTGAAAATGAGCTAATTGTGTGTAGTTTGAGTAAAAACTACAAAAAAAAAATCAGACTTTTAAGTGTCTTACAGTCCTTGTGGGACAATAGATCTAGTTATAAAGCATATCCTAGCTTATTTTCTTTATATCAAAATTATACAGATAGTCATCTTCCTGACCATCCACAAATATATGTGCCCATAGACTGAGATACAATCATGAGATTACATGTACACATCACATGTGATTACATGCTACAGTGCAGGCATTGGGGAGGCACCAAAGCTGCTTTTGCACATGTGAAATTGCAGACAGGAGCAGCAGTTTTCAGAGTCAGTGGTCCCACGGGCCTTTCCCAGATGGGATTCTCCTCCATCAGAGAATCATCCCTCTGGTGGTTTGACACCTGTGGTGATTTCCATGGCCTCTTGACAATAACCAGTGCTATCTACAGCCCAAAAGGGCCTGAAACGTGTGTGTCTGTGTGTGTATGTATACCTGTGTGCATGAGAGGGGGGGGTGAATTTAGGTATATCCAGGCATCAGTGTGGAGACTAGGGAACAACTTCTGGAAGTCAGTCCTTTCTTTCCACCATGGGTTCTGTGGTTTGAACTCAGGTTGTAAGGTTTGCATGGAAAGTTCTTTCAGCCTCTGTGCCATCTTGCCATCCCTTGAGTGCTGTAGCCCACAAGCACCCAACAGTGAGAAGTATAGCTGGCCGATCTCTGACTAACTCACGGAAGTATTCCAGTGAGGAAACCCAATTTGCGAAGCTTTGGGAATATTTGTCTTTGGGCTAGTCACTGTCATTTCTGTAAAACCCTTCTGAAGCCATGGTGCTCCCCTTTCCATGGTGGGACTCCTCCCTAAAAGACCTCAGCAGTGTATTAGCCCATTATTGAGCATAGCACCCTCGTGGATTGCTCCACTGGATGACTTTTCATTTGGCTGTATAACCTTGATGTGTAGAATATAGACTGAGTGCCTTGAATTCTGGAGAAGAGCCTAGAGAAAGGAAATATTCCTCACTTGGGCGAGGGGTGGGGGGTAGGGGAGGGAGCTGCCACTTGGCCTGGATGCTGGAAACTATGTACATACATAGTTTCCCCTTTGATTTAGCCACCTTAGGTGTTATCTCTAAAAGATTCCATTCCCTTTAATCAGCTAGCAGTTGATGAAAACACCAATGTGGAAATGCAGATCAAGTGCCTTCCAGTTTCTTTCCAGGGCTTATTCTGGTTGCCATGGCCACCACAGACGCAAGTGTTCCCAGTGGCTGTGGGAACAGAAGCGCTTAGGGCACAGCAATGCAGCATTTTTCTGCCCCCTTTTTCTACCTTTATCAGTTACAAACTTCTAGCTTAACTAACCACACAGATGTGATTAACACACAAACTCCCTCTCCCTCTCTTAGAAATCACAGCTCCTTCCTCTATTTACCCTCTTTGGATATGCCTGGGTGCTTCACAGCCACGCCCCCTCTGAGACATAAGTAAGCTAACTGACACCTGCTTTATCAGTGTTATCTACCTTGTTGGCCCTAAAAAATGCATACCTGGTATCCTTGCTATTGCCAAAGGATTGTTCCTTGTGTCTGTGTGTGGGTCTATAAACTGGAAACCTTGTGGGATCCCATCCAGAGAACACCGAGCAAGAGCGCTGGGGAGAACACTGGAAGAATAAGGAGACAGGAAAAGACGTGTGTGGGCCAATTTATTCCTTTTACCCTCAGACCCCTTTTATCTGGTTTTTGCTTGCTGTAGCATTCCTCCTGGATTCTGAGAAGTTTAGGGAGTGGGCACCCCAATAAACTTTGATACTTGAGTACAGTTTTTGACTTGAGAAGCCCAACACATTACGAGAGCAGCCATACATAACTCCTATAGGTGCTCTCAGAGTAGCAGGAAATGGATGTGCACAGTGTCACTAATCATAGTTTGTATGAACCCCGGCAGGGCCACCTCTGTGATTATAGCTAACGGCTGAGAATGATTATTTTCGGCTCAGTTCTTTGGGTTTTTGTGGCTTCTGTTCTCTGAATCACACTTCCTTTTTAGATGAAAGATAGCTTTTGTTAGCAGGTGAATGAATGGCTTTTTTTAAATTTATTTATTATGTATACAATATTCTGTCTGTGTGTATGCCTGTAGGCCAGAAGAGGGCACCAGACCTCGTTACAAATGGTTGTGAGCCACCATGTGGTTGCTGGGAATTGGTCTCAGAACTTTTGGAAGAGCAGGCAATGCTCTTAACCACTGAGCCATCTCTCCAGCCTCCAATGAATGGCTTTTTTATGTTGTTTCTTTTTATAGAGGTTTAGGAATCTAAAGTTTTTGTTTGTTTTTTTAATTTTCTACTGTCTTTGTACTTTTCAGTCCAAATTGGTGATTTTTCAATAACATAATTAAAAAACTTCACAGTTTTTGGAGTTTTATTTGGTTTGATATTAGACAAAGCCATTCATATAGATCTCTTCAAAGTGAGCTTTTCTCTACTTTGTGCTTCTGAGGCTGTTGAGGGCGATGCCCTCATAATTGTTAGGGGTCCCATGAGGGCAATACCTTCATGTTTCTTAGAGGTCCTGTGTGAAAAGTGCTTTATGATTCTGAGGAGTCCTGTGGTGTAATGGAGGGTGTTGCTGGTATGGGCCCTTGCTTCCAAGGCTTTTCATCCGACTGAGATGTCACTCCAGAGCTTTCTGTTGCGCTCCAAAAGGCTTTGGATCCATCCTTTATTTATTTATTTTTGTTTTTTTTTTATTTGTTTTGTTTTGTTTTGTTTTTCGAGACAGGGTTTCTCTGTGTAACAGCTCTGATTTTCCTGGAACTTGCTCTGTAGACCAGGCTGACCTCAAACTCACAGTAGCCTGCGTCTATCTCCCAAGTGCTGGAATTAAAGGCATGAACCACCACCGGCCTGATGGATCCATTTTTTATTTTAGAAAAAAAAAGTTCAGTCTTTTATTTTATGCATATGAGTGTTTTGGCTATATGTATGTATCTGCACTACATGTGCCCACAGGCCAGAAGGCCTTGGAGACCCTAAAACCGGAGTTACAGATGGTTGGTGAGTAGAACCTGGATTCTCTCCAAGAGCAGCCAATGCTCTTAACAACTTTGTCATCTCTCCACCCTACCGTCATGATGTGGGAAGGTCATTTGTCAATCTGTTGTTTCATTGGTTAATCAATAAAAAAAACTGCCTTGGCCCTGATAGGACAGAAAATTAGGTAGGTGGAGTAGACAGAACAGAATGCTGGAGGAAGAAGGCAGTGAGCAGATGCCATGCCTCTCCTCTGCAGGCAGTAGCCATAGCTCTCCTTTCCAAGATGGATGCAGGTTAAGATCTTTCCTAGTAAGCCACACCTTGTGGTGCTACACAGATTGTTAGATATGGGTTAATTACGAGTAAGAGGCTAGAACTAACAGGCCAAGCAGTGTTTAAAAGAATACAGTTTTCATGTAATTATTTTGCGTAAAGCTAGCAGTGCAGGGGCCTGGTGGCGGAAAGCAGCCCACAGCTCCTTTCTACACCGTCATTCATTTTTAATTCAATATTTATTAAGACAGAGTCTCACTTTGTGCATAAAACTGGTCTAATACTCTATATGTAGTCTAGGCTGACCTAATTTACAGAAGTCTGTCTTAGTTAGGGTTTCTATTGCTGCGAAAAGGCATCTTGACCACAGCAACTCAGAAAAACATTAAATTGTGGTGGCTAACATTCTTAGAAGTTTAGCCCATTATCATTTTTATGTTCCAAAATCCCAGGGTGGTTCCCTGAGCAGCTAGTGGAGGGAAATGCTGGCGAGTCCCCAGCGGGCTCGCAGAGCAGCCGCTAGCCCAGCAGAGATGGTTGTGGGTCCCTACAAGATCCCTGGGCGGTTTATGAGTGGTGGCCCATCCCAGGCAGGCTGGTCCCACCATGTGGCTGGGTGAGCAGGTGGCAGGTAAAAGGCTTACAGACACAGTAAATAGGCATAAAGCTGAACATTTATTACCTAAAGGAGAGAGAGAGAGAGAGAGAGAGAGAGAGAGAGAGAGAGAGAAGAGAAAGGACAGAGAGACAGTGAGAGAGAAATCCAAGATGGTGACAAGAGGTCAAAGGTTGTGGGGGAGTGGGCGTGGCTTGTCCCTTAAAGGGACCAGAGACCAAAAGAATAACAATCATCATGGGGCAGCATGGTGACGTGCTGGTAGACATGGTGCTGGAGAAGCAGTCAAGTGTCCTACATCTTGATTTGTAAACAACAGGAAGTGGTCTGAGACACTGGGCATGGCTTGAGCATATATGAGACCTCAAATCCTGTCTCCACAGAGACACACTTCCTCTAACAAGACAAGGTCTCACCTCCTAATAGTGCCATTCACTTTGGGGGTTATTTTCTTTCAAACTACCACACAATCCTTCAGTGGGGGTTACAGAAATGGGACACTGTGCCCTGTAATTTTTTTTCTCTTTTAAAGATTTGATTTATATACAGTAAAGTCTACTATCCTTTTTCTTCTTTTTGTAATTTAGGGGATTCAATCCAGAGCTTCAGAAATTCTGGGCAGGCTCATTACCACAGAGGTATATCCCCAGCCTCTAAATTCACTACAGTTTACAGTTCTGTATAGAGTTGTCTAACTACCAATGCTATCATGGATGGTGTATTGGGTTTTCTAGAGTAATAGAACTTATAAATGAATCTATCTACCTATCTATCAATATCTATCTATAATACAGATATAAATATGTATATATTAAAGGGGATTTATTAGAATGACTTACAGGCTAATCCAACAACAGCTGCCTATAAACAGAAGGTCTAAGAATCCAGTAATAGTTCAGTCCATGAGACTGGATTCTCAGCTGGTCTTCAGAATATGCTGGGATCCTGAAGAAGTAGGCTTTAATGCCAGTGAAGGACTAGACTTGCTAGTAAGAGTGAGGGCAAGCAGGCAAAGAGGAAGAGCTTCCTTCTTCCACATCTTTATATAGGTTTCCAGCAAAAGGTATGGCCTAGAATAGGGGTGAATTTTCCCAATTCAAAAGATGTGGATTAAAATTGTGTCTTCCCTTCTCAATGACCTAGATTCAAAGTGTATCTTCCCACTTTAAATTAAGCAAAGCATTCCTCACTGGTGTGGCCCTCCATTTTTAGGTTTTAGTTCTGGATGTAGATACATATGGAAGTTGACAACAAAGAACAACCATTACAGGTCAGAAAGTCCTGCCATCCTCAAACATCTCCTGTGCCCCTCTGTAGCAATCATTAACTCTATACACACCACTGGCAACCACTGATGCTTTCTGCTCCCACAGTGTTGCTCACATGTGTTATGCAAATGTACAGCAGCCTTGAGAATGGCTTCTCTCACTGAGCATCACAGATTTAAAAATCATCCATATTAGAGATAACGGTAAATTCTTTTTTTTCCCTTTTTTCCAAAACAGGGTCTCTTCATCTAGCCCTGACTGTCCTGGAACTCACTCTGTAGATCAGGCTGGTCTCGAACTTAGAGATCTACCTCCCTCTGCCTCCCAAGTGCTGGAATTAAAGTCAAGTGCCACCAAACCCAGCTCACTGAGTAAGTTCTTAAATCTGGCAGTACTGGATAATAAGGTAAACATATGCTGACATTACACAAGCGATCACACTGTTTGAAGAGTATATATGATGTCTTACATGCTCATTAGCAAGATTTTCTGATGTGGGATTCCCCTCTGTATGCTGTGAATATCATTGGTTAATAAAGGAACTGCTTTGGGCCTATAGCAGAGCTATAGGAGAACAAAGCTAGGTGGGGAAAACTAAAGTGAATGCTGGGAGAAAGGAGGGTGGAGTCAGAGAGAAGCCATGTAGCCCCGCTGAAGACAGATGCCAAAACTTTACCTGGTAAGCCATAGCCACGTGGCAATACACAGATTAATTAATTTCTAAATGGGTTAAATAGGGCTGAAGAGATGACTCAGAGGTTAAGAGCACTGTCTGCTCTTCCAGAGGTCCTGAGTTCAAGTCCCAGCAACCACATGATGAGATCTGGTTTCCTCTTCTGGCCTGCAGGTGTACATACAGGCAGAATACTGTATACATAATAAATAAAATCTTTAAAAAAATAAATAAATTTAAATAAATATGTATGAGTTAGCCAATAAGTATCTAGAGCTAATGGGCCAAGCAGTGATTTAAAAAATATAGTTGCTGTGTGATTATTTTGGGCCTAAGCATCCAGGAACAAACTGGCGGCCTTCTTACTACAATTTTCAGTTGCTTTTCATCTTTAGCTTTTTGTTTTAACTGTTGTAATAAATATAAAGTAACATCTCCTTGTGTTGTTATTATTTAAATATTAATTTAATTTGTTGTGGGGGCACAAATGTGGGTCTACTCCACCTTGACTAAAGGTCAGAGTTTGAGCTTACTCTTTCTAAGTTATTGGCAAAAGGTCTGACTTAAGGTATTGCTACAAACAAGATATCCTGACCTTGGGTGTGGTTACATGGTATTTTGAGTATTAAGATGGGCCTTAGAGATAGATCCATTCCACCTTGACCAAAGGTCTGAGAATTCAAGCCTATTCCTGTTCCTTCAAAAAAATCATGGGAGGTTTGACCCAGGGAATGGCTCTGGACAGGATGCTTGGTCTAAGGTGTGGTCATTATGTGTCCTGTCTCAACAACAGAGTACTTAACTGAGGACATAACTGTTTGATGCTTCAAGCATTGAAACAGGTAACAGATCTGTTTGTATCATGTTAAAGCAGCCCTGTAGTAATATGAGCATTGGGGCTGTGTCCCCAGCACCCCACTGCCCGCAAAGCTAGCTTTACCAGAAATAATTACACGGACACTGTATTCATTTAAACACTGCTTGGCTCTTTAGCTCTAGCCCTTTTCTCGGCTAACTCTCGCACCTGGACTAACCCATTTCCAATCATGTGTGTCGCACCCCAAGGTGCGCTTACTGGGAAGATTCTAGCCTACGTCCATCCTGTGTCGGAGCTTCATCGCGTGTGCCTCAGAGAGCAGAGCTCTCGCCTCTGCCCGCAAGAATGGAGCATCGTGTCTCTCTGAGGCGTCTGCCCCTGAGAGGAGAGCTGTCGAGTCTCTGAGCTCACTTCCTCTTCCTCCCAGCGTTCTGCTCTGTTCACTCCTCCCACCTACCTTCTAACCTATCAGGGCAAGCAGCTTCTTTATTTAATCAACCAATGACCTTCCTCCATCACAGCCCTTTGCCTTCTTCCCCTTTTTTGGATTGGGGTATATAAGCATACGGAAAATAAACGTGGGCAATTTCAGTATTCAATGAATTTCCCTCCAGATGCTATCCTATGTCTCTGTCTTTTCTTTGGTACTTCTGATTTTTTTACTTGCCATTTCTTAATCCTCATGCTTCCTTTTAAGCACAGACAAATAAACCAGGTGAGATTGTGTAGCATTATTAATAAAAACCCAGAGGCAGATGTTGGGGTTCAACCTGAAGGTCAGAAAAGCAAAACAGCCATCCACTGGCTCTTACCTCTCCCTTACACCACTGGTAATGTTATGCCCAGATCATGGAATCCATCTAACACCAACTACAAGACTAGTCCTGTATGCAAAAGCAAAGAACTTTGATTCTTCCACAAATTTGCAAACTCAGCCTCTCTGTGTGTCTAACATATTGGACTGATCAGAGAGTTCCAAGCTCAGTTGGGGCTGGGTTTTTATAGTAGTAAAGGTAGGGGTGAGGGATTTCTAAGGTTCAGGACCCCTGATTGGCTGACATTTGTGAATAGTGAAAAGCAATGGGTGTGTGCTGGCAGGTGATCCTATCTGCAATGGTTGAGACATTGGGAATTTCCTTTGGATGATCTGCTCCTGGGTGGTGCCAGCCTAAGGCTCTTCCTGGAACCAGGTGCTGCCTGCTATGGTAGCTGTGTGACCTGGGCCCCATTATGTGTGGCCAGGCTGCCCTGGGTCCTGCATTCCCCCTTTTCACAAGTACTTATGACAGGACCCAATCACGGGTCCTGCTTGCCAGGGGGCTTAAGAGGGTGGTATTGAGACCTCAGTACCATTAGCTTACAGATTTTTAGGGCAGTGACATTTGCATTTATTCCACTTTTAAAGTCCTGTATTGTAGTGATAGGACCTGCGGGCTGCTTCCCGCCACCTGGCTAGCTTTACCCAAAATAATTACACGGACACTGTATTCTTTTAAACACTGCTTGGCCCATTTCTATCTAGCCTCTTCTAGGCTAATTCCCGCACCTGGACTAGCCCATTTCTTATAATCTGTTGTAGCCCACGAGGTGGCTTACCAGGGAGCTTCTAGCCTACGTCCATCCTGGGTCGGAGCTTCATCGCGTGTGCCTCAGAGAGCAGAGCTATCCCCGCGTCCGACCAGGAGCTGGGAGCATGGCGTCTCTGCTCCAGAGAGCAGATCTGTCGAGTCTGAGCTCACTTCCTCTTCCTCCCAGTGTTTTGTTCTGTTTACTCCTCCCACCTATGTTTTAACCTATGAGGGCCAGCCAAGCAGTTTCTTTATTGCTTAACCAATGAAATCAACAGATTGATATGACACTCCCACGTCACTGTATCTTTGATCTTTGAGTACAGCCAGATTATAATCCTGAATAATTTATATAGAAATAACAGTTTTTAAAGGCCATATAATACCTCTTTGGTTATGCATAAAGAAGGTCAAGTATCTTATCTTTTTGTTTTGTTTTGTTTTGTTTTGTTTTTCGAGACAGGGTTTCTCTGTGGCTTTGGAGCCTGTCCTGGAACTAGCTCTGTAGACCAGGCTGGTCTCAAACTCACAGAGATCCGCCTGCCTCTGCCTCCTGAGTGCTGGGATTAAAGGCGTACGCCACCACCGCCTGGCTCAAGTATCTTATCTTACTGCAAAGAAATTTTAGTTAATAAATCTATCAGTTGACAATTTGGGGCCTATGGGCAGTATAGGTAGCCACTTTATCCCCCATTCCAGGGAGTTCCCCCTTGTCTTTGGGCAGGGTGAAATTACCTGGTGCAAGTGAGAAAGAGACACAGAACGCCAACAAACCCACTTAGGAGTTTATTAGAGGGGAGTGTGCACAGGCCTGGAGATCAAGGTGCAGAGAGAGAGAGAGAGAGAGAGAGAGAGAGAGAGAGAGAGAGAGAGCGCAAAAGATGGCACGTCCAGCTTTTCAAGGCTGCCCCACATGTGCACAGGGGGTTGGTGTGACTATGTCACACTGATGACATAGATGACGGGTGACTCACGCATGCGTGCAAGGGTTTAGCTGAGTCATATGTGGATGTAACTGAAAGACCCTCGAAGAGGACCTTCCCTCAGGAGGAGACCCCCTTAATCCCAGAAACAGTCCGAGACCACAGGCTGCAATCAGCATGAGGTTTATTGGTTATACATAGGTACTTGTGGGCGGAAGTCTCTTCGGAGGACTTGCACGCCTGCAGACTGGGAGAAGGTCTTTTTATAGGCAAAAGCAAATTACAGAAGCAGATGCGTGGTTATTGGTAGGTTGGAATGAGGCAAGGGGCATAAGTAGTTTTTCCCTTCCCAGCACAGATGTATGGAAACAGATATCCTGTTTCTTTGTACAGATATCCCGTTGTATAGATATCCTATTTTACAGATATCCTGCTTCGCAAATATCCTATTTTACAGATATCCTGCTTTGCAGCCAGGGGCCCTGACCTCACTCTGTACTTACATTTGTTTGTCAAAGCCTTGCGAAATGATGTTACAGCAGCTAAGCTGGGGTCTTTCATAGGGGCGACTGTTCCTTTTGTAAACTGCTGATATTCTAAGTTTGGCACATGTGCTGAATACAGGTATCCTGTTTCCCTAAGCAAACGGGATGTTCTCATGAGAGCCGGCTAGCTGCAGGTCCTGAAAATCTTTCAAACAAACAGAACGTTCTCACGGGAGCATGCTAGCTGCAGGTTCTGAGGGGCGGTCTGTAGGGTCTTTCAGTAACCACGCATGTGTGCACGTGGGTCATGTGGGGCCTTTTGTGCCCGAGGGCCTGACCACACATGCTCGCCTTTAGAACCCGGAAGTGCAGCCTTATCTGTGGCTGAATAAGTATACAGGGATTGTAGGATGACGTGTTCTTTTCTATAACTACTTTGAGCTGACATTGGGGTGTTGTTATCAGAGCCCAAGAAGGCTGAAAAGCTAGCCAAAGGTAAGGAGGAAATTCAGGCAATGGGGCACTCACCAGAAATATCTGGTTCACAACTCTGTTGAAGAGACAGGGAGCATTCATATCAGCTGGACTGGTACACATCAGTTTTCAGCAAGTCCAGGGCTCACAGTCATTCTGAGCAGGTTGTAGTCATCAACTGATGTTTAGATGTGTCTGCCAGGCAAGTGGAAACATATTGAGACAAATTTAAACTAGGAACAAAAGTTAAAATTTATGTTCTTATAGGAAAATAATACATTTGAAACTTTCAGGCCCATATTGAAATCCATATCATAGAAAAAAGCAGATAACGAGTATCTGTAAAACAGCAGGAATACCTTTAAGTACACATACCTTTGAGTACTTGCTAAAATTACAGATTTGGGTTACAAGCATGTATACTTTTCTACTGTTCAGAGAGCCAGGTGTGGATTAGACAGAGAAGTCTTCGGCTTGATGAGAAACACCTTAAAGTCTATAACTAGATGACAACCAAAATAAATGATCCAAACAGTAAGTAGTCATTGCTCTATCATCTTACCAGAACTATGCCATAAAAAGGGAAAGAAATCAGAAATATTTTTAATATTTTAATTATCTATTTATACCATTGTAACATGTATTTACATCTTAAATAATTTTTAGACCCTCAAAGCTTACTTATAAGCTTTTATATTCTCAGACCTTTATGTTTCTTAAAACATTTTTTTTATTAAGAGACTTAGTAGCTTTAGAAAAAGCAAGGCTTGATTTCTGTATATATAAAATGAGCTAACAAAATGTCTGTGGCTTTGTGGAAGGGTCTGGATACCTGCTGCTGATAGGCTGACAAAGTTACAGCTGGTCTATACTATCAATACTATCAGAGATCCCAGAAGGAGAAATAATTTGTACCTGAGTACAGAACAAGCAGCTTCCAAATCTATTAAAAATGACAGAGACCAGAGTCCATATATAGTTATCCATATCCAGGCCTCCACAGAATTGGAGGCAGAAATATCAGAACAGCAGTCTAAGCCAAGCCCATAAGGTGAATTTTTTTTCCTGTCGAAGAGGGACATGGAAAAAACCGACCTTATTTTGCCTAGGCAAAAGTGGTGTAATCAATTCTCCAATGTCCTGCTGTTTGTCCACAGTCTGGGCAGGTCCTGGCAGCAGGTGTTGCATTGGGGCATCTTGCCCAGTGGTGAGTATTATCATAATCCAGGTGGAGACACCGTGGTGTCTCATAATCTTCTTTGGGGACCTTGGATTACTGCCACTATTTTGGAGTCTCTGTCTAATACAATAAACTTGTTAATCACTATTTTAAATGCCATATTGTACAGATCTCTGAAGTATTTGAGGGCTGCCTAGGTATGTCTGATTAGACAAACTTTGTTTCTCGTTACTTGTTTCAAGTTACTTTGAAAACATATACAGGGGACCAAGTAAAACGTATCCCTGTAATGAATTATATCAGTACTAGATTAAGGATGATTGACCAACTTGTATCTCCTAACAGTCTATAATAAGTTAACAGCTTTCACAAGACTAGAACTCCACACTCTGTAATGATTTTGAATTAAAGCTAATAAAGAAACTGAATTAGTCATTCTGAGGGTAAAACAGAACCAGTTTGGGAAGGCAAGGAAAGGTGACAAGGAAAAGCACCTCCCCAGAGGGGCAGAAGGGAGCCTAGGGGCTAGCTTTGCCCTTGTCAAGTTCTAAGGCACAACAGCCCAGTGTTAGTGGAGATTAACCCTTTTTACAGCATAAGAATTTTCTCCAAGCCCCCTGAGGAAATGGAAGCTTTATCTGGATAATGTTTTAGCCTTTTAATGTAGTTTTCCCTGTTGTGTTGGTTCCCCCATTACAAAACTTTTCCCATTATTATTTTACAACTGCAGTTTTGTTAATGTTATGAATCTCAGTTCAGATATCTGACATGCAGGTGGTCCTAGGCGACCCCTGTACATCTCCCAAAGGGCTGAGACCCATAGGCTTGGACTCTGTTCCAAGCTCTCTGTCAAACTGCTTAGGTCCTTGCCTTGCTGCATCATGAGAAATGAACATCCCAGTTTCTGGTTAGCTTTTGGTGATTATGGCTGTGACCCTAGTGTTTGGTTTTTAGTTTTAGTTTTTATTTTAAGTCCAAATATTAACAATATAAAACATTTTGCAAACACAAATGTACCATAGTCTTATAAATTTAAATTGTTTAAAAACTGTTCTTAAAAAATTAAAATCTTTTAAATGTTTTCCTGTAATATAAAAAATATAAAAAATAAAGTACCTCTTTGACCCATCTTTGACGACATATACATAGCCTGTCTTTTAGATCTCAGCCTTTTCCATTTCACCATAGCTGGTACTTCTGGTGACTATCACCTGGCACTGGTATTTCTAAAACTGTTAAGGTCCATCCTTGGAACTGCACATTCTTTGGGACTCGAGTCCTAACATTCATTTGTAAACCTCGGCTGTTTCCTATGGTCCCTTTTGTCTTTATAACCATTATCACCTGGGTGACTCTTAAATTAACAAAGTTTAGCTGATAAAGACAGGTACATTTTTAATATAAAAACATTGAGCTACAGCTTAAATAATATGTGTGTGTGTATATATACATATATATATATATATATATATATATATATATATATATATATATATACCTTGTTTTTAGAACAAGACATGAATCATCATACAAAATTTTATCCCAATCCAAACTATCTTGGAGATCAGTTGTTGCTCCTAGTTAGACCCACTCCATGTGGTCACCTTTAATCAAGATGGCGGTGAAATCATGTGACATCTATTTTTTTTTTTAACTCTAGCAAAATGGCAATCTAAAATCCGAAATGAAATCATGCCTCATGGTTTTCTTTAAAATTACCCAAGCATAGATTTAACAGATTTTTTTAAACTATATCCAACAAAATAAATTTATAAATCTGAAGATAAATATGAAGATGTCTATATAATCCAAGTCCAATTTTTTTGGGCTGTTCTGCTTTTCTTTCTTCTCCTTGTCATTGTGTCAGGCCCTCAGACTGACAGAGTGACAGAGGAAACGTTTAAATAAGCACGGGTCTAGCAAAGAAAGAGCCACAATCCACTCTAGAGCCAGATTTTTAATAAAGAACAGCATAAAACGGTTTTAACATTATCTGCATCAAAAAGTCATCTGAATTCTGCTGACTCAAATCCAGTGACCAGATCTCAAAGATAAATGTGACCACAGTGGTGATGGGTGGCAGAGACAGAAAAAAACATCCAAACCGTTTCTGTCTCAGCTCCATGCTGCAACTTACACAGACAAACCTGTCAACAAAACAAGCATACACAATTTTCTTGAGAAACAGACAAAACTCCTTAACAAGACAAAACTTTTAACCTAAAATGGTTAAATTTTTAACCTTTTTATTGTTATTTTGAATTTACACCACGTAAAATCCTCTACCAGCATGAAACATCTGAGACCAACAGTAGTTTTTTTTCCCATATCCTAACCAATAATATTTTGTAATCAACCCCTCTAAATGATGACAGATATTTATCTGTATGACTAAGGCAGCTCTGGTGGAGGTAAGCCTGGCAGAGTGTCACATCTATAGATGGTGACTGTGATTTGTCCTCCGGCAGAAGTCGAGGCCCCGCAGCCCCCCAGAGCAGGTCAAGAGAACCCATCCACCAGCATGGGAGGGAGCAGGGTGGCAAGCAGTGTGGGGGAAAATGATTGTTAGTAGCAATTAACAGATTCTCTGTTCAGTGTTTGAAGTCCTATTGGAGCATAGCTGCCCCTACAACTGTGATTGGCAGCCTTGCTACATTGTCACGAGACTGTATAACCCAGCTACCCACCCATACAAGCTTGCTGCCCCGTAGCCTCACGCGTGTATGGCAAACCTGCCCGCATTTGCCACTCTTGGCCCGCCCCCACTGCAGGCCAAGGCTGACTCCTTTCAATGAAATGTTTAAGGCAGGTAGAGGTTGTTTGTCTCGTCCCTTTTAGGAAAAAACAGCCCTGTGCTTACAGCCCTATCTCTAAAGTCCTGTAAGGGATCCAATACCAAAATCAAAGAAGTCATGCTTGGACTCTGTCCTATCACATCAGTCTCGTAAGCCAGACGGAGGATGTTCAAAAGACAAAAACAAAATGGCACACACAACAATACAGAGTCCTCCTGGCACCCAGAGGCAGAAATGAAACCGACGCCAGAAACATCCCACGCTTCTCTCTGCAGAAACCAGAGAGATCTCTACCTTCTGTATGAGAAGGGTCCTGGGATCTAAATACAGAAGGGCCCTGGGGACGTCAGCCCAGGTACCCCACCTGTGATCTTTCCACACATGAGCACCGCATAGACTGCCTGTAGACAGTTTCTCTCACAGATTTTGGGCCCATTTACAGAAGGATATCCCAACAGAGAGACACGAAACGAAACTTACACACAGAAAACATACCACGGGCTGAAGGGCGGAGATCCTGGTGGGCTCGAGGGATCCCGGAGAGCCCCCAAATGTTATGCCCAGATCATGGAGTCCCCTTAAAACCAACTAGGAGACCGAGTCCTGTATGTAAAAGCAAAGAGCCTTTATTCTTACACAAGTTTGCAAACTCAGACTCTCTGTGTGTCCAACGTACTGGACTGATCAGCAAGCACCCAAGCTCACTTGAGGCTGGGTTTTTATAGTAGCAAAGGTAGGGATTTCTAAGGTTCAGGACCCCTGATTGGCTGACATTTGTCTAGGGGTGTCTTGGTGTAAAGGAATGGGTGTGTGTTGGCAGCTGATCTATCTACAATGGTTGGGATGTTAGGAATTTCCTTTGGATGATCTGCTCCTGAGTGGTGCCAGCCTAAGGCTCTTCCTGGAACCAGGTGCTGCCTGCTATGGTAGCTGTGTGGCCTGGGCCCCATTATGTGTGGCCAGGCTGCCCTGGGTCCCATGGTAACTCCAGTTCTAGGGAATGTGGTTCCCTCTTCTGTCCTCCGCAGGCACCAGGCATGCATGTGGTGCACATGCACACATGTTGGCAAAACACTTATACATGTAAAAGAAAAAGAAAAATTAGCTTTATGGTTTATACTGCTATTTAGGCCTAATGTCTGTTTTATTTGAATAGAGTTAGGACTTGAGCAGTTTTGCTCTAATATCAGTTTCTGTAGTTATGCCCTGTTTGTCATCAGCCTCAAAGCAAGTTTCCATAGACTGAAATCTCCGAAACTGAGCCAAACATTTTTTCTTTCTTTCTTTCTTTCTTTCTTTCTTTCTTTTTTTCTTTCTTTCTTTTTTTTTTTTTTGGTTTTTCGAGACAGGGTTTCTCTGTGGCTTTGGAGCCTGTGCTGGAACTAGCTCTGTAGACCAGGCTGGTCTCGAACTCACAGAGATCCGCCTGCCTCTGCCTCCCGAGTGCTGGGATTAAAGGCGTGTGCCACCATCGCCCGGCAACAGTTTTTCTTTCTCTTGTAAGCTGTCACACATTTTGTCACAGCAGCGCCAGGCTGACTGACACAGTCCTTTACCTACCAAGGGGCATCATCGTCATTGTGGAATCCTCTTTCATGTAATTGGCTCAATTAGTCAAGTAATTGGAATGATGATGATGGTGGGGATGATGAATGATTGATGGGTGAAGGTCAAGTTCAAGTTCTGTTAACTCTCTGTGAAGTTGCTATAAACAGCAGTGAACAGTTTCTTGTAGAGATGCAAGTTTAAAGTCATTTGGGTCAATACTAAGAAGTGGGTTGTAAAGTGCAATGCCTGTTCATTGCTCTACACACTACAGTACGGTATGTGAGCTGGGAACTAGACCGGAGATTTAAAAGCATACGCACCCAGACACACACAGAGACAGAGACATGGGGACATGGGTCATCCTTGAAACAAGAATGCCAACTTTATTGTGCTCCAGGGAAGTTTAGATAGGAATCCTTACCTGATAGCCATGCCCCAGTTCTTGGGATTTTCAGCTGTAAAACCCACCAGAATTCACTCCCCTGCCATCAGGAACTCATGAGGGTCTCATGCTCAGAGAAGCTGCAGGCACTGGAAAACAAGTTCTTTTTCTCTGTTCACTCCAGCACGCAAAGGGTCTGAGGCAGGCAAAGAAAGTCAAGGGGCCTGGGGTCTGCAGCCCCCAACACTGGGTCATAAGAACATATTTAGTTCTGTGGCATGTAGTTTTTATATTTAGAAATTTTATTTATCTGGGATAGCTTTTTATGAAATATATGGGGTAATTAAATGCACCCTACCCCTGTGGATAGGCATTTATGGTGACAGCACCATAAATCACATCTGCCTTTTTCTAGTGCTTAGAAAGCATCATCCATAGACCAAACAGAAGGTAAGTGTGCGAGCTTGGACAAGTGAATAACCCTCACTGTGTTCCAGACATCAGCCTTAACGAAGCAGGGATGGACAGCAAAAGGCCATAGCACTGCTGCGAAGGTGTTCTAGTTTGACTTCTGTTAGTGTGGTAAAACTCTCTGACAAGAGAGACTTGGGAAGAGAGGGTTTGTTTAGCTCACAGTTCCAGGTGACATTCGGGGAGGTCGCATCCACAAGGCTGGTGTCACATCCACAGGGAGGAACAGCGAGAAATGAGTGCATTCCTGCTGCTAGCTTGTCCTCAGCTCGACTTCTCCCCCTCATCAGTTCAGGACTTCCTGCCTACAGCGCCTTCTTACCACACCAATGGACTAAATTATGAGGACTCCCTGCAGACGTGGCCCGGGGCGACAATGTGGCCAGTCCCACATTGAGATTCCCTGGCAATTCTAGGTTGTGTACAGTTGACAGCTAAAACTGCCCAGCACAGAAGGTGTGTGTGTGTGTGTGTGTGTGTGTGTGTGTGTGTGTGTGTGTGTGTGTG
>NC_022013.1:21654056-21663729 GCF_000317375.1 Microtus ochrogaster
GAGAGAGAGAGAGAGAGAGAGAGAGAGAGAGAGAGAGAGACCACCGCTGTTGAAAAAAGTAAAACAAGACAGTCTGTGGCCCTCCCTATTCAGTGAAAACATGATAATTCTTCTGGATTTTTTGTTTTTAGTTGAACACGGGCTCTCTGTGTGCTAGTGTTGTGGCATTTGAATGTCCTGGGAGAAACCAGAGACTTAGACCAATTCAGATTTAGATGAAATGACTGTATTCTTACTGCTGGCAGAAGGGCGGCAGCCTTAGAGCCTACACAGCGTGGCTGGTGGCAGGGTGACAGTGAGAGCTTCTGAGGTGGACACAGAAAGGTGCGTGTTCCCACTGCCCGGGGAATCCACAGCCGGGCAGCAACGTGGTTTCCCTTCCCTCAGTTGCTCCTCACTTTCCCGCTATATAGTGATGAAAGGACCGTTTCACCCCTTCCCATAGCAACAGCAGGTTTTGCAGGAGCAAAGCAGCTGTCAATGCCTTGCAGCCCATTGTCCTATCCCTACCTCACCTGCAGGCCCCGAGGAGCTCCCAGGCATTCCAGAGCCAAAGGGCAATGGCCCTGAAGGGACCCCGGGCTCCATATTCAGCACAGGGGACCTGGGCAAACTGTCACTCAAGTCTGTGCTCTAATGACTGGGACAGAGCAGTTCACTCCTGGGCAGGCAGAAAACACAGTGTCATCAGGGCTGGCTGTCATGTCCCCATACTAGGTAAGTGTTCTACCACCGAGCTATGCCTCCAGCCTCATGAATACTCTTTCTGAAGCCATGACAACATCTTTTCTTTAAAAACTTTTTTTAAATAATTTATTTTTGTTTTATGTACGTTAGTATTTTGCCTGCATGTATATGTCTGTGTAAGGGGGTTCAATCCCCTGGAACTGGAGCTACAGACAGTTGTGAGCTGCCATGTGTGTACTGGGACTTGAACCCGGGTCCTCTGGAAGAGCAGCCAGTGCTCTTAACCACTGAGTCATCTCTCCAACCCCGACAACATCTTTTCATACTAAAAATTGCAGTGATATTTTGTTTGTATTCTAACAAATAAAGCTTGCCTGAAGATCAGTGTGCAGAGCTAAGCCACTAGTTAGCCATACAGGCCAGGCAGTGGTGGCACACACCTTTAATCCTAGCACTGGGGCCGGGGGGGGGGGGGGGACAGAGTCAGCTGAATCTCTGTGAGTTCAAGGCCACCCTGGGCTACACGAGGTCGACTCTGTCTAAAGAGAAACAGAGCTCACACAAAGCTGATCCCAGCACTTGGGATCACGTGCCTTTAATCCCAGCACTAGGGAGGTGGAGACAGGAGTGCGCAGAGAGAGGAATATAAAGCAGGAGGAGACAGGGGCTTGGATTCGTCTGAGGATTCGCAGGGACAAGATCGCCCCCTTTGGTCTGAGCATTGGTAGAGGTGAGAACTCTAGTGGCTGCTCTGCTTCTCTGATCCTTCCGCTTTCACCCCCTAATAACTGACTGCAGGTTTTTATTATTAAGAACAATTAGAGTACATGTTACAAAAAACCATCAGGATCTACCAAAAACTTTCAAGTCATAGATCCCACATGAAATGTAAATCACAATGATCTATGTGTCCAGAGGATTTGGGTTTCAGCAGAAGCAATAAGAAGGCTAGTGAAGGACTAAACAGTTTGGGAACACAAAAGGACAATCAAGCCACTCGACGGAGGGTGAGCTCCTTGAGAGGAAAGACTGTGCTCAATCCATTTTTGCATTTATGTTTATTATTATGTGGGTGTGTATGATACATGGGTGGCACATACATGGTGCATGGTGCATGCGTGGAGGCCGAAGGACAACTTTTTAATGTGGGTTGTCTCCTTCCACCTTTATATTGAGTTCAGGAATCAAGCTCAGGTTTCTAGGCTTTCTTGGCAAACCCAGCCCTTACCTTATTAAGCACAGAGCGTAAGCCATTAAGTATCATTTAATTAAACCAATTGCATTCTCCTCATTGGGATTCATTGGGAAGGGGGACAAGCGGGAGGCTAAAAGAAAAAGGAATTCTCTCTTCTGGTCTATGCTTGCTTCAAAATGTCTCGTATTTTTATAAGGAATCTATGTTATCTATCCAAGTATAATTTGTGAAAATTACCCCCAGCCCAGCAAGTTTCAGTCTTAGTAGTTGAGAGCTGTAATCCTAGCTATGTGGGTGGCTGAGGCAGGAGGACCACAAGCTCAAGGTATGTCGGGGCCACAGAATGGTCCAAGGTCTATCCGGACAACTTAGTAAGACTTGTCTGAAAATACATACAAACATACATACATACATACATACATACATACATACATACATACATACATACAATAGCTGAGGTAGATCAGTGGTACAGCATGAGAAGGGCTCTAAATTTAGTCCCAGTAAAACGCATACAGAGGCTCACACACACAGAGGCATGTACACATGCACATGCGCAGCAACTTTCTTCACCATGCTGCAATTCTGCAACTTTGACCCAAGAGTAAACAATAGTCTGGAAACCTTTGGGGCACATGGGGTTGCTAAGGGATGCAGGCTGCTGCCCAGCTTTAGAGTTATCACAGGCAGAAGGCAGGTCCTAATGCCAGTAGAGAACATGGGACGGTACCCACCCAGGATGAATTGGTTAAAACACTGCCCAAAAGCAGCTTTTGGGAGGAGAAGGTTTATTGGGCTTACATCCTCCAGTTCACAGTCCCACTCTGAGGGAAGTTAGGGTAGGAGCTGAAGCAGAGACCATGAGAGAACTGCTGCGCCCTGGCTTGCTCACTTGAAGGCAACCTAGGACCACCTGCCCAGGGGTGGCACCACTCACAATGGGCTGGGCTTTTCCATACCAACCATTAACCACGACAGTGTCCTACAGACTGGCCCACAGACCAATCTGATGGAGGCATTTTTCTCAGGAGGCTCCTGTTCCCCAGAGCCTCCAGCTTGTGTAGAGTGGAAAAAGAGTTAGCCAGCAAGTGCGGATTTGTGCTCCTAAAAGAAACGTTGGATAGGGCGGTGCCTGGGCCCCTGAGTCATGGCCTCCTACTTACTCACCATGAATTAGGATGACAATTGACATCTTTGAATCAACTGCACAATAGCTTCCCCACCTTGAATTTCTAGTATTCCTCTTAAACTTTCCACAGTTCTCCGAACCACAAGCACTTAGTGTTAGATCTTAAGTGTGGATATGTAGCAGTTCTCAGAACAGGAGTCTGTGGGGAACGCCCTCCTCTAGACTCTTCTGCATTTGGTTTGGGGTAGGGTGCTTCCAATAAAGCCTGGAGGGTCAGAGGTATAGAAACTGGGGTTAGCTACTAGACTCCATAGATGGCAGGTGGAGATCACCAGGCACGTCACTGGACAGTCAATGTGAAATTCTTTGCACAACTATGCCAAATAGGCAAATGGAATGGTGATGATGGTGGTGGTGGTAGTGGTGGTCACTGAAACGAAGCTCTGCTCTGAACCATATCGGTAAAACTCAGTTTAATAGACATTCAGTGAATGAAAAAAAAGAAATACAAAAGGGGGAGAGGAGATGCAGGGAGGGGAGCAGACAAAAATGTAGAGCTCAATAAATATCAATAAAATAAAATTTAAAAAGGAATAAAAAGGAAAGAAACATGATGCTCCTAGGTATGGTGGGGAGAAAATTTATTATAAATTTTATCATAGAAATTTTATTATAGAAAATTTATTATAGATACGTGGGAGAGCATAGCCAGAGGCACGGACACCTGTGAGAGCCCAGTGAGGTCCTGACCAGACTGAGCTGGGCCATGCGGGAAGAGGAGGAGGGGGAGGAGGATGGGGAAGAGAGGAACCAACTGCAGTAGCCAGGTGCCCAAAAAAAAGTAAACGGATAAACGGGGGGGTGGGAGGAGACTGAGGAGGTGCAAAATGGTTGATTACTTAGGGAATGGCAGCCCAGCCCCAGGGCTGGCGTTTAGGGTAGGGGGCAGGGTATGCAAACACAGGAGGACCCTGTCACAGGTAGGGGTTGAGGGAGGCAGAGACAACCTGGTGGCCAGTGTCTGCTTTGACTTGTTAAGTTGGCACCTCAGCCTTTTGTCCAAGGTTTGAAACCTAACACTAAGCACCCGCAGGTGTTTAAATCCTTGCCCTCAGAGTACACAGTTTCTCAAGGAAGCCCCATCTTTCGCTGTCTGACTGTGTGACTAGTAGCCTAGCAAACCTAGATTCTGAGTGGGGTGTGTATTTCTTGTCTCTGCATTTATCAACACTTGTAAATTAAACATCAAGAAGGAGAAAATCCTAGCTGAAGCCTTTACAATACCATGTAGTGATAGGGATAAATAAACGCTTTTAAGCATTTTTAAAAAGTATTCAATAAAACGTGCACGTTTAATAAAACACGAATTTAATTAACTTGGCGGACTTTAGGCATGTGGAACTGATTGCAAGCTGGAGTTTCTTCTCAGCGCCGAACCTAAAGAGGACTGGGAAGAAGGCTAGAATCAGGGCGCGTTTAGCTCAGCTGAGGGTCCCTGCAACAGCCCAGCAAGCACGCAGCCCGGAGGCGGAAGTTTAGGAGTCCGCCCCGCCCCACCCAGCGTGCGTCAGTTCCGGGATTGGTCCAGGCCAGTCAGTGTCGCAGCGAGGGCTACAAAGTATGCGACCAGGTTCCTAGCCGGCTACATTTTGGCGCCGGGCCCTCAGCATGGCTGCCTCCAGGGTTGAGGGCTGGGGAGCTGCCACACCCTCATTTTGCTGACCGTCCCTGGAGTCTGTGATCTTCTTGTCTTTCCTGGGCCACACTAGCAGACATGTTCGCTAAGGCCTTTCGGGTCAAGTCCAACACGGCCATCAAGGGGTCGGACAGGTGAGGGAGAAAATACTTTTGCTTCACCTAAAGAGGCTCCTACACATCTAGGGGTGCCCATGGAGAGGAGACCCCAGAGAGCCAAGCAGGGACGTCAGAAACGTTTTGGGGGATGAGGTGTGGGTATCTTTTCTCTCCCAGATGGTCTTTTGGACAGGAAATAAAGTTTAATCGGTGTGCACTGGGCTCAGACTAGGTTTTGTGGAAGATGTAAAATGAGGGAAATACAGGCGCCCTGTCCTCCACGGTGTTTAGAGCCAGCCTATGGGGAAACCCCGATGGGGTACCGATAACTAAAAGTATTGCGGGGGGAGGGTGCTTCAACGATTATTCCTGTCCAGAGAGAGCTGGAGTGAGGGGGCAGAGCATATGTAAGCCGTGGTAAGAGATTCCTCCTCAGGAATTTTGGAAGTAGCTTTCTTTCGGTGTCCTTCTTGGTGCCCTAGTGGCCTTTTAATTCTAAGTCCACAGACATGTCAACTAGTCTGAGAATGGAGTGGGGGAAGGCATAGGAGGTCAGAATGGCTGGGTTTCTGGGTGAGACTCATTTTGATGAGCACCGGTGTGGAATGAGAAGCCTAGAAAGTTTCTTGAGAATTCTGCATTGAAACCATCTGGTCCTGGGCTTTTTTTCGAGGGGAGATTTTTGATAACCGTTTCTAATTCTTCGCGACTAACAGGTCTATTTAGATCATTCACCTGGTCTTGGTTTAGCACTGAGCTTGGGGCTCTCCGATCACTCCAATCCATTTGACACACAGAGAGTCCGAGTTTGCAAGCTTATGTAAAAATAAAGACTCTTTGCTTTTATGTAAAAAAAAAAAAAAAAGCCTAGAAAGTTGTGGAAATAGATTAGATGATGAATAGGAAAGAGAATAGGGATCCTTAAGCCAAGCGGTCATCAGCCTTCTTTATAGAAGATTTATATAGTCATTCTGGATTTCAGGATTTATTAATACCCGTCAGGAAGATGGAATTAATGGTGCCGGTGTGCTTTCTGCAGGAGAAAACTTCGGGCCGATGTGACAGCTGCTTTCCCCACCCTCGGAACAGATCGGGCCTCTGAGTTGATCCCTGGGAAGGAAGAGCTAAATGTGGTGAAGTTGTATGCCCACAAGGGAGATGCAGTGACTGTGTACACGAGGGGTGCTAACCCCATCCTGTTTGAACTGGAGAAAAATTTGTATCCAACAGGTATGGCAACAAGATGGAAGCGCCCAGACTACAGTCCTGGCTAACGTTTGCTACTCTCTGTTGATTTGATTTGATAAATGTATTATTTTGTTTTCCACATTACCCTGCCTTTTCAGGTAAAGTCAACACAGAATTTCTCCTAAAGATCTTTTCAGATCTAGTGTTCCTAGGACTGAGCTTTTCAAGACCAGAAGTTGACATAATAAAATTGAGATTAAAAAAAAAAACAAATAAAACTTTAGAAAGAAAGACAATTGTAAAGATCTGTGGCAGATGAGTGTGGAGTGTTGGGAGAGAGCTGAGGTGACGCTAAAGATGGAAGCTCAGGGCCTGCAAGCTGCCGGGCAAAGGCTTTGAGAAAACCTAGGCTGGGGAATAAGCTGGGTTAATGAAGCTACCCAGCTACGTTAGTTACATACTTCACGTGGGCTGCTCCACAGTGGTTTCCTAGGCTCTGTGTGGTAGTCTAAGAGTCTGTGTTTTTTTAATAGTCTTTTTCATAGATCTCCTCTATTCCTTGGCAGCTGACACTGGTCACTCGGGGCTTTTCCTCCAAGGTTGTCTGGCTGCAGCAGAGCAAGGCATTCTCCTTAGGCCGCTCCTAACTCTCCTTCCAGTTTGCTGCTGAACCTGAAGACAAATAAAGACTTTTTTTTTCCCCTCCAGGAGTTTTATGCTAATCACTGTGAAAAAGGAACTCAAAATATAAACATGAGAAAGTTTCAAAATTTTTTTACAGAATGACTTTGGGGTCAGTTGCTTTTGAAGTCATGCGTGGGAAGTCTCTTTGGTTTCTGCCCCAAGTTTTAGTTCCCTATGGCCATTTTCTGCTGGCAGTCCCTAAGCAGCAACAGGTGCCTCCGTGTCTCAGTGGTAACTAGTTTCCAGGTGTCAGTGGGTCTCTACTTTCATCCTGAGGACAGTCTCCCTGGCAAACCCCTTTAACCTCTATCACCTTGAACTGGGGTGTTTTTGTTTCTCTTTCTGAATTCTGATTAAAGGGAGCATGGTATTAGATGTGTCTGGATCTGTGCGTGTGGTGCTGGGCGTGTCTGGATCTACAGTGGGCAGTGTTTAAGTGTTTCCTGGGTCTCTTTTGGTACAGTGTACACACTGTGGTCCTATCCTGATCTCCTACCAACGTTTACAACATGGCCTCTGGTACTTGAAAAACTGGCCGGGGGAGCAGGTAAGAGAATTTTTCTATGTTCCAGCAATGGCTTAAAATCTCTGCAGTAACTATCAGCCACTTTGATAAGGCTACTCATTTCTTGTGTTCATATGTTGAAAACTCTTCCCACCCCCTTTGTGTGTGTGTATGTGTGTGTATGTGTGTCTGTCTCTATCTATCCATCTTCCCTCCCTATTCTCTCTCTCTCTCTTTCTGTATATACCTATCTCTATCTCTATTCTCCCTTTCTCTCTTCCTCTGTGTGTGTCTGTGTTTGTGTGTGTGTTATTCCTTTCACTTAACTGATTCCATGAGTTCTCTGGGCAGCTCTGGTTCTGTTTTAAGCCTTTTAGAAGTAAAATGAAAGCAGTTTGTGAGCTGCTGCACACTGAACTTTAAATCAGTAGGGAGTAGATAAGCACTGGTGCTTCTGCTGCGAGTCCTTTGTCAAGTGGTCAGGTGTGTGATAAAGTAAAGCACGAGAAAGTTGGACATTAAGTAAGCTGTTACGTTTTTATTTGCTACAGATTTGATGCTGCCAGGGGTAGTGGTGCCCCCTACTGGTCTGCCTCCCGTACAGCAAGGTGACCTCTGTGCCATTGCCTTGGTGGGGAACAGGTACTATGTTAGACGGCTGTGCCTTTTGTACGTGTGGGGGGCATGTGGTGCAGAGGAACAGAGGTACGAGGGAGGTGGAGGAAGATGACAGCTTCCAAAACACATGGACCGAGGTCTGAAAGAAAAAATAGGTCCTTCCGGAAGAAGTAGATAGTGGGCCCTTTGTTAGATGTCAGTGAGCCTGTGGAGAGTGTGAATCTGGGCATAAGACATTTGCTGTGCTGAATGTTTAAAAGTTATTCATGCCGGACGGTGGTGGTGCACGCCTTTAATCCCAGCACTCGGGGGGCAGAGAGGCAGGCAGATCTCTGTGAGTTCGAGGCCAGCCTGGTCTACAAGAGTTAGTGGCAGGACAGGCTCCAAAGCTACAGAAAAACCCTGTCTCAAAAAACTAAAAAAAAAAAAAAAAAAAAAAAGTTATTCATAACTTTAGAATTATAGAAGAATGTAAGCAATGATATAGACTGCTGATTGATACACACCATGATTCCCAGCATTGTCAACGGCCACATCTCATGTAACATTGTAGTTACCACAGCTAAGGAGTGTTGTCCCACACTGTTGGGACAGTGCTGTGAACACACTCGAGCCTTTCTTTGTCTGTATCCCTGCAGATTGTGTGTGTGTGTGTGTGTGTGTGTGTGTGTGTGTGTGTGTATGTGTGTGTGTGTACCTTTTTTTCTTCAAGGATCCAGGCTAGACTATCCCACTGCACTTAGCTGTCCCTTCTTCCAGCCTCTTCTGCATGCAGTGTTCTCTCCTGCATGTGGTGTTCTCTCCTGCATGCGGTGTTCTCTCCTGCATGCGGTGTTCTCTCCTGCATGCGGTGTTCTCTCCTGCATGCGGTGTTCTCTCCTGCATGCGGCGTTCTCTCCTGCATGCGGTGTTCTCTCCTGCATGCGGTGTTCTCTCCTGCATGCGGTGTTCTCTCCTGCATGCGGTGTTCTCTCCTGCATGCGGTGTCCTCTCCTGCATGCGGCGTTCTCTCCTGCATGCGGCGTTCTCTCCTACATGCAGCGTTCTCTCCTGCATATAGCATTCTCTTGCCTTTTGTCTTTCATCATCTCCACATTCCCATCAACTGCATAGTTATCTATATCTTTAATAACTTGATGGAAGCATAGTTTACACAAGGGTCTGCCTATCTTCAGTCCACAGTCAGATGGCTTTTAGTATGTTTGCAGAGCCATTGAGCCATTACCGTGTTGCTGTGTTTGATTCCAGGGCCTCATGCCTGCCAGGCAAGAACTTTTCTGTTTCTCCAGCTCCTACTGCTTCTTTTACAAAGGAACCAGGAGTCAGTGTATGAACAGATCGGTGAGGAGACTCTGCCTAACCCTCGTCTCTGGATTCCTTCTAGAGCTCCCGTAGCAATCGGAGTGGCTGCCATGTCCACAGCTCAGATGCTGGCGTCAGGCCTGAAGGGGAAGGGCTTCTCTGTGCTCCACACTTACCAGGACCACTTGTGGTGGGTGCATTGTTTCTTCTGTTATGGGGAATGGGGGTGGGTGGCTGGGGAGAACACGATGAGCCTGAGATTCAGAAGTGCAAGTATTGGTGTGTGCACATCCTCGTGCAGCCTGTGGACCCCAGACTTCCACCCACTGGCCAAACGTGGGGAAATACATTTTCTTCTCCAGACAAGAAATTAGGGGCAGCTTTGGTTATTTTCTAGGCCAGGAATCGTCCCAGACAGTTGCCCTAGACTTGGGAATTGTTTGCCCGCCCTTTACTGTGGTGATGTACATATAGTCCTGGCTAGTCTGACTTATTGTGGTGATGTACATATAGTCCTGGCTAGTCTGACTTATTGTAGTGATGGACATGTAGTACTGGCTAGTCTGACTTA
>NC_022013.1:21663849-21707824 GCF_000317375.1 Microtus ochrogaster
CTGGCTAGTCTGACTTATTGTGGTGATGGACATATAGTACTGGCTAGTCTGACTTTGTCCATCATGTGCATTTTAGACACCAGCTGGTCCTGAGACAGTGCTTCTGATTCCAGATCAGCTGTCTGACAGTGGGTGATAACTAACTTTATGCCACTTGAGTATCCCGTTTCAGCTCCTTCACATGGACACACTCTCTAGCTGGACCACCCATCCTAGCCCCACCTGCCTGTGCCTGGTCTGGTTAACGTCACTTTCCCCAAGCAGGAAACCGTGCTTTTCTCAAAAGCCGCAGAACTAGGTTTTCTATGGGGAATGTGCTAGGGGTAGGGAAGCTTGAGATGGGGTCTCGCAGTGTAGTTCAGGCTGACCTAGAACTTGGGATGCCCTGGTCTGAGCTTCCTGAGTGCTAGGATTGTAGGCATATGCCGCTAAGGCTGGTTCTGTAGCCAAGTGTCATGACCTATTGGTATAGACTCATTCTTTGGATTTTCTTTTATCTTTTGTGCTTTTCCTTTGGTCTCTGCCTCGGGCTGTCTGTTAATAATATAAGCAATCATTTCCTTGAGATAAGTAGGGAATGAGTATCAGTCCCCATTTTACAGATGACAAAGCTGAGGCACTGGACTTTTCTGGAATGAGTGTGCATCACTAAGATGTCCCGGCTACCCCTGCCTACAGGCTCTACTGGCTTTGAACGCCTGACTGGCTCCCCTGACCAGGGTGAGTATCGTGGCTACTGCTTGGTGTTTCTGACATCAGATTTTTCCAGGAAATCTGGAGACAAGTCCACTCCACCTGCCATTGCCCCATTGGCAGTGAATCCCACAGATAGCAGTGAAGAGAAAGTGGGCCTTGATCTGCAAGGAAACCTGAGCAGCCTGACCCTGGAGGGAGAGGAGGAGACCAGGAAACTTCATCACTCAGAAGCCTCTGAAGACAACAGCTCTGGGGCCCTGAGCCAGAATTCCTCGGATGGCAAGCCCCTTCAAGGTGTGAAAGCCCATACCTGTCCTTCAGATTAGAGTGCACTGGTGCCCTGGAGAGGAGCACAGAACCCTTACTTGGGGTCTTGTAATAGTTCTGTATTCCTTCTTCCATAAACCATGCCCCTGGGTGCCTGTCTGTCTGTCACATAGTTTCCGGCTATGAACACCTAGGGCTTCTGGTTCTGACTTCTCTGGTTCTTGACTTGGTGGCTCTGTGGGTTTGGTTCTTCCTGTGGGGATAACCCTTACAGTATCAGTGCTCAAGAGTTTGTAAGGAGCCAGTGAGGTGGCTCAACAGGCAACAGGGGGCCAGTGAGCTGGCTCTGCAGGAGACCAAGCACTTACTGTGCGAACCTGGTCACCTGAGTTCAATCCCTGGAACAACCCATGGTCAAAGAATTGACTCGTGAAACCTATCCTCAGATTCCACACTTGCTGTAGTGAGTACGCGTGCGCGCACACACACACGCACACATGTGCGCACACACATCCACTTTTTAAAAAGTCTGCAGCCTGGGAGCGTTGGTGCCTAGGAATGGACTCCACCTGAGGCAGGTGATGAGGGTGGGATGGAGGGTTTGCAGCGCCCAGGCAAGGGGCTCGCCTCAGGGAGGGTGTGGTTTTCTTTTCCTTGCAGAGCAAATGGATGAGCTGTTACAGCAGTGCTTCCTGCATGCCTTGAAGAGTCGAGTCAAAAAAGCTGACCTCCCTTTGCTCACCAGCACGCTCCTGGGCAGTCACATGTTCTCCTGCTGGTACAGAAGGCGCTGCTATGGGTGGGGGCTGCAGACAAGGCCTCGCTGTTCTTGTCGGTAAAGCCACACAGGGGTGGGGCTGCTTGAGTGACATGCTGTGCGAAGGGCCGAGCAGAAAGTTGTCTGGAAGGTAAATTAGGTTCTTGGCTTCAAAACCTTCAGTTTTATCCAGGGAAAGAATAGTAAGGTTAAAGTTAAAAGTCCCAGCATTCTTTGACTGCTATTTCTGCCAAGGTGTTTCTGGGCCGTCTCTCATGAGTCAGGTACCGTGGCATACACAGCAAGGGTCCCTGAGCAGCCTTTGTCAAGAAGTTTTCTGTACTGTTCCACCCTTCCCGCTTAGGAAAAGTTGTGCCTGGAAGAGAACAGGGATGAAGCCCCTTTGAGAATGTAGCCTCTGGGAAAGGGAGTATTGACTTTGAAGCCCGAGCCCTCAAGGTTCAGTTGCCACTTCCTTAGCATATTTAACCAAAGCAAATTGCAGGCAGTCACAGGGTTCTTCTGAGCCCTAATTTCTGAGACTTCTAGGATTACTGTAGAGGTGCGAAGCCTGGCATATAGCAGACACCTGTTAATACTGTGAGAGCAGGGTCTTTTCTGCAGCCCCCATAACCTGCTACTATGCCTCACACCTGTAATTCCAACCCTTAAGAGGCTGAGGTAAGAGGATAGCCGTGAATCCAAGGCTAGCATAGGCTGTGGAGTGAGTTCCAGACCAGCCTGGGTTACAGTGAGACTCTGCGGGGTTGGGGCGGGGGGGGGGGGTGAGACAGAAAAGAACAAACCCATCCCTATACACATATGCACACACACAGCCTGCTCTGTCTCTCAGTGGGTGGTGTGTTTTTCCTGAGACTCTTGCTCTGTTTTGAAAGTAGTAATTAATCCAATCTCTTCTGTCTACACATGGCCTTAAGGCACCAGGGCAGCTGTGGCAGTGGGATCCTTGGTAATTTGTCTTGCCCATGCTGAGTTGCAGGTGACTGGGAAACTGTCCCAGGATTTTTTCTTGGGCAGGCATTAGATTGGAGTGGGCTCTAGGACAGTACCCTTGAGAGTCACCCTGCTATTGAACGCCGGTTTCAAGAGAGGATGTAAGTTCCTGAGGAGAGGGAGGAGTCACGGTTTCCATTAGGAACCTCTATTCCCCCCTACCTGAAGCTGCACAGGCATCATCAGACTGTAAAGAGCCAGATAGTAAGTCATTTAGGTTTTCCGGGTCATGTGGTCTCTGTTCAGATCCACGGCCATTGTGCGCTAATGTTACCAAAGACAACAGATAGTGCTGGGTGTAGCTGGCTTAGGCTCCAGAGTGCAGTTTGCTGAGCTCCGCTATGGACCTGGCTTCCTCGGTGTGAGCTTGCTGCTGAGGCCATAGGAGACTCTCTGGTTTGAGAGAACTCTAAAGCTGTGTCTGATTACAATAGTCACTAATCACACATGGCCCATTAAGTTTAACTTAAAGTTTAAAATTCAGGTCCCCATCTCCCAGTCTCTGGATGACTAGTGGTTGCCGTGTTAGACTCCACAGACAGACATCCCATCACCACAGAAGTACTATTGGGTAGTCCTGACTTGGAGTAGGCTATACTCCATGTCTGTCTCTGATACCACAACTGGGCAGAGAACTCCAGAATGGTAGCCTCTCTTTAACAGCTGAGGAAAAGGTCACTTGTGTCAGGCAGGTACCAAAGTTTACTGTTTGGTTTAACTTGCCTTTTTTTCTGTCCTAGCCCTGAAGGACAGCAATTGGATATAAAGAAGTCAAGCTATAAAAAGGTAAGGTACCTTCCTTGCATGTCTGTACAGTCATGAAGGAATACATGTGAGAGAAGATGGATATGGGAAGCCCTGCAGACAGTGCTCAGTCTAGAACTCAGAGGGAGTAATGAGCCTGTCCTTGGGCCAAGGCACCAGCTCCTCTCTCCCCTTTGGCCTTTTCTATCTGATTAGAGTCTAACAGACTTCACCAGTTTGTTTAGCAGATTCTTTTTTAAAATTTTATTTTTAATTACGTGTGTGTGTGTGTGTGTGTGTGTGTGTGTGCGCGCGCTGGTGCCAGAGGAGGCCAGATGCCCCTGGGGCTGGAGTTACATGCAGTTGTGAGCCACTGAACGTGGGTACTGGGAATCATACTTGGGCCCTATGCAAGAGCAGTATGAGCTCTTAAACACTGAGCTGTCTCTCCAGACCCTAGTGTGAGCTCTTGACTGCTGAGCCATCTCTCTAGCCCTCTAGTAGCTTCTTGCTCCCCAACTTGTAGGAGTGTGTGTGGTCTTTAAAACTGGGCCCGGTGTTCCAGGTCCTCCCTCGCACCAGGCCCGGGTGTTCCATGTGTGGAGTCAGTGAAGTCCCTGTACTTCTCTCCCCAGCTCTCTAAGTTCCTGCAGCACATGCAGCAGGAGCAGATTGTCCAGGTCAAGGAGCTGAGCAAAGGGGTGGAGAGCATTGTGACTGTGGACTGGAGGCACCCGAGGTAGGTGCGGGGCCTGTCACTGTGTGCAGCTCCGTTGGTCTGGGGACATTGGACCACAGATTGGGGGCTGCCAAGGCACTGGTATAACATGGCTTTTTCTTTTCTTCTGCTGGGTTTTAGGATCACATCTTTTGTCATCCCCGAGCCTTCCCTGACTTCCCAGACTGTCCAGGAGGGTAGCAGGGAACAGCCCTATCACCCTCCAGATATAAAATCCCTCTACTGTGTCCCAGCCAGCATGACCCAGCTCTTCCAGGAGTCTGGCCACAAGTGAGTTTTGGAGAGCAGCCCTTTTCTGCCTACGTGGTGTCTGCCTGCACTTTCCTCTCATCCTGAGCAGTGTTTTCCTGTGACTGGCAAACCTACCCTGCCTGTCTTCCTTCTTCTAACGCAGTGTCACACCTTTGGGTTAGGAAAGTGAGAGAGTAGCCTCTTTATCTGCAGGTGCACATCATGCAGCCCCCCTTGCTCCCTCAGGAAAAGAGGAGAAAGGCAAGAGCCGAGGAAAGAGCCTTGTTTGAATGTTTGCAGGTGGACCCCAGATACAGCGTGGACTGAACTCTGGTTGCTTCTCTTCTCCTAGGAAGGGGAGCACCCTTGAGGGCAGTGAGGTCCGAAGGATCATCGTTGACTATGCCAAGAGGAACAACCTGGTGGATGCAGACAACAAAAAGTAAGTGGGCACCAAGAATGGAGTCTGTCTTGTCAGGTCTTTCTTCCAGCAGACAGACAGGAAACGGACTGGCAGGTCCACCCTCAGGACCCACATGGTCAAGAACCAACTCCTGCAAACTGTTTCAAATGCATGCTTAGCACTGTGCACTTGCAGACACACAGGTAAATGAATGTAGTAACTTTAAAAGCAAAGGACGGGAAGGATTCTGGAATGGAGAATAGACGATCACAGCAGTTTGGGAATAGGCAAGCCCAGTGTTTGCAGACCATGGGCTGTGGACAGGCTGTCGCCTAGGAGCTCAGGTCGATACATGCTCTCCGCGTTGACCACTAGCTGAGTACACGCATCCCACACATGTGCGCACTGATGAAAACTGGAACCTTGAAACAATATTTAATCAGTCATTGTACCCTTTGGTGTGATCTTTGGCATGCTAACAGAAGAGTTGCCCTAATGTCATCCTTTCCAGACATCCTCAGGATTAGAGAGAGAGACCCACACACTGTCTAGTGCCCACTTTTAAACAGGTTTTGTTATTTATTTTAAATTACTATCTGTGGTGTTGGGAACAGAACCCAGGACTTGTGGAAAGCTAGCTGTGAGATCTACCAACACACTGCAACCCTAAGTTACCGCTTAACTGTGTGGGTCTCTGGGGTGTTATATAACAGCTTAGTCCGTGTACACACTGTGACGGTAGCGTTTAGCATTTACATCCTTCCTTCCTTGCTAACGTGCTGACAGAATTTAAGCCTTGAAAGATATAGTCACAGAGCAGAACTGAGCCTAGAATCCTGGTTGCTCCTTTCCACATTTCTTCCCCCATTTGCTTCTCCTCTTTGGTCTCCCAGTGACCTCTGGTCCCGCAGCTGAGTGATCCTGGGTGACATAGAGTATGCAGGTGATCGATGCTGTCACTTTGGAATGGTTAAGTCTTGCATTGCCTTAATTCCTCTTTATCCTCGTAGTCTGGTGAAATTGGATCCTATCCTCTGTGACTGCCTCTTAGAAAAGAATGAACAGCATGTGGTCATGAAGCTTCCGTGGGACTGTCTCCTGACCAGGTATCAGGGACTGGCAATCTCTCTTAACTTTCCTGCACCACCACCCTTACCTCACAAGCCTGAACACTGAGTCTGAGTCCTCAGAACCCAGGTGACACCAGGCACACCTCTGTGGTCCTCCTATGATGAGATGGAAACAGATACAAGAATCCCTGGAAGCTCGTGGGTCAGGTAACCTCATGTATGCAACTGTGAGAAAAAAAAAAGGACCGTGTCCCAAAGAGGGCGGAAGTTGAGGACTGCCTCGTGAGATTGTTCTTTGACCTCCACACAATCACCATGCCATCCGGGTGCCTGCACTCATCTCTTCACACGAACACACATAAACATATACATGTAGTCACTTCCTACACACAAAAGACCAAGTCAGTGCATTGCTGGAACACGAGAGAAATGTGAACACTTGGAGGCAGGAAGCTGGAAAGTTGTGTTTTGAGACATGTAGTAACATTCACAAAGCAGACAGCAGATTCCCAGGAGGCCAAGCAAGTGGAGAATTTCCAGGCACTTGGGTCACCATTGTTCGCTTCCCTGAATCAGAGGATGTCAACCTTGGCAACTTTGGGGAGCTTTGAGACACTGAGTTCATTGGTCTGTGGTTCCACCCCCCATGTGACGTCAATGCTTCTAACCTGCAGCTAGACTGCAAATAAGTGTGCCTGAGAAACTTGCACTCAGTGCTTATGGTAGCAGAGATGCCGGCTGCTGCCTTGATCTATTTATAACTGGAACTGTCGTTTTAGGTGTTTCCAAACTATGCAGCCTGCCTACCAAGTGACGTTTCCTGGACAGGAACCCATTCTGAAGAAAGGGAAACTCTGTCCGATTGACATCACCCTTGCACAGAAGTCTTATAATAAAAAGGTAATTTAAAAATTATGGAACGAGCCGGGCGGTGGTGGCACATGCCTTTAATCCCAGCACTTGGGAGGCAGAGGCAGGCGGATCTCTTGAGTTCGAGACCAGCCTGGTCTATAAGAGCTAGTTCCAGGACAGGCTCAAAAAAACCACAGAGAAACCCTGTCTCGAAAAACAACAAAAAAAAAAAAATTATGGAACGGTGGCTGTGACTCAGTGGCAGAGCATTTTCTTCACCTATGCTAAGGCCCTGGGTTCCCTCCCCACCACCACCCAAAGGAGACCAGAGGAGAGTGGTGGCTTAGTTTCCCTGCTAAGTTCTAGTTTCCTGATACTATTGGAGGCTTTCGGATTGGATGGCCCATGCTGTGTGCCTGCGCTGGCCCTGGGTGAGGGGTATCATTAAACACTACCCTCTGCCCTCTGGGATTTTGTACTAAGAAACTTGCTAGAACCTGTTTCAAAAGTGAACAATATTTTAGTTTGAGTTTTTCCTTGGCACTACTTTATAGGCCTTTGTCTCTTACACAGTCTACCTCTTGGACCTTGTTCAATTAAAATAACTTGTAAAAATTTGCTGAAGAAACTGTTTAGCTTGGTGAAGTTGTAGGGAACAAATTATAACTGCTTTCAAAATGTGTAGAATGCTGTCCTCTGCAAAAGGAGTGTCCTTGTTCCAGTTAGAAACCCTGAGAACACAGGCTTGGGCTCAACACAGAACTATCAGAGTATGTGGTTTTGGTTCAGGACCCAGGCTTTGGAATTCCTTCTCTTGACCTTGAGCACCTGCTGCCTCAGTTTCCTTCTGTGAGAATGGAGGTAGTACCTGCCCTGTACTTCAGTGACCAAATTGGGGCTGTGCGTAGGCTAAGCACTTAGCAGGAAGCAATCCCTAAGTGAAAACCAGTCATGGTAACTTGAATTAGCAGCGATTACATGCCTGACAGTATACCAAACACTTTGTGTATATGAAGCATGAATCTTTTATTAATAATCGACTATCCAGAGATGAAGCTAGTGTTACATGAATTGATGAGTTGGTTTTTTTTTTTTTTTTTCTGGAAGTCTGCAAGCAAAGATTTTTGTGATCACCTGTGGGGAGATAGAGTCAGAGTCTCAGGGAGGAAGCTGGCTTTCTAATGCGACCTCTAAAGCCTCACTGAGTCTAAGCCTGTGTCTGCAGTCCTTGCAAGGACAAGGCGGTTTTAAAGACGTTATGGAGAGCAGCCCCGCTGGCCACGTGACGGTTATCCTTTGTCATCTCTAGTCGTGAACTGGAGAAGCTGTTGGAGAGCCACAGGAGGACTTTAATTTCACATGTTTATTTTGTGTGTTGTGAGTGTTTGCTGCATGCATGTCTGTACCACTGGTGGCCTGGTGCCTGTGGAGGCCAGAAGAGGGCGCCAGATCCCTTAAGACCCAGGTTACAGACACTTGGGAGCTGTGGAGGCCAGAAGAGGGCATCAGATCCCCTAAGACCCGAGTTACAGACAGTTGGGAGCTGCCATGTAGGTGCTGGGAACTGAACCTGAGTCCTCTGGAAGAACAGTCAATGTTCTTAACCCTGAGCTATCTCTCGAGCCCTGGATTGTAGTATTTATAATTTTTAAAAAGGATTTATTTATTTCTATTTTGTGTGTATGGGTTTTCCATCTGCTTGTATGTCTGAATACCACTTGTATGCAGTTCTCATAGAAGCCAGAAGAGGCCTTTAGATTCCCTAGGGAATTGGAGTTAGAGGGTTATGAGCTGCCCTGTGGGTATAGGGATTGAATTTGAAGAGCAACAAGTGCTGTTAATCACTGAGCCATCTCTCTAGCCCTGAAAGTGATTAAAAAAAACAAAAACAAAAAAACAAACTTGGCTTTTTGTTCTGAAGTTACATTCTTCCCATGTGTTGCTCTCATGGAAAAGCGCCATGTGTTTGACTGGCTGTGTGGTTTTAAGAAACTGCTGTCAGGTACAAAATATTTTATTATCAACAACAACATCATCATTCGGGTCGGGGAGGGGAGCATGCATGCAGCAGCGCATGTATGGAGGCCAGAGGTCAGCTTTGTGGCATTGGCTCTCTCCTAGGTTTTGTGGGCCCCAGGTACTGAACTGAGGCTGTCGGGCCTGTGTAGCAATCACCTTTACCCCCTGGACCATCTCACCAGCTGCTTCTGCTCTTATGTTTGGAGCAGCCCTTACCTTGCACACCTCTAGTCCCAGCATTCAGGAAACAGAGGCAGGTGGATCTCTGTGTCAATGAGAGACACAGTTGAGACCCTGTCTTAAAAAAAGAAAAAGAAAACATAGTCCCTAACCTTTGGAGATATATACTGCTATATTTATATATGAAACGATCTGAAGAGTAGGAGGATTTGCTCTAGAGTGGTCTTAGGAGCCATAACCCCAGACAGCCTGTGAGTTGACAGCTGTTGAAACTGGTAAAGGAAACGTAGGATTCCATCACACTCTTGTGCTTTTTGGTATTTTGTTTTGAGCCTGGGCCTCATTGTGTAGCCTTAGCTGACCTAGAATTTGCTGGATGTAGACTAGGCTGGCCTCAAACTCTAACTCTCAGAGATTCATCTGCTTCTGCCTCCTGAGTGCTGGGATTAAAGGTGTGTATCACCATGCTTAGCACCCTACTATTGTACTTTTATTTATGGTTTAAATTCTCCATAGTTAAAGAACCCTTAAATTGTATGTTATAGGTAGGACAGAGTATCTGTTAACACATATATTGGATGGGATGGACAGGAAGGTACCAGGGTTACAGGGCTAGAGAGCCATCACAGAACAAGGTTGCGTGTGGAAAGGCCCTTTAGAGGAGAGAGCATACCGAGAACACCCACCATCAGCTTTCTGTCCCAAGGTGACTGTGGTCCGTAACTTGGAGACCTACGGCCTCGATCCATGTTCAGTGGCTGCCATTCTCCAGCAGCGATGCCAGGCCAGCACCATCGTCTCTCCTGCCCCTGGGGCCAAAGACAGTCTACAGGTGCAGATTCAGGGAAACCAGATCCACCACCTCGGCCAGCTATTGCTTGGTGAGTATCCCTTCTGAAAAGACACTCTGCCGCTGACTGCTGGAGTCTAGTCATCCTACCTGTGTCCACAGTGTTCTCAGTGGTGCAGAAGGAGACATTCCAGAGAAACTACTTCAGTGAAGTGTGAACTCTTCCATTGGCTAGACAGTCTGTTGAGATGTTAGGTAGTATATCCAGAGCCCCGCCCCTGTCAGTCATGTGACCAAGACAGGGACCAACCAGAATGCCAGCCATACTCTGCTGAGTCATTGCTAAGGTGTTCTCTTTAGCTGGATTATGCGCCTCTTCAACTGACTATTTTCTCTCTCGTTTTAATGTAAAAGAATTGTATGTGCACGGGTGTTTTGCCTGCATGTATGGGCATTACACAGTGTGTGCCTGTGCCCTCAGAAGGGGGCAGCAGCTCCTCTGAAATGAGCTGTAGATGAGAACTGCAGTTGTGAGCGGTCGTGTGGATTCAGGAAACTGAAAACCGGCTCCTGGAAGAGCAGCAAATGCTCTAAGTGCCGAGCCATCCCTCCAGCCCCTTGATTTACCACATTTTCAGCTCACAGTGGGTGTATAAGGGAACACAAACCCGTGGAGGAGCAACAGTGTGTATTCCCATGTACGCACACACATGGATATAGCAGCGAGCAGGCGATGCAGCCAGAGTTTGAACCAGACGTTTGTCCTTAGAATCACCGCTCTCCCCAGGGGACACATGCTTAGCTTTCCTCCTGACTTCCCTTTCTAGAAATCATGCGGCATGTCAGGCCCTCCTTGGTTATAACTGCTGCAGGACTGGTGCCTGGTTGCAGACGAGGAAACCGAGGTCCAGAGAGACTCAGTACCTGACTCAGAGTGCTGTAGCTGGGCCCTGAAGCGTTTTATGTTTAGAGCCAGAGAGAATACTTTTGATTTTCTTTGGGTCTCTAACCTCTGCTTTGTCCTTCATTTAAGCCCTCCTCACATTCTGCCAGGCTGACCTTTCTAAACTAAATACAAGCTCATTACTCCCCATAGAAGGCCTTTTGTCTTATCCATGCCTTCAGGAATAAGCTACTGAGTTTGAGAAATAAGCCCTTCCCAGCCTGCCCTGTTTTTCCTGCAGCCTCCTTCCCACTCCCCCACCCCACCACACCCCACATTCTAATTCCTTCCCAGCTAGTTTCCTGCCGGTCCCACATCTACCTGCTTGTGCCTGGCTGTCCCCTTGTCTTGTGTGACCTCGCATACCCCTGGTCTGTCTGTCCTCACAGGTCCACTGGCACAGCTCAGGGGTAATACCCATTTCCCTGTGAACATGGTAAAAATTATTAGCATTAGCGCTTCTCAACTGTGTTGATGTTTCTGGTTAGTATCTGGAGCTTGGCTAATTTTTTTTTTTTTTGTATTGTCTGAACCCTTTGCAAAATAGAACTTGAGACAGACCTTGCCTTTCCCATGCCTGTCTCATACTCAAGAGACTGACACATAGCACATGCTCAGTAAGTATAGTTATGGCATGGCCTGTGACAGTCCACAGCAATTACCTTCCACAATTGAGCTCCTTATGCTGAGAGGCTAAGGGAACACACACCTTCTCTCTTAGAGTACCAAGATCAGCAGCTCTCACAGTGGGTGGCGGCCACTTGGAGGAACACAGCCCTTTCACAGGGTCATCAAGACCATGGGAAAGCACAGATTTACATTACGACTTATAACAGCAGCAAAGTTAGTAATGAAGTAGCAATGAAAATAATTTTATGGTTGGAGGTCACCACAACATGAAAAACTGTATTCTTTTGTTTTATTTTGTTTTTTTAAGACAAGGTTTCTCTGTGTAGCCCTGGCTGTCCTGGAATTTGCTCTGTAGACTAGGCTGGCCTAGAACTCAAGAGATCTGCTTGCCTCTGCCCCCTCCATGCGTGGGTTAAAGGTGTACATTACCACCACCTGGCATTAGGAAGATTGAGAACCACTGGTCTAGATGGTAACTAGCAGGGTGTAAATGACCAAAATACACCCTCCAACTACTGTGTGCAGTAAATGGCCCATCCCAGGTGTCACCAGACACTGGTGAACTTGATTAGGATGTAGAGGCAGGTCATATGCTGGGAATTATTGTAACAGATCCTTGATAGCAGGGATGAGCACACTGGGATTTAGTGGACAGGGAGGGGCAGGAGGTTACAGGGCCCAAGGGATGTGGAAAACAGGGAGGGGCAGTAGGGACTTGGGACCAGGCTTGGCTGAAGATTTTCTTTTTGGATTGTAGAAGAGTATCGGCTCCCTGGAAAATACATCCAAGGCCTAGAAAAGGCCCCCAAACCTGGCAAGAAGTGACAGAATCATTTTATGCAGTGGATCCCATGGGAACCCAGGTTCTGAGCTGGTAATTGATATGAGCATTTTTAACTTTTGCAAATAAAAACTGTAATTCTTTACTGAGAGCTTTTATTCTAATCTAAATCTGAATGCCCTATCCTTCCTTCACTTAGTGAAAATGTCCATGTGGTTTCTGTGATTTAGCTCATACCCTGTGTAAGAGGCAGGGCAGCCTGTCGAAGGGCAACAGGCAGAGCCTTACTGTTCTAAAGCCCCTCTACCAGATAGACCCCAACTTCCTATTAGTGCCTCTGGGACCTAGTTAACCTCCTAGGCCTGCTAGTCCCTTCATGTCTCTGTAGGGTTTGTCCCTAGACAATAGTCTGGCTCTTCTCTGCCCTCAGTCACAGCAACAAAAAGAAGTAACTCGCAGTAGCAGCAGCATTGAGGTGAACAGGAAGAACAGTGAACACAGAACACGGGTTTCTATGAGACCATGCTCTTCTCCAGCTGGATACAGCTGCTCCCACTAATGGCGAAGTTTGTGATGTAACTCCAGGATGGTGCTTTGTTGTAGTGATGTCTTCTGAAGCTTGGCTTCACGGAAGGGCTCTTCAGTCGGTCTTCAGAGGACTCAGAAAGAGTAGCCACTGGGTGCCAGGAATGGTTACACCATCACTCTTGTTCACCTTGGTTTGCGCAGGTTATTTCTGTATCTAGGGACGAGCTGTGCACTTGTAAACTCCTTAAGACTTCTTGGATTGTACCATTAAGAAAGAATTATTATTTTTTTCTTTCTCATCCTTTTAAAAACTGAGATAAAAGAGGCTTGTTCACCTACTGTTCACCAAATCACCCATTTTAGACCCGGAAAGAAAGGGATGGGTGTAAAACTGTGTGTGACAGCTCCCACCTCTTGCTGTGAGACACTAATCCTCTCTCTACCAGCATCCCCATAGGGAACCCAGAAGTGCCTTCTAGAAGCCAGCTCTAGCAGGATCCTATTACAACAGGGTGTCTGCTCCCGAGGAGTGGCGCCCCTTGCGTGCACACGGATAGCATGCAGCACTGTGCTGCATTCTCAAGGGCTTCGTCTCCTGGAAGGTAGTGCTGTAGAAACTGACGACCTCCCTGCTGAAGGCACAAAGCCTGTAAGGGGACCGGCACTTCACTGGGGTTCAGCAGCACTCTGCTGTGGCGGTGTGCTGTCTGGGCCTGTGCTGGGCTGTTTTCTCCAGGAGTAGTGACACATTTGCACTGAATCACCTTCCTCTCTCTCCTGTGGTTGTCATGGAGATGTGGGACAGGGTGGAGCACAGTCAGACCATGGAATGGATTCTCTCTGTGTGCTAAGCCAAATAATGTATATCAAGGTCAGACTTCGAGTTTTGAACTTATGAATGCCAAACTACAGGGAAATGGGTCCAGTGAGAAGCAGAAACCACTCCATTCCCATGCCCCTTGTGGTGCGTGGACAGATGGTACAGGTTTACTCGCGACTGGCTGAGTTTTCTGTTGGGGTACACTTAATGTCCCATCCTTTCCTTCCTCTCACCCCTCATATCTCCCCTCCCTCCCTCGAATGCATGGCCTCTTTTTCTTTGTGTGTGTCCTGTGTCTGTGTGTGTGTGCGTGCACACATAATATAAATATGATAACATAACAAATATAGAAACTCAACCTTTTCCACTTGTTTAGTGTTACTTGAATGTATGATTTTAGAGTTGACCCCCCCCCCCCAGGTATTGCGTAGTCAATTACGGGGCTCAGCTCTGGGGAAGCCTCTTTCTCCCACTCTGAGCATTCCTTAGTTGATACAGTTCTTTGTCTAGCAGCGGGGCCCCACGAGACCCCCCCCCCCCTTTCCTGTTAGCATGGTGACTGGTGTTGTCCTTGTTCAGGTCTTGTTTAGGCTGCTGCGCTGTCGAGGTACCAGAGCCTCTGTCACTTCCGGGAGACACAACCTCACAGCAGATTTCCTGGCCCTCTGGCTCTTAGGATAGTCTACCTCTCTTTGTAACATTTCCTGGGCTTTTTTTGTTTCTTGATTTTTGTTTTTTGAGACAAGGTCTCACTATGTAGCCCTTGTTGGCCTGGAACTTGCTTTGTAGACCAGGGTGGCTTTGAACTCACAGAGATCCACCTGCTCTGCCTCCTGAGTGCTGGCATTAAAGGGATGTGCCACCACGCTGGGCTAGGAGCAAGAGTTTTGTAGGCTTAGCAATTGGTGATGCGTGTCCCATGATCAGCTGTTCTCTGCATTTTGATCTGTAGAGATCTCTGTTACAAAGAGGTATCTCTTTGAGGATGTGTGAGAACCACACTTACCTGTGGGTATAAGGATAAGTATTTAAAATGCTGTTGGGAATTCTGTTGGTTTAGTAAAGTAGTAATAGGAGGTTCTCCTTTAAGATCCCTGACCTCACTAGCCTGGGGGAGTTGGCCAGATTTTTCAGCACCAGACATGATTTTCCTCTTGTTGAGTGGGCATAAGGTCAGAATAAATAGTCGGTCACCACCAAGACAAAGTGCCACTGTTGTACCTTAGGGAAGTTTGCTGTGCTGGTTGTGGTGGTTCACGGGTGTCACCCTGGGTAGGACTGTCGGTTGCCCCCCTCCCTTCGAAGCACCTGTCCTCTTTACTCTCATGGTTTTGGTTTCTGCAGTTATTCCATGTTATGTATTCCCTTCTGAAGGTTTGGAGCTAGGAACACAGGTGAGAGAGAACATGTAATGTCTGTCTTTCTGGATGTGGGTTACTATTTATTATAGTCTTTTCTAGTTCCATCCATTTATCTGCAAATTTTATGATTTCCTTTTCTTTACAGCTAATTCCATAGTTATAACTGTATTCCATAGTGTATTAGACTATTTGTACCTCATTTTCTCATCCATCCATCAGCTGAAGGGCATTTAGGTTGTTTCCATTTCCTAGCTATTGTGAGCAGAGCAGCAATAAACATGACTGAGCAGGTATCTGTGGAGTAGGAGGTCAAGTCTTTTGGGCGTATGCCAAGGAGTGGTATAGCGGGACTATATGGTATTTTTTTTTTCTTTTAAGGTTCTCCACTCTGACTGGAATTCCAGAGTGGCTGTACCAGTTTGCAGTCCCATCAGCAGTGAATTAAGATTCCCCTTTTCCTACCTTCTATCCAGTATTTGTTATCAGTTTGACTGGCAAAAAATAGAAATGCTGATTTGTATTTTCCTAATTGCTAGGGATAATGAACAAATATTGAAATATTTCTTAGACTTTTTTTTTTTTGAGAAATCTATTTAGTTCCTTAGTCCAGTTTTTGAATGGGTGTTTTGACCTTTTGAATTCTTTATGTAGTCTGGATTTTAATCCTCTGTCAGGTATATAGCTGGGAAAGATTCTTTCCCATTTTGTGGGCTTCCTCTTCCCTTTATTGGTTTCCTGAACTGTTGGCTTTAGTTTCTGGGCAGATGGAGCCCATATTTTGTAGACACCGCCTATACTCCTAGCAGTTCCAGAGTTCCAGGTCTCACACTAAGGCCTTTGATTCATTTGGAGCTAGTTTTTGTGGAAGAGAGTGGATGGAGTCAGGTGGTAGGGAGGACATCTAGGCGGTTGGGCCATGTCTGTCCTGGCCAAAACCTGGAGGCTGGAGTCTGTGGCAGGGATGACCAGGCTAGGCTGGAGCACTGAATGTGGGACTCTGCTGGCTATGGGGACTGGACAGACCCACCTGGCCGGACCCTGGTGTAAGATCTGGAGGACCAGGCTGGGCAGATAAGTTAGATGTCAGCTAATTCTTTAAAAATTTTGACTGTATGTCTCAAAAAACCAAAAAAAAAAAAAAAAAAAAAAAAAATTTTTTTTTTTTTTTGACTGTAAGCGTATGTAGTGGTGCACACCTTTAATTCCAGCTCTCAGGAGACAGAAGCAGGTGAATCTGAGTTTGAAGGCAGCCTGGTTTACATAGTAAGTTCCAGGATAGCCAGGGGCTCACGCACAAAAATGTATGTGTACGTGTGTGGATGCACATGCCACAGCACACATGTAGAGGTCAGAAGAAAACTTGCAACAACCCCAGAAGGTAGGCAATGATTTCTCTAGTTAACTTATGTGACTTTTTCTATTAACTCAAAGATGCTTCTTTGCTGGAAATCAGAGGGTGCCAAAATGAGGGCTGCTTGGTGCCAGCTTGGCCCCTCTCGTGGCTGAAATTGTCCGTGACACTTTAACGTCTTAGATTTCAATAATTGCAGGACAGAGCTGCTGGTTACCTTTGCAGCCAGAAAGCCCCGCTCTTTTCTAACTCAGCAAGTGCTTGGCTCCAAGTCCTCTCCCATCCCCAGCTAGGGAGATAGGAGATGGAGAACAGGCAGTCCCCTCTGTGTGTGGACAGTGTCCTCAGAAGCATTTGGGTGGCAGCCTTTAATCTCAAGCTTACTACAGAAGAAAGCTTGGCTCTGCCAAGAAATGCACCTCCCGCTGCAGCAGGCCCCTCGCTCCAGCTCGGTTCCCATGAGAGGAAGTTCAATGAGGATGCCTCCATTGTGAACTGTTTTTGCAGTAAGCCTTTATTACTCATTAAAAAACATATATAAGAAAAAACATTTAGAAGGAAAATGTTCTCAAAACAAACACCCACGGAGCAATACAACCATAGAAGGCACTACCAGCAGACACCCAGCTCTGGGGCTGAAGGGACCTGACCCTTCCCGGGGGCTCAACCTCAGAAGAGGTCCTGAGTCCAACTGTGCTTAAAGTCTCAATTTTACTATAATTTTCTGAATAAACACCTTTATATATAGCTCTATGCCTCTATGTGTATATACACACATATATTTGTATATATATATATACATGACCTTTTTTCTTCTCAAAAATAAAATAGCATCCATGGGGGAGGGTCTCAGCAGCATTCACAGTGTTTGCAGCAGGAGCCATGCCTTCTCCTATGCTACAGACATGCAGGATGAAGGGAATGACTTTCCGTCTGTCCCTGTAATACACAGTGGGGAGGGAAGCAATAAGGCTGCACACGAGATGGCAGACGGCCAGGGTTGATGGCATGCACAGCCTCACAGAGTTGCTAGCTCGCGGTGCTTTGTCAGCTCTGAAGACTGAATGACAGGGACCCAGTATGCCTCTGGGACAGGAGTGGTAGGGACTAGCCTGAGCTAGGGAGGGGACTTTGCAGCTACACGGAGAAGCTCTGGCTTAAACAACCCGAGGGGTGTGGAAAGGCAAGGGCAACAAGAAAGCGGTCTCCGGAGGCCGGATTGGAACCCCGGCCTTCTTTGAAAGGGACAAGTTTTTCCTCCCTCGGTCTTGAGCGAGGGTCTTTGCGGTTCTGGCTGCTGTTTTCAGTTTGAACTCGTCGGTGAGCTAGAGTCAGAATCTGATGCTGCCAGTGTGGTTTAACAAGATCACATCTTCGGAGTCAGAGCCTGATCAGGAAGCTTGATGGCAGAGGTGTGTGGTCATCACCTGTGCATCAAGGACTGCCCTGCCCTCATTTCTACACCACCATGGTCCACTTCCTGCCCTGGGCAGGCCAGCAGCAGAGCTTGCAGCAAACATGCCCTGCTCTTCTCTCTGAAAACAAAAAGGCACTGAAGTCACCAGGGAGGTCGGACCCACAGGCTGGCTGGACGCTGTGCTGCAAGCAGACCACGCCTTGCAACAGAAAGGACACGGCCACTGTAAGTAATCGAGGCTACTCCTCAGGCAGCAGCTGGAGAGGACGGAGGCAGCGCGGGAGGCTGAGGAGTAGATAAGAGGCCCTAGCTGTAGGCGGGCTGTAGACAGCTTGGGTGAGCTTCTCTGCGGTACTTCCTGGCGACTCAGCAGGAAACTAAAAGTGTGAAGTGGCTGGTTTCCCTTTGGTAGACATCCATGAGGATGAACAACATTAAATTCAGGACTTAACATAACAAACATCGGACAGAGACATGCTGAAATACCACACAGATGTACGTATATGCCTTTGGGTTTGCGTGTGCACAGCCTGGGGGTGACAGACAGACCTGGTCAGGCTGTAGCATCTGGAAATGTAGTCCTAGTGAAGGGGAGGCACCTGGGGCGAGGAGGACAGTCCTTTCACGAGCATTTCCCTGCTGTCAAGGACTTAGCTAAACGAAGACACCACATTTGACCCATAAATAAAGATACTGTAGGTGGCAAAGAAGAGGAACTGAAGGATTGAATCCAGAGAAAGAGCACAGCGCTCTAAAACCTTTCTTCCCTTTTGCCGGCTGCTGTGATTGATTGGAGTTTGGCCAGAGAGGCAACGATTTGGTTTGTGAAAGGCCAGCAGGTTGGGCGGGGTAAACAATTGTTCCTTCTGATCCAGGTGGGGTCTCTGCAGAGTCATGGCGCGGTGGGTTGGCAGGAATCGAACCCTGCACAGACACTTTGTGGAAGAGACTTTGTGCCGCATCTGTCAACCGCTGGGCAGGCACAGGTGGACCCAGAGGTGTCTGCAGAATAAATGTCTGTTGCAAAATAATAAAATAAACGAGAGGGCACTGAGGACAGGAGGAGGCGGCTACCCAGGCTTCCCCTGCGACTCCCGTAGCGCCTCCTCCAGTTTCTGTCGGAACTTGTTGTACTTCTTCTGCACTTGCTGGATTTTGTCCTGCTCCTCTTTTTCCAGGATAGTTAAGAAGTTCTGGAGCTCAGGAATGGAAAAGGCATCCCACTGTGGGGCATGGAGGAGAAAACAGGGGGAAATGGTTAGATGTTGACATGACCCGAGCGCCCCACACACACTGAACACGCAGGTACCATAAATGGCATCTGTGCTACACACAATGGTCACATCAGTCACAGACGGTCAAATCCTGACACTCGTGGAGTTCCCAGCCTTATGCCCCGTTCTTACGGGAAGAGTCAACAGCAGCTGAGATCTTCACTTGGGTGCTGACTGTGCTCTCCAGGGGCAGGAAGATACCTCTCTCTAGCTATGGTTGTCATACGTCAAACTCCACCCTGTTGCCCACCTCCTTGTGAGTCAATGCACCTCTCAGTGGGCCCTAGCTGGCCAGGCTACCTCCCCACGGGAGAAAGGGAGGAGACTACAAGCTCCTGGAGCACAGGGGAGCATTTATGGTGTCTGCCTTAATCCCCACACCCCACAGAAAGAAGGGAAGAAAGCCACAGCCATGGAGCCGCAGCAGCAGTGTGGACTAGAGCTGGATTTCCTCTCCCAACCCCAGGCCCTACGCAACAGAGTGCTCAGGCTTCCAGTGGCTCTCTCTTCCTAACAGACTCAAGACCACACTGTCATCCTGGTTGAAATGAGGGCAGAGCCCTGTCTGTTCTGCCCAGATCCTCCACTGACCCCATGCTCAACCTCCACAGAACAGTGTGATAAACACTTAGACCCTCCTCTTTCTGTCACTTCATGAAGACCATATCCTAAGTATCCTGGGCTTGAGGATTACTGCCTGATGTTACCCCATTTTTGCCAGGAGGCTGACACTGGTTAGTCCCTCTTAGAGGAAGTCATCATTTTAGGAGAAAAAAGTAGTTCAAAACTGCCTGTGTACAGCAGAACCCAGATGGAAATTGCTGGGCCTTAGGCCAGCCTGGGGCAAAACCAGTCTGAGCCCAAATAGTTTCTCAGTGTGATAATCCTCCCCCCAACCCCATCCTCCCACCGTACACCTCCAGCCCCGTCTTCACAAGGAAAGTAGAATCCTTGCCACAGGTTTTGCCATATGCAGGTTCTAACTTGCTTCGTTGTGATGTGCCCACTGAGCATCCTGTGATGGAGGAAGGTCATTGGTTAATTAAATAAAGAAGCTGCTTGTCCTGATAGGTTAAAACATAGGTGGGAGGAAGAGGAAGTGAGGTCAGACTCGACAGCTCTCCTCTCGGGGGCAGACGCCTCAGAGAGACACGATGCTCCACTCTTGCCGGCAGAGGCGAGAGCTCTGCTCTCTGAGGCACACGCGATGAAGCTCCGACCCAGGATGGACGTAGGCTAGAATCTTCCTGGTAAGCGCACCTTGGGGTGCGACACACATGATTGGAAATGGGTTAGTCCAGGAGCGAGAGTTAGCCGAGAAAAGGGCTAAAGCTAAAGAGCCAAGCAGTGTTTAAATGAATACAGTTTGTGTGTTGTTATTTCGGGCATAAGCTAGCCGGGCAGGCAGCCGGGGTGCTGGGGACTCAGTCCCGCCACTCCTATTACTACAATCCTGGGTCAAACCCAGCCTGTGTCTCAGCACACCCCAGCTCTCTAGCAGTCCTGCCCTCCCCTCACTGCACCCGGGACAGCAGCACCCATCTTTCCCCACCCAGGGCTGGCTCTTGCAGAGGGTCCAGACATACCTCTACCTCTCCAGTTTCGTTCTCCTTTAGCACAAAGCTGAGGACATCAGTGTCAGGCCCAGCGAGCAGACGCAGGTGGAGAGGGCAGTCTGCAATGGAGAGTTTCTGGAAGAGCACTGCAAACAGAAACAGGCATGGCTCGTCTAGTGGACACGAACCTGACAAGACCGTGGTAGCTCAGAGGCAGAGCCTTCAGTTCCTGCCTGGCATTCCCAAGGCCCTGCCTCCACTTACATCACCTTCCAAAGTGGACCCCTCATTATAAAGATTGGGAGCCCAAAGCGTGTCTTCCCGGTGCATGTGTGGAGCTGGACAGTGCTAGGCAGGAGCTGCCTGACCAGGCTCTCTGCTCGTTTTCCTGCCCAGATTCCATGCTTTGCTCATCCACGAAACCTAGCAGCATGTAGACAGCTGTAGCCCCGCTGCATGGAAGCCCACACCCCATCCAGGGCTCGCGGCGGGTTTACGCCAGTGTGTGGGCACTGGCAAACTGGGGGAGGTTGGGACTGCTCGTACCTTGTCCGTCTTTGTGTATCCGCTTAAAAAGCGCAAACTTCTGCGGGTTGTCCACAACCATGAATTTCTTGAGCAGCCCCTGGATGACCTCGCTGACGGTGGTGGTGCTGCTGATGTGTAGCTGCTTGATGGCATCGAGTGGCAGGTAGAAGGACGTCCGCTTGTCTGTGGTGGCTGCAGGGTTCACTTCCTTAATGGCATCGTATATAGACTGGGGTCGGATCCCAGCAGGTACCGTCACGGGGCGTCGGAGTTTCAAATGCACTTTGATGAAGCCCGTGTAGGTACCGTCTTCACTCTGCAAGTGGGAAGTATGTCCTCCATGATCTATCTGACACAGAGGCCCTGATAGGGGCCATTCCAGCCAGCCTGTCTGAGTTCCTTCCTGAGTCTGCTATCTGGAGGTGCTGATGGTCCCAAAGGGCCAGGAGGTCTGGAGCCCAGTTATCAGAGAGGATTAGTGGGGCCGCTGTGGCTTCCTTCACAGGAAGTCTAGGCTGGCTGCCTCAAATCTCCAGCAGACAGGTGCCAGCTGCCTTTGTTGAGTCCCCACCTAAAGGCAGAGTCTGCAGGCACCTCTCTGCCTCGGAGGTCCAGCCCAACAAACTCCAGCCTCTGGCTAAAATCTGGGTTTTCTGAGGTACCTGTGTGTCTTGGATGCCCCAAAGAGTCAGTTGCTACCCGTCTCCAGCAGGGGGCAGGGTTCCTCTAGCATCATCCCTTAAAGTCAGCCTCTCTGACCCTGTGCAGGGTCGGGGTGTTCACCAATACACACTCCACTTCTCTTGCAAAATTCCCCTGGCCTAGAGCTTCCTGGGGACCAAGCCCCCAAACCCTTCGTTGCTGTCATTTAATCCCCTAAGAGCTCTCACCCTGAAGTTAGGAGAGCGTAAACTTTCCCAGATCTGACAGAGGATGGACAGAGATTGTCTCTGGAGTCTGTTCTAAAGCCTGTTTCTCTGGGTCCCCGAGGGCACAGAAAGCTGGGTCTGGACAAAGAAGAGTGAGCCGCAAGGGAATCATTGCTTCTGTGGGGGGGGGGCACAGGATGCTGGACAGGAAGGGGGGACGACAGCCTTGCCTACCACCTTCATGCACAGACCAGTACACGACAGCCAGACAGAGAGGTGGGGGTGGGGCAGGAGGGATGCCGGGTAGGGGTGGACAGGACCTGCTTACCAGCTTCATGCCCAGGCAGTGCTTCTCCCGGCTGTTATAGCTGTCAATCTTCTGCTTGATCTCCTGGAGCGTGGGCGGGTGCTGTGTCTCCTCCACTGCCTTACAGACATTCTGGACAGAAAGAGGAATGGAGTAGGTACAGCGGCTCTCAGGATGTGAAGGACAGTAGGCATACCCCCTCCACCCCCCGCAAATGCCTCTCTGGCTAAGAAACAAGTGCCAGGGTAAGAGGTGAGAGGCCAGCCACTCGCATCTCAGCTTCATACCTACCCCCAGACGGGCTGGGACACCAGTGTCAGTGCCCCACACTCGAGCACTGGCTATGAACTTAGTAAGTGGGTAGAACGTCGAGTGGTCATGATTCGCTATGGAAAATGTGCTCATAGACAGGAAGAGACGAAGACATGGTCTGTCTGTCTGTCTGTCTGCAATAATGGCAAAGCTGCAGAGAAGAGGGGATGCCTGCTAGTGGAAGCTGATAGCCCCAGAGCCAGGAAGCGAGGGCACCTGCCCTACAGTGCAGAGCTCATGTCAGGGGCCAGTAAGTTTTGCCATGACGGCTGACGATATGCTTGTCGAATGGCTGAACCGTAGGCACAGGGCTGTGGTCCTCTCTCCTAGGGACAGTCAGCATTTACTGAGCATCTTTGTACACTGAGTACTCAGCCATCTTGCATCTCACAGACCCAGACTACGTGATGACCCATGACCCCAGTTTCCAGGTGAGAACATCAAAGCTCAGGCATTTACCAGCTTGCCTGAAACCCTCATCCACAGGTGCGCAGGACCCACCAGAAATCCCACACCTGTCCTGCCGTGTTCCCCTGTGTCACTGTGTCCCTTCATTCCTTCCCCTTCCCAACTCTAGGAAGATGGAAGGATGAAGTTAGAGCGGAGGCCCGTATCCCTTGCAGTACGATACATGGTGGACCCCGAGGTCTACACCATTCTTTTCAGTCAGTTTCCTGGATTTCTCTCATGGTCACGTCCCAGTTTTGTCTTCATGCTGCCCTGAGTGGCCTGGATTATAGAAGCTGGTCAGTGAAAATTCTCCCAGAATTATCCTGATCTTAGAAACTCATCAGACTTCAGGCCAGTGTGGTCACCTCTGGTACCCAGAGAGAGATGGCTTTGACATCATCTGACACCTGCTCCTGGGTTTGGTTTGGGGACTTTTACAACAAGTCCCACATCACACCACCACCGCCACCAACAGAGCTGGCCCCTGACCTTCCCCGTCAGCACACCCATTTCTGGGGTTTCATCATGCAGACAGCGTGCCAATGCATCCTCCCACTCTCCAGTCCCACAGAGCGCAGGAAACTGCGGGCTCCATGATTGCCAAGAGGAGTGGGCACTGCTGGGTCTGTGTGGCTCCACCCTCCCAGCTCTCTCCAGAGGCCAGGCAACACCCTCTTTCATTACAGGCTCTTTCCATAGTCTGCTCCTGTGCGCCTTTCACCCATAGCCCCGATGGCAACATTGCTGTGTTGGGTGTTTCAAATGCCTTCTCTCACAAACTACCTGTTTTATTTCTGTTGTAAGATTCTCCCCTGCCCCACGTGCCTGTGTCCCGCTGCTAATGAGAATGAAGTCCATCTAAGCCTGGAGTCCTCAACTGACCATGTGGTCACCCTAGAGCCTCCTTTCTGCTACAGAGATCAGCACCCACCACACCAGTGACAGTCACTGAATTTTAACACTGTAGGCCTGGGAAGCACCGCTGCTAAGTTAAGACCCAGCCTGTGGAACATTCACCCAAGCTGGGCTGATCAATGTGTCCGGCTCTAGGGATCCGAGTGGGTCTTGCATGGTCTGTGAAGCTGGCAAGGAGGGACTTCTAACATCTGGAGTGGGAGGCAGCTGGCAGGATGTAGGGACCCATTAAGATGCCCTCTTAGATCTCTGAATTGGATCTTGACTAATGCCCAAGGAAAAACAGTTGCTGGGACATCTCTCATTTGCTTGACGTGTAAGCCACGGGAGCTCACGGGCTGTCTTCATCTACTGTTGGCTCATTCATCTGGGGGCTTTCAGACTGGAGCCTCTCATGCGTCTTTACCTGTGGGACTCTCCATCCCCAGACTATAAGCTGGGGACATACCTACAGACCAGACAGACCTGGCTGTGGCTGGCCCTGCCTCGCCTTCTGACCATTTCCAGTGAGAACGGGCAGATGTATGGCTGCTGTTTTATACTTTATTCTGCCCATCTCTAAGGCAGGCAGGCTGTCACTCCCAGCCCATTCTCACATTCATCTACAAAAGAAGAGTTAAGTGACAGAAAACTCCTGAAGCTCCTTGGAAGGTTTCAGTCAACCTCCAGCCATTTCCTTGTTGAAAGGGCCACGATGTTGTGGCTGCGGAAGGCCTGTTTCCACGCCTACTTTGGACCACAGTGAGTCACAGCTGCCTTGGCCTTAGGTTTCTTCTTCCTGTTCTCCTTTTATTCATTACATCAACCCCTCTGTTCTCTTCTCTTTCCACAAGCCTGGGAAATGATACAAGTACATACCACGGGTCCCTTCCAGACAGGCAGAAGACAGCATCCTGACCTCAGCATCGGAAGGTCTAGCCTTCCAGGTGTGCAGGGAAGCCCCATCTACCTGGGAGTGTCAGCAGCCTGCGCGTGTGTGGCCAATACTGTGAACCTTGCTCCCATAGAATGCCAGCGTCAAATGTCAGCACCCAGTTCAGGCTGGCTGCTGCCCACACGGAACCTGCCAGGCAAGATCTAACCTACAGATGCAGTGAATCACTTAACAAAGTAGGCAAACCAGTGGGCCCTGTCCAAGAGCTCAGAATCCACCAGCAGCCTGGGAAGCACCATAGATTCTAGACTAAGGGTTCCTAACCTTCCGGACGCTTTGGAGTCGTCTGGGGGATTTTCTAGAAATATGGCTTTCTGAACTTTCTCCCCAGAGAGTGCTGATTTCATTGGTCCAGGGTGCAGCTCAGGTACAAGGATTTTAGAGATCACCCTGGTGATTTCAACATGTTTCAGGGTTTAGAAACTGAGACCCTCCGACAATTCCATCCCACTACAGCACTGATATTTTGGGCCCAAAAGATAACTGCTGCCCCCACGCTTTTCCTAAAAAACAGTATCCACTGTGTCAACAACCCAGGAATTTTTCCAAGCATGAGGTAGACCCTGATCTCTGTTCACCTTACAGATCCCAAGCCCTCTTGGTGAAAGAATCATCTCTCTGGTGATGAACTCAAAGTTAGAAGGAAGGAGACAGCACTTGTGTCTTGGGGTGCCCCATCACCCACACAAAATGGAGAGCTTTTATGTATTATTGAATCTAGGTATCAGCCCATCAGGTGTCTCTCAGAGTGTGCCTATCTCATGGAATCAATTCACTCTGACGACTAAACGCTGGTGTTGGCTGAGCTTTTCTAGTATGCCTAGCCTGTCCCAGCTACTGCTGAAAGTTTGTCTCCTGACCTAGGCCATTCAAAAGGCTGTAACCACTGTAAACCCTTGAAGTTACGGCAGGGTGGGGGTCCCAGTGAAGAGGCTGTGTGCTAGCACTGTGAGCACAGATGCCCCTCCCAGATGATTCTCCAACATCTCTATTAAAACGCTCTTAATGGGCTGGGAGTGGTGGCCTGCACCTGCAGTCCCAGCACTTGGAGGCAGAAGCAGGAGGATCACAGCCTGGTCTGTGTGGTGAGCTACCAAGACTGTATCTCAAAACCAAATAAAGTAAATTTCAGCAAGCCCAGCACAGAGCCGATTTATCCTAAGTCAGATTTGACTGTATTTTGTCTTCCAGGTAGCACCACCACACTGGCCAGTTCTGCATTGTAATCAGGGGCCAACAGGAAGTCCTCAGTTTGTCATTCCACTCTAAGGAGGACAGTTGGGAGTAGGCCCTGGACAGACCAAGACAGCCAGCGAAGTTCCCAGAGTGACAGGTGGGCAGAGAAGAGTGTGTCCACTCCCAGTGTTTGCTTTGTCTGGACTTAAACCATCCAGACCTCAGGTTTGCTTCAAAACGAAACAGAACTTCACTCCCCCTCTTTTAGAACACGCCAGCGCGTTCCCCTCGCCCGTGACTTTCGTCATCTCACGCCCAGCTTCTCACAGCAGTCTCTTTGCCTGGCCAGGCTTCCCTAACCACCGCCACCTCCTCAGCACCACCATGCACTGTTCTCAGCATGTCCGTGCTCACTGGCTTCACAGCAAGCCTGTGAAGAATGTTACCATCACGGCACCCACCTCCAGCTGAAGAAAGTGAACCAGAGCCAGGCTACAGCTAAGCTTATGGAAAGCCATGACTGGGGTTTATCCACAGTCCCACTTCCACCCACCTCCAGGAAGCTAGCGGGGCTGGCTCCCCCTCCCCTCGATGGAAGCTCCTTCATATCCAGGGCCATATGACTTCATTTCTTCTGTGCCCATCATCTGACTGCAGGGGCCAGGGGTCTCTGCTTCTCTAAGGAGCTGGAGTGGGCCTCTGGGTTTTGTGAGTGAAGTGACCTTGCCTGTCTTGTCCCTTATGGTGTCCCAGAGCCCTGTTCCTGCTCAGCACATGGTGGGGCTCAGTAAACATCTGGGGAATGGACAGTGTATTCTTGAGAGAATCAGAGAACCTCCAAATCTTGGTTTCTTCTATAAATTTGGGATCAAATCCTTTATCACTCAGGATTGATGTAACAGTCAAATTAAGTCAGACAATGGGTTCAGCAGACCCAGCCAGGGGCTGTATTGTCATTTTCCCTACAGAAAAGCCAAGCCCTTCCCTCTAAAGCCATTAAGCTCCTTTCTCGCTGCCCCTGCTCATGTATTCCAGGTTAGCCATACATCCCTAGAGTCCATTTATACCTTTCTCAGCACAGGCTGCGGGCAGGCTTTCTGTGAAGGTCCAGGTCTAAACATTGGGCTTCGGAGGCCACAGTCCATTGCATCTACTCCCTGTCACCCTGTCATACAGAGGCAGCCATGGAATGAGGGCGGCTGTGGCCCAATAAAACTTGCTTTGTGCAATGAACCTATGAGCAGGGAAGCTTGCTTTGTGCAATGTGCCCATGGGTAGCAGTTTGCTCCACCGTGGTGCTTGTGCAATTTCCCTCCCTAGAATACACATGCCTCTCTTCCCTTCATTCTCCTCTGCCTGCTGCCTGGTAAAATTCCAGTCCATGGTAGTCTCCCATCCTCCGGGCCATCAGATGCGTGACATTTTAACTCTCAAATGAAGGAAAGCATCTGCACTTCTATCCAGTCTTTCTCTCCTAAGCTGCACTTCTGGTGTATTTTAGTGTTTTCTTCCGGCTGCTGTAATAACACAGCCTGATGAAGGCAACTTCAGGAAGAAAGGGTTTGTTCTGACTTGCCATTCCAGGCCACAGTTCATCACAGTGGGGAGTCACGGTGGCAGGGGCTTGAGGGATGGTGAGTGTACTGCATCTGTAATCAGGACAGAGCAGCAAATGTGCACTCACGTACCAGTGCTCAGCTTCTTTCTCTATTGTCATCATCATCATCACCACCACCATCATCATCATCGTTGTCACCATCATCATCACCACCACCACCACCACCACCATCATCATCACCATTATTATCATCTCATATCATCATCATCATCATCATCATCATCATCATCATCATCATCATCATCATCATCACCATTGAGACAGGGTAGCCCTGACTGTGACTTCAATCACAGAAATCCACCTGCTTTGCCTCCCGAGTCCAGGATTCAAGGTGTACCCCTCTGGAGAGACCAGAATCCTTTAATTAGGGAATGGTGTAACCCAGTGATGGGTCTTCCCATCCCAGTTAAGGTAACCAAGACCCCCAGGCATGCCCGAAAGTCATCTCCCAGGAGAGTCCACCTTCCATCAGGTTAACTCTGCACTGTTTCCTGTGTGTTTCCTCACGTCACACTACGGGCTGTTTAGCTCCACTCTCACTTCATGGGACCCCTATAGGCTAAGGCTTGGTCATTTCCCTGGAGTTACTCTCTCCTCCCCTCCTGACAGGAGGCAGGGTTCAGAGAATACCTCATACCCATTAACCCAGTATTCCTTGGGTGGAACAGACTTTATGTTGGATGTGGTACCCGCTGCTGGGCTCAGCTAACGTGTCAGTAGTTGATCTCCAAGGAGGTGTCAGAGAAATAACAGATGATTAGGTGTGAGACAGGGGAAAGCAGCAGGAGAAGAGTCCCAGCACAGAGTCCACTGTCCATAGGTCCCACACAGCCAGGCCCAAGAGCACCTCACTCCGCCCTGCACCCTGAGGGCTCACTGCCGAGAGCATGTGGGATGCACGGGGCTTCAGACGTGGGCTGACCTGCTTCTTGGTAGCTGGCTGATAGGAATGAACACAATGCTATCAAATGACCTGTGACCTATGACAAGCCACTTCCCCTCTCAGGGAGCCGGTTTCCTCATCTGCCAAATCGTGAAGTGACACTGAAGACGCTCCAAGGCCTACCACAGGGACACAAGATAGGGAGGGTTTTCACCATCACTTCCTCCTCTCTTTCAGAGAACTGGGTGTGGGGCAGAAGACCTGGAGGACAGCTGGGTCCATCTGAATTGCGTCAGTAGCCACGGCCCAAAGGGACAAGAGCTCCCCTGCCCTCTGCTGCTGGGCTCTTTTCGACACTCGCTTTCTGTTTGTGTCAGCCAGACTTCACCTCAGCCAAGCTCCAACAGGTCTTCATTTCCTCTGACTCTTAGCACATCCGTCTGTCAGAAGCAACTGTCAGGCCCCTGAGTGGAAACCTCTAAGCCCAGGCCAGGGAGAGAGCTGCAGGCATGAACTGAACAAAGGGTCATGCAGAGGCCCTCCAGGCCCAACCCCTGGGCTTTCTGTTGTGCTTGCCCCAAATGGGAACCTGGGGTTGGGGAAGGGCAGACACCCATCTGTCTAGGCTCGGTTTAAAATGCCCTGACCAATGTACAAGCCCAGTAAAGGTCACAAGTCCCTTTGTGACAGCCTCAACCAGATACAAAGAGGATTCTCCAGTGAGATGCACTGGAGGGTCCCTTCCTAGTTCCAACGTGCCCACATTCTGGAATGCTTCCTCTGTCCTACCATGCCAGTAAGAGGATTCATCCTGTCCATTTGTTACCTGTCTATGGTTCCCAAAATAAGAGGACTAGAAATTTCTAGACTGTGTTCTCCAATAGGTCACCTGCAGCACAGTGGGAAGGGACGCCATCACAGAGATGTGCAGGACCCAAGTGACTCTGGAGTGGGTGGTAGAGACACAGGATAAAGGAAGTGGGCAAGAAACTGGAAAGAGAACGAAGTCCCCCAAGACAGAAATGCAGAGCGGATAGTTAAGTCAGCAGCGGGAACTGACTGAGATGCCTCTGGGCTGAAGACTGTGAAAGGTACCATGGGAGATGAAACAGACAGGTGCAGCTCCATCCCTGGGAGCCCACAGGTCACCTGAGGAAGGAAGGCAGAAATACATGCACTGTGGTACAAACAGGCTCAGAAGGATTGGCCGTCAGTGACTGGCATTCAGGTAGCCCCAATCATCAGCATGTCCCAGAGCAGTGTCTTCTCCCTCCCTTCCTCCCTCTCTCCTTCCCTCCCTCCCTCCCTCCCTGTAGGAGCAACTCACCTGACTTGCTCAGGACCAGAGGACAGTAGCACTAAACAGAAGGCCTGGGGAGCCCTAGCTCCAGGCACTGTGCTGGAGACTTCATGGCATTACTGACCCCCCAGAATAACTTGAGTCAGGACACAGGGCCGTACCCAGAGCACCTGCACTTGCCACTGGATCACACTGGCCACCCGATGCCATGGATTGGCCTTCGCTTTCAGCTCTGCAATTATCAGAGTCGGTTTCATGGAGCCTTACAACACGTAGTTTAGACACACAGTTTGTTGTGTCGAGTAATCGGGTAGGCATGCCTCGAAGTGCCTCACTTGTAAGTACGGTGAAAATCGACAGACCTCAGCTCGTCTGTGACCACAGAACTAGCTACCTGTGGCAGTGGTTTTTGTCTGGCAAGGCAAAAGAAAGCTGGGCCAGTGGGGGCTGACCCAGTATGAGTGCTCTCTCCCATTTAACCTGGACCCCTAACAGGCTACATTATGATTTTCAAAAGCCCTAAGCACGATTTGCCATAGGTCTTACTGTCTATAAACATCTGCCGAAAGCTATAGTTTATGGTCTTATCGGCATCATAACCATGCTAATATCCATGTTCAGGCAGCCTGGGTTGGGAGACGCCTTGATCAGCAAAGTGCCTGCTGTCTGAGCATAAGGACCTGAGTTCAGATGCCTAGGACCCATGTGAAGGCCAGGCCCAGTGGCACTTTCAGGAACAGGTGATCCTTGGAGCTCTCACTGGCCAACCAGAAGCCAAGAAAGACACCTGCCATCGACCTGACTTCCATATGCACACACGTGCATGTGCACTTACACATATATGCACACAAGTGCATGTGCACTTACACATATATGCACACACGTGCATGTGCACTTACACATATGTACACACACAACTGCATAAATCCATTTATTCATGCTGCCTGGGTAACATGGCAAGAGCCCATTGCAAAATAGATAATAAAGAATCCTCTGCAAATTACTTCTAAAGAGTCAGAATATACATATATAAAGAACTCCAGCAATTCAACAGAAAAGTGAACAATCTGATCAAAAATGGCAAGGGCTTGAATAGGCATTTCTTCAAGGAAATAAATGTTCAACAAGCACGTGAAATATGCCCAGGATCACTAAGTGTTGGGGGACAACATCAAAATCACAACAAAACTTCATTTTATTCCCATTGACAGTTTCTGATGTACACTGTGGGATGTGGAACACTTCCGGTATTAAATGGCTGGCCTAGTTGGCTTTCTGTCGCTGTGATAAAACACCGGCCAAGCCAAACTGGGGAGGACAGAGCTTATTTTGGCTTACAGGTAACAGTCCATCATGGGGGAAACCAAGGCAGGTACCCGAGGCAGGAGCTGAGGCAGAAATCATGGAGGACCACCGCTCACTGACTTGTTTCTAGGCTAGTGTTCGGCAGCCTTCCTTATACAGCCCAGCCTCACCTGCCTAGAGATGGCACCGCCCACTGTGGACAACATCAATTAGCAATCGAGAAGACTACCCACAGCCATGTCTACAGGCCAGTCTGATGGAGGCAAATCTTCAGCTGAGGGTCCCTCTTCCCAGGTGTACCAGGTTAACGAGCAAGATCAGCAGCCTCCTCGCTGGCTAATGTAAATCGGTGAAAGAATTGTGGAGACGGTATGATGATTCATCAAAAGATTGACCTAGAATTCCCTAGGATTTAGCAAATGAAAGCAGGGCTATACAACACCGGAAGAAGCAACCTCAGGGGCCACTGGTAAGAGAGTGGGTGGTAGCATGTGGCCCATAGATAGCAGAGCAATGGTAGCCTTAAACAGGGAGACAAGTGAGAGTGGAAAGTCCTCATGCTCAGTTCCTAGAGAAATTAAACAGGTAAGGGGGTTCAGTCTGGGAAAATGAAAAAGCTCTGGAGATTGGGGTGAGGGACCCAGCAGTAGGGCACCTGCCCCCTAAAGTTGTAGAAACTGGATGTGGTGGCAGTTGACACTGTGACGCATGCATGTCGTGTCCCAGAACTGGGTGTACATTAGTGATAGTGGAGATGGTAAATGGTCTGTGTATTTCACTGTGGAACAACAGGCGTTACTTCCTGGTGGAGCACAAGACCATTCCAAGAGCACGGAAATCGGGAGGCCGCCATCTGCGTCTACCTTGTTCACACAAAGTTGTGAGTCTCTCTTCCATCCTACACTTCAGACACGTTACGGGTTAGTCTAACTCCTAAGCAAGCTGAGCCCCATCCTGAGCCCTCCGATTCAGCCTCCTTTCCTATGGCCAGCTCCTGGTCGGGTTGTAGCTGCCAACAGGACATAGGTCAGATATCCCAAAGTGGTAAAACAGCACAGGGCAGAGGCAAAGGGACTTCAGTGGACGTCAGTTCCCACCCAGCACATGGACACTTGCTAGGAGAGGGGCAGCCTGGCCTTGTCCAGCTGCCAGGACACACCGACACTTTGTTGCCTGCTGGTGGGCGAGCAGCCCTCCCTGACTGTTACCTGGAAGCCCGCTTCTCCCTTCAGCATGTGGGCCATGGGCGGCCAGGCTAGGTCCCCAGGCTCTCATGAGGGTATCCCCAGCCATGAAGAAGAGACCCCAGATAAAGGCAGGTCTGGGTTTTCCACACAGGAAGCCCGCAGCACCACATCATATACAGACCGGGGTACCTGACAAGTTGAGAGGAGAGAGGAGGATGCAACCCTCCAGGCTGGGCCTGTTAAGTGTCTCTCCCCTTTAAGCTTGTGTTCTGGAGAGCTCAACCCTGAGCACAGCCTGACAGGAAGAAACAAGGCCTCAGAATCTTCCTAAGCTGTATGGGGAGGGAGATGCTGTATGTTCCACAAACGGAAACTGGTAAAACCCAGCTCACTCAACACAAACAGTCCACACTCACAAAGACAGAGAGGGACAGGAGGAGGGCACCGGCGCAGAGGACAAGGGGTGGCCTGGCCCAAGTTCTGAGTGTGAACAGGATGGCTAAGGCCAGGTGGTCCTGGAAGAAGGGACCCACGCCAGCATTTAGGTCATTTTTCTAATCTCACCTTAGTGGAAATCTTTACAACGTAAACAATTAGGGTCTCACTATCTAGGTTCCCCCTCGGGCTCAGGAGGTACGAAGGGTCTATTCCCATACAAATAGAGGTGAGTCTTTCCCAGAAGTGACAACAAAGGCTGGCGCACCTCACAGGTATGATTGCCCAGAAGGACTGGATGAAGGACCTGTGCCTAAGGGGTGGTGCGACTGGGTTGCGTCCTCTGTCAGCGGCCAGGGGCTGGCATGAAAAGCAGCCCTCTGCTGACTGTTCTGTCCACCACCCTGTCACCCCAGGTGCTAGGAAAGCTCCCAAAGGGCTGTCCCAAGCCTTGTCCCCCTAACCTTGAAATAAGCACACCATGAGGAGAGCAAAGGGGAGCCTATGGGCAATCCTGGGGTGCCTGAGCCTGCTGTCCTATCTGCTGAGCGGGTCTGCTGGGCATAAAGCATTTTACCAGTAAGGTAAGTGACTTACCGTTTGTTTTCAGCCCAGAGAATCTGCCATCAATACTCAAATTGCATTGCTACTGGAGAAATACCTGAACTAGCATGCACTTCCTGAACAGGTGACTCCTGGGCTTCAGAGTATCTAAAAGTCCTCAAAGGGAATACTAATGCAGTTCTAGGGTCCTGCTGGCAAAGATTCAGACGCCAAGTCTCTACTTCCCAAAAGCGGCTCGAAGAGTAATCCCTATTGAACCACGTCAGCGGCCCAGAGAAGTGTGGAATATGGAGAGTAGATCATCTGTCCTTACCAAGGCTCCCAAGCAGCTGGGGTCAGAGGCACAAAGCCAGAGAGGCAGAGGTCAGAGGTCACACTCTTTACTGAGAAAGTGGACAGAGCTCGCAAGGTTCAGAGAGGGAGGCACAAGCATGGCAGAAACAACTAAGGCTTTCCCACACACTCCGTGTCCCAGTTTCCCTGGTGGCTAGGTGTGGTCTTATGACAGTTCCAGTTAATGTCAAATGGGTAAAAGAACCAAATTATTTGGACTATGCGGTGGTGGTGCACACTTTTAATCCTAGTACTTAGGAGGCAGAGGCAGGTGGATCTCTGTGAGTTCGAGGCCAGCCTGGTTGGTCTACAGAGCAAGTGCCAGGACACCTACAAAGGGAAACCCTATCAAAAAACCAAAAAGGAAAGAAAAAATATTTTTAAATATATATATATACAATATATGTAAGTATATGTGTATACACATGCATATACAGGGAAGCCGTGTCTCTTGGGGTGATAATACTCCCTGCAAAGGTCATAGTCTATCTACCAAAACCCCACTGCCAGGCATGGGACTGCTCCCTTTGAGTTGTTAGTCAAGGAAGTTGAAGAGACTCCAAAAATAATACAAGGTATTGCTGTTGCCTTGGTTACCTCCAGAACCTGAAGGAAAGACCCTATTGTTGAGTCAGTATCATTCCTAACTGCATTCTCTTTATCCTTGTGCCCACAGATAAGGGTAGCTTCCGCCTCTCACTAAAGATGACCCTTTTTGCGGCAGACGGAGAGCATTATAGAAATCACAAGCAGTCAAAATGCAGGAGCCATGGACTGCGGGGGGCCCAATCACAACGGACACATCTGCAGCACAGCTGCTGCACCTAAGGATCCAGGAGCATCGGGGAGGAACCGTGGAAAGACCGTAAGAACCAGAAGTCCAGGACTGAACATTGGGGAGGAACGGCTGGAAAGACCGTAAGAACCAGGGCGTCTGCTGTGACGTTGTCTTGTATGTATGACAGGGAAGTTGCAGTCATGAAATCTCAAAATATGGTTTGCCTAAACAAGACCTGTGTAATTATAATGCCAACATGCCAAAGTGGATGAAGGACACCTTACAAGGCCTCACTCCTACATGATGGCAACTAATGGCTGTTGAGGTAAAGAAACTGTCTTCTCCAGGGACAAGTGCCCCATAGGGTATCCATGCCCAGGTGGTCAATCCTAAACAAATACACATATGAACATGAAATGGACTCAGCAGGCTACATTTATATGTACGTACATGTGTATGTATGTATGCATGTAGCAATAAAGAAGATCTCATAAATCTGAGAGGGAATGGGGATCACAGGAGGAGCTGGAGTGGGGAGCAGGGAGGAATGGAATCATATAAACACAGCACTCATCTATGAAATTATTTTTTTAAATATTTATTTATTTATTATGTATACAATATTCTTTTTATCCCTTGTATGCCTGCAAGCCAGAAGAGGGCACCAGACCTCATTACAGATGGTTGTGAGTCACCATGTGGTTGCCGGGAATTTAACTCAGGACCTTTGGAAGAGCAGGCAATGCTCTTAACCACTGAGCCATCTCTCCAGCCCATGAAATTTTTTTTTTAAAAAAAATAAAACACTATTATCGGCCCTGGCTCACAAAAGCCTTCCATGTGTTATCCTGAAGTTCCCAGTCCCCTGACTGCTACCAGTTTAATTCTCTGCAAAGGGAAATAAACTTATTTATACCCAGTGACTAAAAACTAGGGAGAGTTTATCCCAGGAGCTAATCCATCCTGGTTGTACAAGGAAGACATAGCAGCTAACTGGAACAGATAACAGGTACATCTGCCTTTGTAACCAAGTCCATGCTGCCGCTCTGACCTGAAGGGCACAATTCCTGGTCTCACAGTACTGGCATTTTCTCAGGGAAAAGCACAGCTGGCACAGCTGGAGGAGGCAACAAATTGAAGGGATGGAGCAGAGACCACATTCCTAACTACCGGACCAAGAATCCCTTGTGGTTAGTCCTGGGCAGTGTGAGCTCTGGGGGAGGGCACAGGAGCAACCCAACGGTCCATCTGAGAGCCCTGTCTTGTTTTTATTGCTCCAAGTTTAGAGCTATGGTATTTTTAGTGTTTTCTCGAATGCTGAGGTGGTCAGGGGCAGAAACTGTGCCTGAGGCCTGGGTGTGCTGCTGCTGGCAGGGAGATGCTCATTGTCCTGACTGGTCTCAGGGTTGCCAGCTGTGTCCAGAGCATCTCAGGCCCTGCTGCAGGCAAGGGGCAGTGGGAGAAACAAGGGATGGAATCAGGAGTTGCACAGTGCCCTGTAGCCTGCTTACTTCTGGTGTTTCCCTTAAGTGAAAAGAACCCAAGGATCTCAAGGCAGTCTGAAGAAAGGCCAGTGTTGGGGGTGCTGGGGAGCAGAATGTGCTCAAACACAATCCTAGCCATGGAGTCAGCCTTTGCTCTCCACACCCACAGAGAACACACACCAGGACAGGTTTTCAGCTAGCGAAGAAGTCTTTCCATTTTTGGATAAACACCACAAGTAAGTGTTAAACAATCAATCGATTACAATGACCTCCTGCTACTATCCATAGAGTTAATGTCCCCTGGGCTAGGTGCCTTTGAGGGATGGATGGCAAGGGCCTTATAAAGCCTTATCCAGCCTATGGCTGTTTAGGTCTTTTCAGAGAAGGCAAGCCTGGTTCTGTCCTGGTCACCCACCAAGCAGGAAGAGGACTTGAAAGGGAGGCTGAGGTCATTAGTCCAAGTTCCAGCTCGCTAGACACAGTTGTACAGCCTGGTGAAGCCTGGTGAAGCCTGGTGAAGCCCTCCCCTTTCTCACACCGTTCTCTCCATCTGCCAAGGGGGGGCACTCTGCCTTGTGTCTCCTCAGAACCCCCACCATGACGACCTGCCAGGGTCCCAGAGTCCCTGAAGCCCTAGAACATGCAGGCACTCCTCCATCTTAGCTGGGGGTAACTGTGTACAAACACCACAGCCTGCCTGAGCCCTCGCGTTGGTTTCCCTTCAAACCATTTTGATACATGTGACCCAGAAAACACAGACTGTGCTCAGTCCAAGAGAGTACCAGCTCTGCATCCTGAAACTGACACCGTGACTCAAAAGGCCCCGAGCCTGATTCAAATATAACACATTGCCCCAGGAAGCTGCTGTCTGTGCAGAGGAAAGAGCAGGTGGGCCCAGAGTTGGCCCCATTCCTCCTCGCCGCCTCCAGGCCTCATCTGTATAAACAGGGGAAGAACCCTCATGTCTCCCACTCCCACCAAAGGGGGCTGGAGAAAGGCTGTGGGACTGCCTTGAGATGAGCCAGCGACAGTTCCCAGGGGATGGCACCAAAGCACAGAGGGACTTTCTTGCCGTTGGGTTCCACCAGGCACACCGAGCAGCTGACACAGGTTGTTCTGACAAGTCTATTTATAGAAGAATCTTGGCCTTTCCCGAGGGGACCTAAGTCTCTGAGTGACAAGGAAAAACACACACACTTCTTCCCTTTGAGACAAGGGAAAAAAAAATCTCTTAGGAGCTCAAATGCAATTTCTCTTTGAGCAGGAGAGAAAGATTTGCTTAGGGGGTCACAATGGGGTCAAGATAAGGCAATTCACCCTGAAAATCTTTCTAGAGTTACTCCAAGAGAGAAGGTAGAGCCAGGAAATTTACTAAAGGAAAAAAAACAGAGCAGAATAAAATATTACCGATGAGAAGAAACATCCTAAGTGTTTGGAGGTCGCACCCTCAGCTGCAAGCTGGTTCCACACACCTCGGCAGAGCAGGGAATCACATTAGAGCCAGGTCATCCAGTTCCACCCCACCCCTGGGTGAACGAGGTGCCAAAGGCTAGACTACAGCCGAGAAAACCTCTCTGCCCCTGACCACAGTCCTGAATGTTCAAGGCTAAGTCGGGGCATGCCACCTCCCCTTCCTTCTCTGAAGTAGTTAACCCTTGGAGGGGATGCCTGTCCTTACTGAGAGTACAGACACTGGCAAAACGGTAAAGAAATACACAAAGGACCCAAGATGTAGTGGATTCCAGATACAAAATAAAGGACAGCCTCCTCTGGGGCAATGCTGGGGAGGGGTGGAGGGGTGGAGAGAGGAGATGTCTGAGCTTGGAGGAAGCCTTCTCCACAGGGGGAGATGGAGAGGGAAAGCCATTGCCTCTTCCTCGTCTCCTCCCAGCCATTTTCTTGTAAGGATGTCTCCGTTTCTCCCCAGGAATACCAGAAACAATCGCCTCTGTCAATGGCCAAGGAAGAGGCGCTCTTGCAGTGCCCTTCCGTGCCCAGTTATGCAAAACTTTCACCCTCTGGGACTAGGCTGGTAGTGAGAAGCAAGGCAGAAGCTCAACTTTGTTTTTAAAACAGGAACTGTTTCCTTCCCGGGCAGCAACAAAACTTGCTAAAGCAATAAAACATCAGTTGCCTATCAGAATGACCTAGAAAGCCTTCCACATTTCCCAAGCCCTGTCAGGATTTTCTGCATCTCACAATTCCGCTTGTAGTTACGATGGTGAGCCACTGCTCCAGACTGGGGGAGGGGATCACAATGAAGCAAGAACCCCAAGAGAGGGTGGGACACTTCCCCTCTGCAATGATGTTTTTCTGCCTGAGGCCTACCTAGCCACAGAAGGAACTATCGCCTCCCTGTCCCCCACCCCCAAAATCAAGTACATGACCCCATGGATCTGTTTAAGTTGCCTCCTTCAGCATAAACACACAAGCCACCTTTGGGTTCTGTGTTATCTCATCAAGGAAAGGCTCAAAGCATTTGCCTAAAGTCAGAACTCAGCCAAGGCAGCGCCTGCGGGCAGAATAACCTACTCACAAATGAGGCAGCGAGAAAGGCTTGGGGAAGTTTTGGGGTAATTCTAATTGGTGAAGGGCCACTGGATTAAGGATGAACTCGCCATACACCTGGAAACGGAACCACTTACATCTGTCTCCAAACCGGCAGCTCCACACCTTTACCCCTGCCAACACATGCGGCAGCAAGTGCGGCTGCGCGGCACCCAGAAGAGTATAGCCAGAGGACCAGCACGGGTAGCCAAAGGCCAGCATGTTTAAGAAACACATGGCCCCTTTAGATGACCCAAGCCTACTCAGGAGCTAAAGCGGTACAATGACGACAGTCTAGGCAAGAAGTCTGTTTCTAAAAGCATTCTGGACTTCTGCAAAGTCGCTAGGCTAGGTTTTAAAATGGTTTCTAGTCACACGCAACACGGAAGTCTCAACTTGTATTTATCTGCGGAGGGCCTGGGCTCTCTCTTTCCCATCCACAATCTGTAAACTCAAATTAGGAGGGGAACGACACAGAGAAGGTGCCCAGTTACCCGTTCGGGAACAGGTAGGTGAGCATGCAGCCATCCATGAACCAGCAAGGTCCCCAAATCCTAGAGAGCCATTCTGAAAGTCTAAGGGTGGGAGTTAGTGAGAGCGGGGCTGACCAGAATAGTGCCTGAAGTGGCTCTACCAACACATGGCTCTTGCTGGGGGAGCGAGGATGCCAGTTTCCCAAGTAGGCCACCGAGCTTATTGCCTCCCTTGAAGGTGCTTGTAATCATCATGTTTACCTTTGAAGGCTGCTTGCTCTGCACATTCCTGAAAAAGGTGGTCTTAGCAGTAAAGAAGCAGTCTTCCAGTTCCTCGTCCAGGCTGCAGTACCCACTGCTCATGCTGCTGTCCACGGTCATTGGGTCGCGCCCCTGTCTGAGAGCTCATCGGACTGCGGGGCTGGGGCTGTGGAAGGGGCCCTTCGGATTCTGTGCCTGATCAGGTACGGGTGCTAGTGGGCGACCACGCGGGACCTGCTGGGCAGCCTGCGCTTCCTTCGCTGGGGCTTCAGGCTCCACAGCAGCCTGGGACTCTCTCTGCAGCCGCATCTGAGGTCCTGAGCGCTGCGCTCCCCCGCTGGCTCCCCGCCCAGCGTGCTGACGAGCCACCCCTACACCTCCCTCTCCCAGCGCCTTTCCTGTACTGCTCTGTGCAGCTCTAAAGCCACTTCCTCTCGCAAGGTTCCCCCAAACCCTGCTGGTTGTCATTTGCCCCACCTCACCAGCTGAGCGCCAAGGACCCCTGGTGGGGATGCCAGAGTTAGGGACCAGCCAGGATGCACCTGACGGGGACAGTTCGCTCGGCCCTCTCCACCTCCTTCTGGAAGCAGCCTTTCTCACTTGCTATGGTGGCAGCTTTGAAGCAAAGGTACATCTCCCTTCACGATTTCTTTTTTCCCATCCTCTCCATCATCCCACCCCACAATCCTTCCCCGCTCCCGGGAATTAGGTCAGTCAGTGGTTAGAGAAGTAGCCGGAGGTGGAAATCATTATCCGGCCAGCCCGGAGGAGAAGCAACGTTTTAACTTGAAAAGGCCAGAGGAAACCGCGGGGTCTAATAAGTACTTGCAAGGCCCAGGCGAAGTGATGCAGGGTGGAGCCGACCCACCCTTCCAGCTGTAGAACTTCACCTTCAAAGAGCCTGCAGACAGCACCGGGTTATTTGCCCATCTCCCTGACAGTCTGGCGAGGGAGGCTCTTAGCCAGATGGAGTCATTCCTATACTTAATTCTCCAGTGACTAGGCGGGCCAGAAGAAACACTATTCTTCTTTGGGCCTGGATCCTTGCAGGCCGTCAGAGAACGAGCACCTCTGCAACTTTCGGATCTCGTTGGCCCCACAGCAGTTCGGGCTACCGTTGTTTGAGCAACACCTATGAGTGCTGGGTGATGGCATGCAGTCAGCCATTAATTTTAAACACTAAACAGAGACCATGAATTCCGTCTCATGGGTGAGGAAGCCAAAGCTTAGGGTCATGCAAATAGGCCATGTATAGCCGAGTCAGAGCAGATCCGTGACCCTGGGGTCTATGTGCTCCGAGTCACTGTGACGGACCATCCTTCAGCTAGGATGAGGCTGTTTGGTGGGCGTTCTGCCACCTTTAAGCGCACAGCAAGCTGGAGCCCCAGGAATGAATGTATAGTCCTCAGAGGCTGACACCTTGAACAGCAGCAACCATGTTTACAGACTCTGATGACCGGCGGACCCCAGGGATGGAGAGGGGTGGAGGAGGCTATCAGGACCCAGGTCTCTGAGGCTGTTCTCACAGTTTGCCATAGTCGAGAGCTGGGTTAGACTCCCCACCTCAGACATCAAGTTTAAGCAGCGGTTACTTCATGAGGAATCTTCTTCCCCTCCTTAGCCAAATCTGCCGGTGCCTAGGGACTTTAAAGCTGCAGCCTAGTTGGGTTCCATCCTCCCAAGAAGCCAGTAGACAGAAGCACTCCTGGGCTGGTGCCCTCAACCCAGAACCTTCAATACTACCAGCTCCCCCCTTCCTAGAAGGATGGTAAGCAGGCTGGAGATTAGGGTGGGGTAGGGGACTAAGGAGAATTTGCTAGGAGTTGGGGGAGACCTCCCTGGGTAGGGACTGAAGGTAGGCTTGCCTCTGCCCACAGCGATCTTCCTGAGGTATGAGGCTTTTCCCCAGGGACAGCTGGTATCAGCTTCCACATCTGATGTTGGGGAGACAAATACTCAGGGGCCTCCTGGTACCCACAGGCCATCCAGACCATCCTACCTTTGTCCAGCTAGAAAACCCAGGTACAAGGGAGCTGTCTACCACCCAGAAATACCTCTGTGACCACACTGTGTCCTTGGGGTCACCCATGGAGCTCTGCAGTGCCCCCATGGTGGTACGGTGTTTAAAATGTGCTATCTCAAGCATAACTAATAACAACCTTTCCAACGCCAGGCTCGAGCCTCCCAGAAAGCGGCACAAGTCCCTTCTTGTGCACAGCACGTGGGATGCCAGAGGTGAGGAAGAAAGCTCCCTCAGGAACGCTGCGTGCTTGGAGTATTGCTCCATGCGATCCCAAACACTATGAAAGCTGACGCCAAATGGGGCTTTTCAGAGTGCCTTCGATACCCGTACTTCTCTTAGGCCGCTCTATGATCTTAAGAGCGAGTATTGTGCCCATTTTACAGGTGGAAAAAATGATGGAAGTAACTTGTTCTGTCCCAGTTCATTACTTCCAAAGCCGCCCGACTCCTGACTCCTGGTCACACTGTCATCTTTCGCATCCACCCCCACCTGCCAGTGGATCTAAGCTTGTAAGGAAGCCAGGAGGAAGGATCAGCAAAGCAGAGAAATCTGCAAAGATCATATACCCAACAGAGCGATGAGCAGCCTCTGCAGGCCAAAGCTGACGGGCGCCCAGAGTCTCAAAGGGAGGGAGCCCGGTTGCCCTGAGCATCTAGCTGGAACCTTGACATTGAATAATTAACAATAGTGACATCAATTGGTCCTGGGAAGGGAGGGGGCGTGGAGGAGCTTGGGTGGCAGGTTTTCAACTTCTAAAGGGTAAGCCATAAAGCATGGGAACTGCCTGGTCTTGCCCATGGGGCCAGGAACAGGGCCTGGGCCCAAAGTGTGCTGTGTGTGTAGGTCCCTAGCTGTGCCGTGCAGGTTGTGAAAGCCTTGGCGGAGTACTGAACGGCCCACTTCCCTGACTCAACGTCAGATGACGAAAGATGTGCTTTTAACCTTTACTCCTTTCTCACATGGAATCCTAGCAGGAGGCCGGAGCCCTTGTCAGCTTCAGCCTGGGGTGCGGCTTGGTCAGGAAAAGCCAGGATATGTGAGGCAGAGATTGCTGTCTTTGCCAGCACGTATCTGTGCACCACCAGCATGTCTGGTGCCCTTGGAGACCAGACGAGGGTGTCAGATCTTTTGGAACTGGAGTTACAGATGGTTGTGAGCTGCCATGTGGGTACTGGGAATCTAACCCAGTTCTTCCGGAAGAGCATCAATATTCTTAACCTCTGAGCCATCTCTCCAGCCCCTACCCCAACTCGACTTGATTAAGCATCTTGAACAACTGTGGACCTCAGATTTCTGCACAGTTGGGCATCAGGGATGAAGATCCTTGTAAGAACCACGAACAGAAGCTGGAAACTGGCATGATGTACGTCCCACCCCGAATACACACTGAGAAGTGAACATTTGCTAATGTTGCACCAACTCCATGTGCACCATCTCCTCTGACCCCTCCAACAAGCTTGCGAGGAGACTGTTACTCTCTGTCTTACAAAGAGGAGGAGAGTCAGGCAGTTTAATAACTTACCGCTTAGTCATGCGTGCCAGTTAACGGTGGAGATGAATCAACGCTGTGGGGTTTGATTCCAGACGCCGTCCTTCTAGGCCCATGATTACCGCCATAATGACAGCACTGCCAGAAACTGTACTTGCTCACTCTCCCCACTGCCTGGACTCCTGTCCTTCCTTCTCTCCCAGTGTGTGTCTAATCTACGCCAATGGTTTCCGTCCCCTTTGACAGACACATTGTAGGTCTCGCTCCCAAGCAGCAGCCTTCTGCAGACACCACCCTGCCCACTTAGCTGGCTTTCTACCACTGAGCAACTCTGGGAGGAAAGGGTTTGTTTTGTCTTACAGCTTACAGTCCATCGCTGATGGAAATTGGGACAGAATCTGGAGGCAGGAACTGGAGCGTAGATCACAGAGGAACACTACTTACTGGCTTGCCCTCAACACCTTGCTCAGCCTTTTATCTTGGAAAACCCAGGATAACCTGCCCTGGAGTGGCACCATCCACAGTGGGCTGGGCTCTCCCCTATCAATCGTGACCCACAGCCTTAACCTATAGGCCAGTTTGATGGAGACATTGTCTCAATTGAGGCTTCCTCTTCTCAGGAGACTCTAATTTGTGTCAAAGTTGACAGAGAACCAATCAGCACACCGCTGTGGCCCCATTCTTAACAAACCTGAAATCAGTCTCAGTATTTCTTGCTTGCCCCTCCACCTGCTCCTCCCTTCCACCCTAAATCACCACACAGCCTTCCGAGAACTTCCTTTGTTACTGTCCCCTCCTCCACCACACTTTACCTCCTATTGTCAAAGTTACCCTCCCCAGCTCTAGTCACCGTAAGTCCTCCATCACAAAACCTTCCATACAAGCTGGGAGGTGGTGGCTCACGCCTTTAACCCCAGCACTTGGAGGCAGAGGCAGGTGGATCTCTGCGGGTTTGAGGCTAGCCTGGTCTACAGAGCTAGTTCCAGGATAGCCAGGGTAACAACACAAAGAAACCCTGTCTCAAAAAAGCAAACGAAACAAAGCAAACAAACAAACAGAAACCCTTCCATGCAGACATCAATTGCTGGTGTTTTCATTTTATGTAACAACTATTTTCACATAACTAGGTGTTTGAGTTTGGACATAAATGACAGACACAAAAGATAAGTACCGGTTCTTGTGGTGGAATCTAGGGAGAGCCACAGGAGCGTTGTGTCGTCAAAGTTCCTGAGCTCTTACACACCTTTGTGTCATCAGAGTTCCTGAGCTCTTACACACCTTTGTGTCATCAGAGTTCCTGAGCTCTGACACACCTTTGTGTCCTCAGAGTTCCTAGTTCTTACACACGTTTGTGTCATCAGAGTTCCTAGTTCTTACACAC
>NC_022013.1:21708259-21737416 GCF_000317375.1 Microtus ochrogaster
AGTTCTTACACACCTTTGTGTAGTCAGAGTTCCTGAGTTCTTACACACCTTTGTGTAGTCAGAGTTCCTAGCTCTTACACATCTTGTGGTCTAACTTAACCCTTTGTGCTCTGCAAGAAAACATTTTAAAGATACATAAATTAAGGCTCAGATTTCAAACCCAGTAGCTCCCTGTTCCCGCTGCTTTCTTCCCTCCACTGATGACACAGTATTCAAAGCTCTGGACTGGGTCCTTCAAGGCCCTTCCATCGCACACCGGCCAGCAAGCTGTGCGTCATCACAACCAAGTACTCTCATTACAGCTGTGCAAAACTTGACTTGCGTCCCCAAAGCCATCGCTTCCCTCTCATGCTTTCACTTTTGTTATTTTCTCTGTTACTCTTCGTCTGGGGGCTCAGTGAATAGAGGGCTCATCACACAAGCAGGAGGACCTACATTCAGTCTCTAACACCCATATGAAAAGTCAGTGTGACACCGTGCACCTATGATCCCTGAACTGGGGAGACAGACACAGGAAGGTCCCTGGGGCTTGATGGCCAGCCAGTCCAGCTGATCAGTGAGCTCCAGATTTAATGAGAGTCCCTGTCTAAAACCTAAGGTAGCCCCAAGGAAGTGATCTGATGTTCACCCATGGGCCCCACAGGCACACACGTGCACGAGTGCTCCCCACAGACACTCCTACACATGCTATCCCCAATGCACAGAAAGAAGGTAGATAGCATTCTTGAGGAATGCCCCTTGAGGTTGTCCTCTGACCACCGCATGCATGCATACACCTATGTAACACACACACACACACACACACAAGTGCACACACAAGCATGCACACATACATGCACACATACACACGAGTGCACACACAAGCATGCACACATACATGCACACATACACATGAGTGCACACACAAGCGTGCACACACACATGAGTGCACACACAAGCATGCACACATACGTGCACACATACACACGAGTGCACACACACAAGCATGCACACATACGTGCACACATACATACACATGTGTGCACATACACACACACCCTCTGTCCTCTGCTTCCCGTTCCCCAGTGATTATCACACCTCCCACACCGTCCTCAGTAGCATCCTCTGTCGGATGTCTTATTGAGGTTGAATCTTAAGACCACTATCTAGCATGCCTGGAGTGGCGTTTCTGAGCACAGCAGTGCTGTGTACAACAGAGAGCTCAAAGTTTCCACAGATGACTTCCTGTCTTACAAGATAAGCATCTGCATACCATCTAGGTCAGGCTCACAAGAGATTCACTTTCTCAGAGACATCAGCCCACACCTCACTTCTCTTCCTTGGCTTCCGGGTAACAGTTCTGACAGAGTCTGGATGCCTATAAACACTGAGGGTTGAATTAACTCTGTTGCCCATGTCAAGAAGCAGATACCCTGAAAAAACTCATGATGAGGTTGGGGTCAGGTCTAGGGCCTGTGCTTTTTGTTGTCCTGTTAGAAGGCTAGGGATACAGGTGCTTCTATTCAGCCACCTTCTCCCTCAGGTGCCCCTCGGGTGCGGAGGGAATCTTCTAGCCTCTGCGGTGAGATGGCTGACAACCTTCATTAGAAAAGAAGGTCCTGCTGCCACGAGCCAGGAGCTTTGGGAATGGCGTGCCTATTCAGAAGCCCATTGCTCCAGGGCTCCCAGGCTTTTAGGGAAACAGAACTGGAGTTGAAGTCCTGTCCTCCTTTAGAGACAGGCTCTTGGGCACTTCCCTATTCCAGAGGTATCTGACTCTGCTACAGGAGAAATGAGTTCACCCGGTGCCTGACAGATCAGCCTCGGGAAGCTCCCAGGCAGGAAGGTTCTCCGGGGTAAGTGAATTGTTGACAGATTAAGCAGCACTTTTTGGTTTTGGAAGTAGTAGGAAATCAAGAAAGAAGCCACGGCACAGGGTGCCAAATGCAGACAGAGTGGGCCCTTCGGCACACATAGGTAGGCTGGCACTCATCTGGCTACTTCTGGAATTCCCTGGGAGAGACAATCAGTTCCTTATCTAGGAAAGGAGTCAGGGCAGAAACTGAGGCTAAATTATGCACCTGGAAACCAAGGGAACAATTGCCAAGATGGCGGCTGGGCTCTGATGTACACTGCTCCTTGTTTTCTGGGTCTGCCTTTTTCACCTTTCAGACTAATGCCCACAAACTAGAGGTGGTGAGTCGCCTCCATTTTATGGTGGACAGAGGATGGCAGAAGATGCCATCTGTATCAACTGGTTGCCAGGACACTGATTTATTAAGCTACTTTAGCCAGGTTATAGGACTATGGACACTAACTCACTCTGGGATTAATTGCTTCCCCCAACATCAGAATGCACTTGATAGCAGCACTGAGGATTGGGCATCAGGTGGAGGTACTGGATCCCACACCCATCCCCCCCATATGTCCATGTGTGTATGATAACGTATGCGTGTGTGTATGTGCATGCCACCGCGCATGTCAAAGTCAGGTGTTGATCCTCACCTCCCAGTCTCGCTGAGACAGGCTCTCTCTGATGTCCACGGCTGCATGTGCTGCTAGTCCGCCAACTCCTGCAGATTCTCCACCTTACCATGGGAGCGCCAGGATTACACTACCACACCCACCTTTCTGCAACCTCTAAGAATTTAAACTCAGAAGACCCTAAGCAGTGGAGAGGGTGCCTGCACTGGCCTTCCCCTGTAATCAGATTGATGACTACCTTAATCGTCATCCTAGAAACTTCATCCAGCAACTGATGGAAGCAGATGCAGAGATCCACAGCTAAGCACTGGGCTGAGCTTCCAAAGTCCAGTCGAAGAGAGGGAGGAGCAATAATATGAGCAAAGGGGTGAAGACCATGATGGAGACACCACTGAAACAGCTGACCTGAGCTAATGGGAGCCCACCAACTCTGACCTGACTCTGACAGCAGGGGAACCAGCATAGACCAAACTAGGCCCTCTGATCATGGGTTACAGTTGCATGGCTGGGTTAGACTGTGGGGCTACTGACAGTGAGACCAGGATTTATCCCTACTGCTTGTTCTGGTTTTTTGGAATGCATTCTCTTTGGAGGGATACCTTGCTCAGCCTAGATATAGTAGGGAGGGCCTTGGTCCTGCCTCAAAGCAATGTGCTAGACTTTGTTGACTTCCCATGGGAAGCCTTACACTCTCTGTGGAGTGGATGGGGGTAGGGTGGGAGGAAGTTGGAGAGAGTGAGAGGAGGGGAGGGAGTGGGAACTGGGATTGGTATGTAAAATGAGAAAAGATTGTTTATTAAAAAATAAATTAATCTTAAAAAAAGAATTTAAACTCAGATTCTCATGATTTGCAACAAACACTGCATCCCCGGGGTTCGCTCCCCAGGACGGTGGACTGGGTTTTAAAGCAATGCTCAAAAGTACCAAGAGTGCCAGGGCAAAGTTCAAGAATGTTTATGAGAACATAAAAACATCATATTTAGCTAAGGTCAAGTGTAGGACTATGAAAACATCAGCACCCAACAAAGCAAAATTGGAAATGTCTCACATTCAATTAAAAATTACTAGAAGTGGTTGGGCATGGTGGCACACATCTTTAATCCCAGCACTCGGAAGGCAGAGGCAGGCGGATCTCTGTGAGTTTGAGGCCAGCCTGGTCTACAAAGCAAGTTCCAGGACAGCTAGGGTGGTTACACAGAGAAACCCTGTCTCAAAAAAAAAAAAGCGAAAACAACAACAAAAATTACTAGAAATACAAATAAACAGGGAGCATTATCCTTAATAAGCAGAAAATGCAATCCATTGAAACAAATCTATGACTTAGATGCTAGAATTAGTCAAAACACTAATAACCATTAAGAAGTTTTTCTATTCATTCATAAAGTTAAGTAGAGAAATCAAATATATCTAAAAATAGCAAATCTTACTTCTAGCAATGAAATTTACAATGATTTGGATGAGAAAGATGCTGAATGAGCTAACAGAAGTTAGACACGGTTAAAGAAAAGATTGGGGACCTGGAGGACACGGCAGTAGCAACCTCAAGCAAAGTGAAGCAGAACGAAGGGCACATCATACTCAAATTATCTACAGTTATGAGAAGAGACCCACACACACAGCATGGGAAGGAGAAGGAGACTGTGTCAAACATAGATGACCCAGACACGGAGAACACGCATCATATTCAGATGGCCCTGGACACAGAGAACGGGAGATTTACAATTGGGAACCATACAGGAGAAAATAGTGGTGAGGGCTCGCTAAAGTAACAAAAGGAAAAGCCTTTCAGTTTAGAATTTCCAACTCAGCAATGAGCTCAAAAACAAAGATGAAATGGGACTTCTTTCAGCCCTGGGAAGCTGAAGGAATGTGTCCGTGCACACGCCATACAAGCCAGGGATGTGAGAAACTACACCACCAAAGTTGGTGTCAGCACAGCCGTGAGTTTACAATCCCTTTTCTCAGAACACATCCCTATCGCTAACCGATACATGACTGAAGAAAGAAGACACAGTGTTGGGCTTAGTGGGAGAGGACACCGCAAGTGTGGGAAGGAAGTCTGAATCCCCAGCAAGAACACAAAAAAGCCAGCATGACTGGGCATGCCTGAAAGCCAGCATTAAAGGGTGGAGACCAGGCAGGTCTGGAGAACTCCCGCCAGCCACCCCAGCATGCATGGCTAGCTTCAGGTTCTGCGGGAGACCTTGTCTCTCACCAGATGGGTAGAGAGTGACCAAGGAAGCTGACCAGTGCCCTGTTCTGGCCTCCATATGTATGTACGAGTATGACCCAGACACTCAAGTTCATGTACCACACACAGACCTCACAGACACATGCAGGCATGCACACATGCACAAAAGGGAAATAGCTAAAAATAAAGGAAAAAGACACAGTAATGTTATAGTTATTCAGAGAAATACAAAGTTCAGTGGTAAAGCACTTTACTCAGCTATGTGTGAAGCCCTAAGTTTAGTTCCCAGCACCTCAAAAAAAAAAAAGTTTCAGTAACTATGCTAATTATCAGTTCATAGACTTTACCAGGGATAATGACAGCTACTTCACGGTGATAAAAGGGCCAATTATAAGGGCATAATAATCCTAACTGTGGAGCTTCAAATGAGGGGAGTATAGCTGGGTAAGGTACTGCAGCTGGTAATTCAGGACTCTGGAGGCTGAGGCAGGAGGCTTATGAGTTCCAGGTCAATGGTACTCCATATAGAGACCCTTCTCATAAACAAACGAATCGAGGGCTCGGCATAGAGCTCGGTGATCGAGCCCATGCCCGGCACACTCATCACCAACACTGTGTCAAACACTGGGAATATATATATATATATGTCAGCTGAAATGAGCAAATCCACTAGGAATTTGTATAACAGGGACATGCTCTTGTAAAGCTTGGAGGAGGGCAAAGAATAGAATCAAAATATCTTATATGAAAAGCCTAAAAAAATAAAATAATGCAAATAAATAAATAAAGCAAAACCAAAACAAAACAAAAAACCCTTTTCCTATTAGACTCTTTTCTTCACCTCTCTGGCTCCCCCGTGTGTTAATCCTGGGTTCGACACAGATAGTGTCACTTCCTGGAAAGGCAAGGCCTGTGCTGGGGGAGGTAGTTCAAGGGGACTCAGAACTCCCACCAACTAAGTCAATTCTCAGGGCTGCAGGGCTCAGCTAAGGAATGACAATGGGGCCGGGGGTGTCTGTCAGTGTTCGGGATGGGAATGCAGGCAGAAAGGAAAAAGACCTGGTTTGAAAGGCTAGGTGGGTCTACTCTAGAGCTATGAAAGACTTTTGTCTGTTGGGTGAATGGGGACAGCATCACCTAGGCAGTGGCACAATGGCTTAGGCTTCAGGGGTGATAAGATGAATGTCTGCCCTTGTGGGGAGATGGTGCAGTTGCTATGCACGTACCCAGCACAAACATGGGGACTTGAGATGCGGTTTTGGTCTTGATCTAGTACTTGGGGTCTCTCTACACTGTCCTCCAGAGCAGAAGTCCTCTCTTAGGACATCTGGCTGTATGGGAACATAGTTTTAGTTATCAGATGGGTGAGTTGATCTCTGGCCTCCATGTGTGCACATAGGTACCTGTGATGTGCATGTGCCCCCACACACAAATAAATAGAGATAAATCTTAAAAATGCTTGTATGCACAGAGAACTGAAATAACAGTCACGTGGAATACGCTCCCAAGTATGATCAGGCCAGGAGAGCAGGGAGCTGCACGGGAGGGGCTAGCCTCCTCGGCAGAGTCTACTGGGTAGAAGAAAATGCAGGAGGCATGCCTGATCACACGAAGGGCACCCAAGGGGAAGGCATCAGGCTTCAGGATCGCTGAGGAAAGACTTGGAACAACTGATCTTTTGGCTGGCAAAAGCAGGCAACTATCACTGCCTTCCTCAGGAGGGACGGGGACCGTGCGGCCTCAGGAGTTTGCAGCCGAGGCACTGAGCCACCCTGCTCCTCCCACATCTGCCTTATTTTCTCCCTTCCTCTGCTGAGACAGCCAGAAATCACCCATTACAGCTTTTCAAAAGGTGAAGGCCAAATCCTATCTTTAGGATGATCTCAGTCATATTTTGAAAAGTGTTTGAAGGGCCGGGAGCTGCAGCTCAGTGGTGGATGGTGAATACCTCGAGTGAGTGCACAAGGCTGCAGGTTCGAGCCCCAGGACCACACACACAGGTATAAATGGTGTACAGCGGGGATGCATGGAAACTCATGCAAGACTGCTCCTCTCCGGCTGTTGAAAAAGCCATGCTCTTCTTTCCCTTACATAGCAGAAAGGATGCGACCTCACGATAGACATGGGCCCTCACCTAGTGGAGCTCAGGCCCAGGCCTCTGCCTCCATAAATCCCAGGAAAATGGCAAGAGTACAGCCAGGCAGCGACGGCCGTGTGAAGGAAAGCAGCACACCATTGACATATGTAACAGAACCGTGGGTTCTGTTATGTTAGCCAAGGCAGAAATCAGCATGAACAGGTTTGGGGGGGAAGGGGAGGCTGACAAATAAATAAATAAATAAACAAACAGACAGACAGACAAACAAACAGATCAGGGCCTGGCTTTCCTCACAGCTGGTAGAGCACTCTACTAAAGGACAGGGCCAAGCCTGTCCAAGGCACATGCCACAGCACCCCAGCAACCCGGACCCACACAAGCCGTTGGTTGCTCGGGGCCACTTGCACTGTGTGGATTTCCTACAGCTCTGTGATGTTCCAGGCCTGTTTCTGTGATTGACAGCTGTGCCTCAATTAGCCAGAGGGCTAGGATGCCTCTTCTTCCAAGGAGGCAATGAGGACAGAGCTCTGTTGTCTGATGTGCTACAGGAAAGCAGCCCTCCTGGCCACCACTCTAAGAAAGAGACTGTGTGCGAGAAACCCATGCCCTTCCCAGCCTCCGTCCACAGTCCCGGGAGTTGGCCCACAGCCTAGAGGCCTTACCATCTCAGCACTGCTGACATTTGAGGCCAGCTGTGGGTCATCCTGCAACATGCAGAACACTTAGTGGAACCCCTGGCCTCTGTGCACTGGGTCCCAGGAGCACCCACCCCGCCGACAACCCTAACCAACTCCAAAAATGGCGAGATGTCTCTGGGGAGGAAGAAATCACTTCCTTCTGCAGCCTGCTGTTCTGGAAGGAGGCATGGAGAAATCCCAAGAAGCAGATTCAGGAGTGGGGAACCAACCATACTGGGAACAAAAAGAAGAGCCCAGGCAGTTCCCAAAGAGAAAGGGAAACTGGACAAGACAGATGTTCAAATGTTTTTAGGAATGTGTGCTATCTGCCCCTCCACCTCCCCCCCCCCATTGTTTAAGAGCATACTCCTAAACTGGCTGCCTAGGAGTGGGGCTCAGCCAAAGCACTGGCCTAGCAGGCTTTAGGTTCCACCACCAGCAGCACCAGAACAACACAAGACAGAAACATGGCTCATCAGTGCTTCCCGAGTCATGTGTGGACCAGGGGTACCCAGGGGCCTGGCTGCAGGCTATTCCAGAGCAGCCACAATTCCACACTGAAGAGGAGATAGCAAAATTTTCAATGCGCAGCTTAGGACCAGTTTGACGTAAGAGTACATATCAGAAGTACTTGTTTCCTAATAGTGCTTTCTCATGAGAGAAGACATGGAGACAGCAGAGGAACTGGGGTCGCCCACAAGTGTGCCAGGCATCTACACACCACGGAACACATGCACGTAGGCTTTGGGGACTTGAGGCTGCTCATGACTCCTCCACAATACCTGGGTGTTTTTCCTTCTTTAGGGTCGGAGTTCATTCCTTCCTTGCCTTGCTGTCAGCACAGGACAGGAAAGAGCCATTTTTCTTAACTGTATCACTAAGTCCTCCGTGTTCCTGGGCCAGGGATACACTGGGCGCCTAAAACCTTGCTAAATTAATAAATGGGTAATATCCTAGGTTACTTCCCTCAACCTGCAGAAAAAAAAAGCCCATGTCAAACGTCACCTCCTTGGGGAAACATTCCTTGATTTTTTTCTCTTAGCAGAAATAAATACACCGTGTACCCAAAACACCGGGCTGATACCGCACACACGTTCCAGCATGTGTCAGTCAGTTGTGTTACAATCCCCCGCCGGAATGTAAGCTCTCTGTGAAGCATTGAACGTTATCATTCAACAGCACTTGGTACACAGTAGATAACTAATAAATGTTTAACACAATAATCAATACCCACTGCCCTCTGCATGCCAAAGCCCAGACATTACAGTTCAGGTGCACTGCCACTCATGCGCTTTGCCAACTCAGAATCTTGAGCCACTGAGGCCACCGTGTTCCCGGCGCTGCGGCCAGCAGAGAAAGAACACTTGCCCAGAACCTCTGAAGGCTGCTCTGAGAAGTCTGGAAGGATCTGTTTTCTAAAAGCAGGATGATGTGGAGAACTTCAGGCCATTCAGGCCTTCTAGAAACCTCTCTACAATTCATCCTGCTTCCACCCGTATCCGTACCTGGACCAGAGTCCTGGACCAAACAGACTGCAGGGAGGAAGCTGCAGGGAAAGGGGGTGTCTGAGGCTCCTTCTGACCAGAGAACAGCCCATCTGTGTGGAATCCTGCCACCCTCGGGGGCTGCTCTCCAGCCTGGCCTGTGGGCTCCTCTGCTTACCTGGCTGAAGGGAGGGGTGAGGGTGCTTTCTGGAGAGCGTCGGTCCAGGGCAGGGCCCTCCTTCAGTCTGCAGTCCAGCTGGATCAGGCTGCGACACTCCGGGTGGCAGGTGAATTTACAGTCTAGAGGAAGAGAATCAAAGGGATGGGGTCAGGTAGACATCTACTCCCTCCACCCAGAGGAATTAGAGCCTGCATTTGGCTCTGGTGGGCAGAGCAGCGGAACAGAGAGGTGGGGGCGGGGAGGCTGTGTGAGAGCGATGCCTGACCTCTGCACCAAGCAAAGGAGCATCAGCAAGTCCTTCACAGCGGTGCAAACTGCGTCCACCTGCGTCATCTGGTGTAACCTAGCCTTCAGCGATTTCTTCGGTCAGACCATCTGGTTATACAGTGGTGCCTATTCTACTAATTCATATTGATAACCAGAGGCCACACATCCTGGGGAGGGTCTTGCTATGTCAATCTATAAAACAGGTTTGTCACCCAGCCTGTGATATAAGGATGGTTACACAGGCATAAGAAGGTAAGTTGGGAAGAATCAAAAGTGCCCCAAAGGCAGACTCATCACCGTAAGATTCTGTCTCTAGCCCAGTCTAGACCAGCAATGTCGGGTGGTTCCCCTAACCCCATTAGAATAGTCTACTGGCTACATCAAACCAGGAGGAAAGCACATTCCAGAGGTGGTTCCCTTCCATGGAAGTGGAGACTTAATGGCCAGAAGGAAAAAGAACCTTTAGACTTCCATCTGAGGACTTCCTTAAACCAGGGAAGCCAGGGGACTCCCAGAGACTTCAAGTTGAGGCGCCCAACAACACAGACCGTGAGAGGCAGAGCAAAGGCTGCCGTTTCTGATGTTTCTCGGGGCCTTCGTCTGGAGCCTCCTTGGTAAAAGGCAAGGGACATTAAAGGGGCCCAGGAGGCAGAAAGACTCAGCTCGGGGAATAGGAAGAGGATAGGAGGGGAGGGGCTGGGGGAAGAAAAGGCAGAAGAAAAGAATGAATGCCAGTGACAGCAGGCAGCACTGTTCCACAGACGGCTGCTGGGTCAGAGTGGCCCCTTGTCCTGGAGGTCACAGCTCAGGCAGGGAATAGGTCCTGGCTTCCCTGATTGTGAAGTCGGGTGCCTAAGGTGAGCCAGAGTAGCTGGGCTTTGTGCAGGGACCTCAGCGCCTGGGTTTGCATGAATATTCTGGAAGTTAGAACACTTTTGGTTGACAATGGCTCAGGCAACCTGAAAATCCCTTCCAGAGTTGAAAATGTGTTGTATTTTGTCTCTTTTTCTCCATGCTGCTAAGCAGCAGGCCCGAGCTTGGGATCCTGTGGCAGCTGGCAGCTGCTTTCTTCCCACTCAGCTGAGGAGTTCCGGAACGTGATTCCCAGCTGCCTCTTTAGCTTTCCAGGCACCGGACCTTGTTCAGGGACCCTGACAAATACAGAGACACAGAGATTCCAGAACTTTCCATCCTTCTTCTGCCATGGTCTAACTTCCCATCCACCTTTCTGGGGTGGCAGTGAGAGGCTTAGTGTTCATATCCTTCAGGCCCCGAGGTAAAGCCCCCAGCAACCCCTTCTTTAGCCCTGAGCTCTGTCTGGCCTAGGGTCATCCTTGTTGGCTTTCTACTGATGTGATTAAACAGCAACACCAAAAGCAACTTGGGGAGGAAAGAGTTATCTTCTTTTACAGTTTAAAGTCAGAGCAGGAAACCGGAGGCAGGAACTGAAGCAGAAGCTGTGGAGGATCACGGCTTGCTGACTTGCTACCTGCAAGCATGAAGGAGAAGGGCCCCACAGATTCACACATGGGCATGCCTGGTGAACTGTTTGGAAGGATTAGGGGTGTGGCCTTGTTGGAGGAGGCGTGTCACTGGGAGTGGTGTCTGATTTCAAAGTGCATCCTTGGCCCAGTGTCCCTCTCTGCCTGCTGCTCGTGGGTCAGGATGTAAAGCTCTCAGCTACCTCTCAGCACCATGCCTGCCTGCCTGCCTGCCTGCCGCCATACTTCCTGCCAGGATGACGATGGACCAACCCTTTGAGACTGCAAGCAAACCCCCAATTAAATGCTTTCCTTTCCAAGAGTTGTCCTGGTCATGGCGTCTCTTCCCAGCAATAGAGCACTAACTAAGACACCCTCCATGGCTTCCTTAGCTTGCTTTCTTATATAACCAGAACCACTGCCCTGAGGTGGCACCAACCACTGTGAGCTGTGCTCGCCCACATCAATTATCAATCAAGAAAAAAACCCTCAGACTAGTCCGCAGGCCAATCTGATGGAGGCAATTTCCTCAACCGAGCTTCCCTCTTCCCAAATGACCCTGGGTTTTGTCAAGTTGGGGGTGGGGGGGAAGCAAAACAAACCCAACAGAAGTTGTAATGGGTAAGGTAGGTCCTCTAAGGCAACACCAAACACCTTCAGGGTCCCACAGGTGTCGTGGGGCACGCAGCTCATTGGAGATAGCTCACCGTCAGTGGGTAAAGGGCACAGAGGGCCACATGGACCATAGCATCCAGAAACTCCAGGACTTTCTGATAATGTAACACTGAGGGCAGAGCCCAGAAAGGGCGGGGCTGTCTAGGGCACAGCTCTGGAGCACACCTGGCTGGCTCCTGGTCATTCCCCAGTGGTGGAGAATGCTCTAGAACCAAGAACATGAAGAGGACAGTGGACTAGAAGCCCTGCCAGCTCCAAGGCAGGTGAGAGCCACCACCTCCATGGGGGAAAGGCCTCCAGACAGCTCAAGATTTCTCCTCTTCCCCTTGCAGTGCCCTGCATAGTTGGCATGTTCTGCCCGTCTGTGCACCTGCCTTGGTCTCTTCCACTGCTTTCTCTTACTGCCTCTCTTTGACACACACACACATACACATGCACACACGCATGTGCGCGCGCACACACACACACCTCAAAAAGGCCTTCTCATAATCCTGACACTGAACTGGACAAGATAGGAATGGAAGACTCTAAGAGCAGGTTTGGAATTTCAGAACTGTGTGGTGGCTCACACTTTTAATCCTAGCACCCAGAGAGCAGAGTTCAAGGCCAGCCTGGTCTGTATAGCAGTTCCAGACCAACCGGAGTCATATGAAAGCCCCTGTCTTAACAGAGCAGAATAACAACAAAAGAGAAACAGGAAATGCACAAGCGCACTAACCACCTTCTCCAACAAGACCATGTCGTCCTGGCTGCAGCCAAGTTCCTGGACCGCATCCTCATACTTCCCAGTCCCAGGGATGCCAAGCCCAGGGCTTCCAGTCCAGCACTGATGACATCTGAGCCCCTGCACACACAAAAGCAGTGTCCTGCAGGGCTGGGGTTGGCCCTGAGTGGGGCGATGCTACGTATCCCAAAGCTGGGGTCACGTCCCAGGAGAGGCTGAGGGCTAACTCCATAGCCCCCTTCTCTCAAGGCAGCTCATCACCATTACCCAGTCCCTGACCCTGCTGTCCTACTGTGTTCTACAACCTTTATCTGGTGCTTAGTTTGGACACAGGAGGACAGATTCTGGGTGGAAGTAGGCCATGTAGATGCCACCATCTCCGCAGAAGCACTCATGTGTTCAGCCTGGACTGCCACACACTCTGTGCTAGCCCAAAGGGAAGTACAAGTAAGATAGTTATGACTCTCAGGCAGATGTGGTAGCACACACCTTCAATCCCAGCACTCGGGAGGCAAAGGCAGGCGGATCTCTGTGAGTCTGAGGCCAGCTTGGGCTACAGAGTGAGTTCTAGGACAGCCAAGGCTACGCAGAGAAAACCTGTCTCGAAACAAACAAAAAGATATGACTCTCAGGAACCAGGAAGCAGTGAGGGCATGCACAGGAAACAATTCGCAAGATACCTGAAAGCCATGCCCCCCTCTGGTCAGATCTAGGAAGCTGGTTCAGACCTGTGAACTAGGGAAGCCAAGGAAGGCTTGGCATGAAGGAGCCTACACGGCATGGAAAGAAAGGGGAGTGACAGCCTGCTCAGGGGCCCTTGTCACAGGGAACAGAGCCATCACTGGGTAGCTAGGACAAAGATCACACCACCAAGAGGCAACAAAGACTAGAGAGCAACATCCCCAAGCTCTAGCCAGTTTCTTGGCATTTTAATTAGTATACACTGATTATTTTATTGTGGCATTTTTACACACACATCATGTTCTGTCTTCTTGCACCCTCTAGAGAATCTCACTTCTTTCCTCCCCATCCTTCTCTATGTGACCTAGATTCCACCCGTGAGAGAAAGCACAATATTTGCTTAAGTCTGGCTTTCTTCTCTCATCGTGATTTCGAGGTCCATCTTCTTATTTGTTTGTTTGTTTGTTTTCCAGACAGGGTTTCTCTGTGTAGCCCTGGTGGTCCTGGAACTCATTCTGTAGATCAGGCTAGCCTCAATTTCAGAGCTCAGAGATCCACCTGCCTCTGCCTCCCAAGTGCTGGGATAAAAGGTGTGTGCTGCCACTGCCCAGCTTCCATTCATTTTCTTATAAATGGCATCATTTTTTGCTCTTCCTTAAAGCTGAAGAAACCCCTTTGTGCGCAGATACTCCCCCCCACGGCTGATGAGCATCTGGGCTGATCCCAGTACCCGGCTACTGTGAACAGAGCAGCAACAAGCAGGGGTAAGGCTGGCATTTCTGACATTTCTTAACATCGGTATTGCCATCACTTGCCTCAGTGGGAGAAGGCACTTGCTTGGCGGCCTGAGTACCATTCCCAGAACCCACACAGTGGAAGGAAGAGCCCACCTCACGGGTTTTCTCCTATCTCCACATGCTCACTGCTGCCTACAACAGGAGCTGAAGGAAGAGCCCACCTCACGGGTTTTCTCCTATTTCCACATGCTCACCGCTGCCTACAACAGGAGCTGAAGGAAGAGCCCACCTCACAGGTTTTCTATCTCCACGTGCTCACCACTGCCTCCTCAAGTAGTTCGCAGGGTCTTGCTCCCTCTACAAGTCTGAATGAGAATTTTTCTTGCCTTTTCTGAGCTTCTGAGGTTTCAGAGACAATTGCATGTTTGGTGGCCCTCAGTTGTCCACCTCCAAACTCCGTATTGTCCCAGGACTGCCTTATGTTTCTGTCTTCTTTAAAAGAACCCTGGTCAGACAGAATCAGGGGTCTGCCCTACTCCAGGGAGGCATCATCTTGACCAACTATATCTACAATAGCCCTGTTTCCACAAAGCGCCCTGTTCCTAGGTCCTGTGAGTTGGGCCTTTTGGCAGAAAGTACAAATCAACCCTGATACAGACTGGGAAAACAGAGCACTTAAGCCCAAACAGATGGAGGTTCCCATGGACACCAGCTCCAGCAACCAGCAGCGGATTGGAAGTCCAGGGGCCATTGAGGGTTGGACTGAGGCTGGGGCCACCTACCTACCCCGTGCTTGGCTTTGACCCACGGGTTACCATCTCAAACAACAGTCAGGCTCGATGCCATGACAACCTGTGGGTAGCCATAGCATTCCATCTACTAACTGAACCTAAAGGAGAGAGAACCAGCGGTGGAACTGTACGGTAGGAGACAATTTTCCCAAAACGCAGACGCTGCCAAATGTCGTCTTAATCCCCAAGGCTGCCAGAGTTAGTTTGTGCCCCACCCCAGTCCTCGAAGACACAATATGCAAAGTGTCCACACACACACAAGCCCCACACGCATCCTGCTGTGTAATGGCGAAACCCCGGTGGCTCGTTTTTCTGAATTAGACGTGTTGTGTTGAGAAGAATTCTTTTCACAAAGGCACTGTATACAAGAAACCAAGGCAATACAGCATTCCCTCTCGAGCCCTCAGCTCCTCCTGCCCAGGTGGAGTAGGGACAGGCAGGTCACCACGGCCACGGGACCTAGTTACACAGCACCCACTGGCTCTTGTAATCGCTCCAGTCAGTGATGAGCCACTGCCAACATTTAGGGACCCTGGGCCTTCTGCGAGATCAGCCTCACTGCCCCTACTTCCTTCTCTAGACTTCTTCAGCACCAGCCTACCTGGCTTACACTGTGGCATAATAACGAGGGCAGAAGAGACTCTGTGGACGGCCTAGTCTCTGGTCTCTCCTGGACTGGCTCTGTGACCGTGCTTGCTAGCTGCTGAATGCATCTGCGCATCAATCTCAACTATGGAATGGGAATCACAATAGGCAGCTCACGGAGCTATCCTGAGAACCAAATGGAGTTCTAAAGTCTAGAACTGGCCCAGAAGCTGCAAGCCCCAAGCTAATATCCCCTCCATGTCTCCTCTCTCCTCTGCTCTGTGGACATCCTTTTCACCCTGCCAAGCTGTGTGTGGGCAAGGCAGCCTTACCAACATTCCTCCAACTACTTTCAAGACAGATAGCAGGAGCTTTAAAAGGTTGCATCTGGCATGGCAAGGAAATCTGAAGAGATAAAGGGCACCGGGAATTCCAACTTACTGAAGATCTCAGGTGGAGCGAGGGTTGCCCCAGTTCTCAGAACAGGTTAGGGTGGTTGTCTGGGCCTTGCAGACGAGCCATTTTCCATTCTTACACTTGGTTTCCTTGTGTTGGCGCCTCTAGGCTGAACCGGCTGACAGTTCTCAGACCAGGGAGACCCTGTAACACTCTACACCCCACCTAGCTCAGGCTGGCCCAGGCCCATGCCATCACAGCAGCCAGCCCCTGACCTCGCCAGCAGACTCCACCTTGCTCTCCTGGCTCTTCCCACTTGTCCCACCATGTCCCTTCAGCCCTATCACAGGCAGGAATGCTCTCTCTGTGGCTACAGCAGACTCATTTGTAATATCCAGGGCTGCACTTCTACATCTCCTATCTGGCCCACTCACTAGGACACTTCAAAAGAGTCTTACGTAATTGGGTGTGCCAGCAGAGGAAGGAATGGTTCCTGGCTTTTAGCTGAAGTGGGAAGCCCAGAGTGTTATGCTAAGACCCTACTTAGGCTTAGCATGCTAACCCCTTCATGCCTCAGTTTCCTCAACTGTTAGATGGAGGTGGTGGTAGCTCCTACCTCACAGCGTGGCTGAATTCATTGAGACCGATATGTGTAGCGCACCACTGATACACACTGAGGCTCCATAGATGCTAGGCTAGCTCTTCTATTAGTAAGTTAAAACTCAAGTCCAGTCTGGCCAGTGGCCATGGCATCAAGCACCCCAAAGCCTGTCTGTACACATCCTATTGGTGTTGCCAACCTCCAGACCTCTACTGATGCCTGAAGCAACAGGCCCTGACGCCTCCTCAGAGTCCCTGCTGTCCCCCACTCCTCCAGTCTAGGCAAGATGCCCAGGCCTCAGCTACTCAGAGGGGAGACAACAGATCAGGTGACCTTCCTGAACAGGCCCCTCTGCTGCCCTGGAACTTCCCTTTTTTTTTAATTTCTCACCCCCACCCCCAACATGTGATTTTCTAAAATTCTGCTCTAGCTCTGGAAAGGAAAGTTGATCATATCCCCGATGGCAGGGGTGGCGCTGTTGTGTGGCAGCTTCCTCCAAACTGGAACATTCCCTCCAGGAGACTCAGGGACACAGGTCTGGGAAAGCCAAAACCTGCAAGACTTAGCAGGACTCCTCCCCAGGGTTCTATGCACATAACTGCCAGGGCAGGGAGACATCACCCCTGTGACAGAGAGGGGAGTCCCCAACCTGTCCAGCTGCCTGCAAGCTGAGCACTGAGCTTAAGGACACAGCTCTCGTAAGTTGTCACCTGTGTTGGGTAGGTTTTTCAGGGAAGCAGCTGCCTTTGAGTCATCCCTGCTCCTGTTAAAGTGACCCCTCACCCATATTCTCATTAGTGACCCCAATAAAAACTCAGTGGTCACCAACCGAGACTTTGGTGCCGTTGTCTGTGGCCTCTCGTGGGTTCCCAGTAGACTATGGTGCAAATCCCTGGAAATGTATGTCACAAAACAGGCATGGAAAAGGGAGGAAGCATCCTGTTGGTGTGTAAGATACCAAGTCCCTGCAGGGATTCCTCCTAAGGGTGGGTCTGCTACCTAAATAGATCTAAGATGTTCATCACATGGCTCTCTCTATCACCACAAAATGCCAGAGACATCCATCTGCTACTGACTCACTATGGCCACGACCTATTTCTACATGGACGGCAACGTAGCTATCATTTATGTTGCAGCTCAACACTGGTCAACACGAAAGACGACAGGGTTGTATTTCATGACCCTAATTATGTAAAAACACATGCATACTTCTGTATTTGCAGAGATGTGTTTGCAAAGAAGGCCTAAGGGATCGATCTGTAGGCAAGACTGAAGGGCATTTTCATATTTAGTGATTGATGGGGAGGATCCAGTCCATTGAGGATGGTGCCCTGGGCAGGTGGTCCTGGGTTCTCTAAGAAAGCAGGCTGAGCAGGTCGTGATGAACAAGCCAGTAAGCAGCAACCCTCCATGCCCTCTGCATCAGTTCCTGCCTCCAGGTTCCTGCCCTGTTTTGGGGTTCCTACCCTGACTTCCTTCAGGGCTGAACTATGATATAGAAGTGTAAGCCCAATAAACCCTTTCCTCCCCTGCTTGCTTTTGGTCATGGTGTTTTATCATAGCAATAGTTGTTGGGACCATAGAGGTCCTTGCACCCACAGAAAGCATTAAGGAAACCAGGAATGTTAAACACACAGGGTTGTCTTTTCAAGGGAAAAGATGTATCCATTGATTTCCTCCCAGAAGACTGGGAATGGAGATGATGGATAACCTGGTGATTTGTGCTGTCTGTAGGACCAGGCCATACCAAGCTCCCATGACCAGGACCAGAGAAACCTAATAGTCTAGGTCCTGTATAGCCAGGGGCTCCTCAAGCTCCCACAACCAGGACTGAAGATGGATAATAACCCAAATAACCTCTATGCTATCTGTATGAACATATCAGATCCTCCCTCTAGGCCCTTAGTAACACAGGTAACCTATATCTAGGACCCATCTTCATGGAAGAGGTGGCATGTACTTTGAGAAGTGTTTCAATGTAAGTATGCCTCCTAGTGCATATGGGATTGTGTTACACCAGGAAACTTTTTTTCCAAGTTGCACTGTACTTAACTATCCAGGATTAGACTCTAGAAGTTTGAACCAGCACTGGCGACTGAGTCGTGGTAAACTGGATTTCCCTCTTGCCTCATGTGGATTGTTACTCTGCCGGCCAGAAACCCCCACAAAAAGTAACCCTAACTGGGATGCTGTGAGAAAGGAAAAGTCAGGTGGCCACATTGTGATAATGGTTGGTACCACTATTTGCTGCTATACAGTAGTTCCAATCTTACACAGTCCATACTGTGCCTGCACAATACAGCTTTCGATTTGTATTTCCAAACTTGTAGGTTCGTGGTAAAATTAAATAGGAAGTCTGGCTTCTTTATGACCCTCCCCTGCACAAGGATGGCACCCCCCCCCCGTTATAAACACCCCACCACAGGGTGTGTTTGTTACAGCCGATGAACCTACACTCAAACTTCTCCTTACCCAGAGGCCACAGTTTACAGTGGACCCACTCAGTACTGTTAATTCTGTGGATCTGGACTCGGAATCACGGTTATGGCAAAGCACTTTCCCTGTCCTAAAAATCTGTGCTCTGACTATTTACCCATCCCCTAACTTTTAAGAGTCATGCCGTTGCCAGAATATCATAAAATTTGGCATCATATAATATGTAACCCTATCAGACTGGCTTTTTCACCGAGTGAGATGCATATCCTGTTTTCATGGCTTGACCACTCCTTCTTTTAATTGTCTGATAGTATGCCATTGTCTGGATGCACCATACTCATGTTTCACCCGCTGGAGAATGTCTTGGCTCCTTCCAAGTTTTCAAACTTCTAAGCACAGCTGCTAGAAGCATCCATGTGCAAATTTTTATTCAGGCATGGTTTTCAGGTCAATCTCTACTTTTTAGGTAAGGCAACTGCAACGAAGAGGCAAGGTTCCTAGCTGGCAGCCTCACTGCCACCAGGCAACAGCTGGGGCGTGGAGACCCATCATGTGTGGCTGCTTTGCAGCGGTCCTGTTTGGTCACGCAGTAACCTACTCCATGGGGCAGCATGTCCACTTCATCCTGACTCCCCTCCTCCTGAAGGCCAGGGGAGTATTCCTCCTGAATGGGGCTGGGGGCCAGGAGGTCAGGAGTGTTTTTCTCTGCTCTAGCAGGAAGTAGCCCTCTGCACCCTGCTCCTGGTGGCACAGGATGGACGGGGACTCTCAGCATCTGTAGTTTGGCACCAGTGCATCCACACATCAGCTGGAGGCCCTTGGAACACTCAGCCTGGTGCTCGGAAGTGGATATAACTGGGGTTGTGCTTGGTTCGGAATCTGAACTTGAAGCCTACCTGGATGGGAGATGTCCAAATAGTTCCTCTTAGTTACATTTAGAATTCATGTAGTCTTGATTTCTTTGTCTGAAAAGTTGGAATAATAATTTTCTTGTTGGAAAATTTTCTGAGAAATAAGGAAATGTTTAGAAAAAGTATTCAATGGCCCCTGGTACTCACTAGGTGCTCAACCAACAGGAGCAGACGCTTTCAGCTCTGTGGGCGGCTGTATACCCAGATTTTGTTCATTCACCATGCAATTAACACTAGCCAAGAACTTCTACATCTCTCAGTATGTAGTCCATGCTGACCCTGAACTCACATGCATAATCCTCCTGCTTCAGCCTCCTCAGAGCTGACAATACTGGCACGTGTCACCATGCCCAGTTCTAGCTGAGATTTTCTTGATTTTCAGGACCTCTTCTGCTGAATTAAGGAGGTCAGAACAGTTCACTAACTCTGCCGTTCATCTATGGCACACTGACTGCCATTTCTGCCTGTGGTTGTCAAAGGAGTGAGGCAGGGGGATGGAGAACTAAGCTTTCAGATGAGTGGGAAGGTAGATATGTCGCAGTGACCAGGCCTGGGGTCTGCAACCACAGCCAAAAGTCAACACAGCCTATGTGCATCTCACTCCTGGTCACTCTAATGAGTCCAGCGACAGAGGAATGGGAACTTCCTACTCCAGGGTCAGGTAGTTTGGGGGCCCTGCCTCTCGGTCTTTCCAGCGAGGAACCTCAGGCCCCAGCCTTCCATGTGGTGTACCTCTTTGTCTCAGAAGGCAGATCACCCTAACAAGCCCACTGCATACCCCACACATAGGAGAGATAGGGACATACAGACACACACACACAGACACACAGAGACAGAGACACACACACACAGAGACAGACAAACACAACAGACACACACACACAGACAAACACAACAGACACACACATACAGACACAGACACACACAAACACACAGACAGACAAACACAACAGACACACACAGACACACACACACAGACAAACACAACAGACACACACACACACACACACACACACACACACACACGGTGGTCAGGAAGTAAGTCAGGGAACCAGCAGAAAAGATGGAACAGTAGGAAAGCAAAGACCTAGACCTGAGGTCAGACTTGCTGGTCCTCTCACAGACAGACAGACAAGGTGGCAGCCGGCTGGAGAGAGCAGTGCTGTCTCTGAGAGATGCTGCACCTGAACATGCCCAAGTCTGACTCTGTTGTTCAGTCACTATATAACAGAGAGATGGGGGACTTTGTGGAAGCAGGTCTTGTAGGCCAGGCTTCAGGAGAGAAAGTGCTGGGGACATGGGGAGGCGTTGGGGAGCCTGTGAGGACTAAGACACGAGGAAGTGATCGGAGGTCTTCTCCAAGACTATGGTCACCACTATCTGCCAATGACCCCATTCTGCTAGGGTGGGGTGGGGTGAGGTTGACATCTATACTCTTAAGGAACCTTTTTGCATGGGGAAAACAAAGGTGAAAGATCTCTGGGTTGTTGCTCAGCAGATACTAAGACAGGTATCTGGGCCGACTGTGGTGTAAGCCTATAATCCAACACTTGGCGGGAAGGTAATGAGTGGAGGCCAGCCCTGGGCTACATAGTAAACCCAGACAGCCTTGGCTATAGAGTAAGACCCTGTCTTAAATATTTATTTGTTTGTTTATTAATTATGTATACAATGTTCTGTCTGTATGCCTGCAGGCCAGAAGAGGGCACCAGACCTCATTACAGATGGTTGTGAGCCACCATGTGGTTGCTGGGAATTGAACTCAGGACCTTTGGAAGAGCAGGCAATGCTCTTAATCACTGAGCCATCTTTCCAGCCCACAAGACCCTGTCTTGAAAAAAACAGATATCAATATTCCCTGTGACACCGGCCTCTACATCTGACATCTCAGCTACTAATCCCCATGGTGAGTCTCTTGTCACAATCCCAGGCATGCAGGATGGGGCTCCTGTACCTTTGTCCCAGATACACACAGTTGACCTTCCCGGGCAGGCATGCAGAGGCATGGTCTTGCCCCATGTGGGTGGGTGTGAGTGCTTGTGGGAGAATGGGTGTGGGTGGGTGTGTCTCTCAGCGTGCACAGTCATCAGCTATCACCAACTCAACTACACGTTCCCAGACTGACACCACCAACAGAGGGCAGGCATGGCATCAGGCAGGCTGGAGATGGGAGTGGTTGGGATGGGCTAAAAAAAGGAGGGGGGGAGCTCTCAGTCCACAAGTTCAGACGGAGAATGCAGGAAACAGAAGGGACTTAGGGGTGTCCAGCATGTGTCAGCAACACGGGGACAGAGGGACAGCAGGCCAGCTTGTCCACATTCCAATTCTATGCTCCATTGCTGTTTGGGAGTGTTTTACCCTGAAGCATGCCCCATCTTGTGTGTGTCTAAGTGTGTGTACAATTATAAACAAATTGAGGAGAACAGAATGGTTCTCCACGACTCGGTCTCTACTGCAGACAGCGCTAACTGCTAGGAGAAAGCCGGCACTCTCTTTCCCATCACCTGATAGTTTTCTGTATTTTTTGGACACTCCCAACATTCATAACATTTACACATATTCAACTACGAAGCTCACGAGTTGTCTAAAATTAGATCCAGCTTTAGCTCGGCGGTAGCATGCCTGGGCTCAGTTCACAGACTGAAGCAGAGCAGGTAAATCAATTCATAATGGAGTCAGTCCACTCATAGTTGCTAAACTATTTTCAACTTCCCTTAATCTCTTAATTGACTATACGTGGGGAGTGCATTAATATTTTCGCATGCAATGTTTCCTAATGGTACAGCATGTACCTTAAAGAGACATGCCCCTTTCACCGGCCTCTTTATGCTGAGGCACCGGGGCCTCATGAAGTACACTGTAGCTGACAGAGGGGATTAGATATGGTGATGGAGTGTGAACAGGTAAGGGAGTTTGCAGGCCCTGGTGGATGGTAAGAAGCAATGGGTTCTGGGAGGAAAGAGACCATGTCCATGGACGCGGAGGGACTTATTTATCACACGCTGATTAAGGTGGAGACTAGTCGTCAGGACACCACACCTGAATGTCCAAGTTGTGTTGATAGTGTGGTCATGCACGGAAAAGTGCAAAGACACAGAACAACTGTTGAACAAGGCAGTTTCGGTGTAAGGACACGAGTACTCAGAAAGAACAGCAAATCTTTGTAGCAGTTCTGTCCCCTGCGCTTCCAATCTGCCGAGTTCCTAACCTGCTTTCCCTCTGTGTATGTATGCATTTACCAACAGCCTACCACAGACAAGACTGGTGCAGAAGGCACCCAGGGACATCCAAAGATTCTGTGTAACAGGAAGAAGTATATGAAAAGGTTTCAGAGAGAGAGAACAAAAGAAAGAATTCAATACAGACACATCCTGCTCGGGCTGTCACACAAGGAGGAAAGATCCAGTTACCAGAGCACTTTGAAAAGAAAATATTTTGAACTACAATAGACAACTTTAAAGAACTGAGCAAAAAGAGACCGGTGCATGGCCTCCAAAGCCAGCGTGGAGTCACATCCTTGGTTCTCAACCTGTGGAGAGCAAACCTGGTTCTTAACCTGGGGGTCGAATGACCCTTACACAGGGGCCTCCGAAGTCCACCAGAAAATAAGCACATTAAGATTCACACAGTAGTAAAATTACAGTTATGAGGTAGCAACGAAAATAATTTTATGGTTGGGGGTCACCACAGCATGAGGAACTGTATTAAAGAGACGCAGCATCAGGAAGATGGAGAACCACTGCTCTAGATGCTCTCTCAGCCCCGAGCCTTCCCAGGGCCTCCTCTATTCTACTGTGTGTCACTCCACTCCAGGTGTAAGTGAGATAAAACAGCAGAGGTCCCATCCTTGTCACCATCCCTGCCCCCCCCCCAAGAAGACAGAGCGGTTGCCTGGGGAGCTGATGGAGAAACCGTGGGCTCAGAAGTGAGGGGTACGGCTAGAAAGAAGGAAAGAGCCGTTTGTTCTACTTTGTCTTTTTATCTAAAGCAGACACTGTTTCTTAGAGGGAACGAAGCCCAGCCCAGCCTCCTGGTAACCTGGAGCACATTTCTGGTAGTGACCCCCACTGACCTCAGCCAAGCAGGAATCTTGTGTGGTCCACAAAGACTGCAGGATGCCAAAGGAACCAGGTACAAACGTTCAGGTGGGAACGGTACATAGAGACATATGTGCACTTGTATACCTGGCCCGAGAGCCCGAGGGTTACTCGTGGCCAGGAGCCAACAGGGTCAGTCCCTTATGAGACAACCAAGCTACTATATCCAGCTGGCTTTTCCATGCCTGCTTTTATGTCCCTTACAGCACTCAAAGTGCAGATTGCCAGAGGGTGAGGCCGACTTCTGCAGGGAAAGGAAAGTAAATAAATGACATCTGTGGCCAGCCTCTCTGCTGACAAAAGCTCCCTGCAGCCACATCGCTGTAGCCAGAAGTGATACAACAGCTTCTGGAGAGACCGGGCCTGTTCCTCTCTCATCACACCCACCCAGGAGTCGGTTCAAACGACAAATGTGTTGCATGGCGACATGCTTGCTCAGCTCCTGAGGCTGCAGAATGAGCCTGTCCAGCTCTGCCTGTTGGTTCTCTGGTGTGGTTAACCCACGCACAGGGATTTTTCTAAAGCTGTTTGAAGAGTTTTGAGTCTCTCCTCTGCCCGGGAAGCCTTCAAATGCCATGCCTCCCCGCACAGACGTCCCCTCTGCTCTGTGTGCGAAGGAAGAGCAGACAGCCATGCTGGCGGTCTCCCCAGAGTGCCTGTCTGAGAACAGTAGTGACAGAAGTGCCAAAAGAGAGGCCTCACTCGGGAAAACTGAAGTCCAGGTAAGTCACTGGCTACTAGAAAGGCCGGACAGCCGGGAAGTGCAAGTCTACATGAGTCCTTATCTGTCTTCTTCAATGCCACAGCCCAGCTGCGCGTGAAGTCTTACAAGGAAGGAAAAGATATTCCAGCAGTCCACGGCTCCCATATCCCCAGGCACCCGTCCTTCTCCCCTCCTTTTGCAACAGTCAAGTCAAAATCCCGACTAAATGACGCCAGTGCGCTGTGGATGACCCTGAACTAACTGACACTGAACTTCATGCTACCATGACTTTTTATTTTAAAATATTTAATAAAAATCATGCTACATAATTTTTAATCAGTCAGTAATTCACTGGACTGAACATCAAAGGAACGAGGACGTGTGTGTGTGTGTGTGTGTGTGTGTGTGTGTGTGTGTGTGTGTGTAAGAGAAAGAGAGAGTTAAACAGAGAGAGTACTCGTTGGAATCAAGAAACCCAGTACCATATTCCTCTTAGCACAGAGTATGTGTTTGGCTGCTAATAAGGATAAATCTCCCATTACTCAAAAGGTAAAGCCTTAACCAGAAAAGTTATCTGTCATGGTCAAGATCATTTAAAAATTTTGATTCCAAAATTTTGGCCCAGATGCGGCATTTTAGTCCCGTCTCTCAGATGACCTGGGACTCCCTATTTCTGAATGTATTGGGAAATACAGAGACCCCGAGCGGGCTGCCCTGAGGAAAGGCAGGACTCCAAAAGCTTCCACCCATCGAAAGGAAACAGTTACAAGTCACGGCCATGAGCAGAATCCAGTGGCAGAGGGCACCAGGCCTGGCTACGAAGCAATGACCTTTGGCAAGGGCCTTACTTCTCTGTACTGCCTCACTGCAAAAGACAGATCCCTCTGCATCCCCTCTACACGGGGGTCTGGAGCAAACGAAAGATGCTGGAGAAAACACAACCCGGCAGAAAAAGGCCTGGCTAGAAAGCAATGCCACAGCTCCATCCCCCGTCCCCATGCTGCCCCTAACAGAGCCCTGAGGATGAACAAAAAAGCAGTGATGTAGGTCATTGTTACTGTCTCTCCCGCTCTTCTTTCATCCACTCTGCCTCTCTGTTCCTCCCAGCTAAGGACTATTCTCATCTTAATTCACGCTCAGGAAGGAAAGCGGCCAGGCACTGCCTGAGGGTAGGCTTCTTCGGAAGGTTCCACCAGCAGCTCCCAGCCCTGCACACCACTCACACTTTCCCTAATCACGCTGGTGGCAGCTCCCAGCCCTGCACACCACTCACACTTTCCCTAATCACGCTGGTGGGAAGCTCTGCCTAGGAGCTTTGCTACCCCAAGCTCTTCAGTCAGCTTCACAAAGTCTGGTGCCCAACAAGCTACAAGAAGGCAGAATGGAAGCCGGCAGCCCTCTTAGGCACTGGGCTCTACTGGATCAGGACGCCAGATTGCAATGACTACTCAGTCCTAATTCATAGTCCTCAAACAGGTCCTCTGACCCAGGATGACTGTGCCCATCTGGTACAGCTGCTCTTCAGTCAGGCAAGGTGATGGCACCCAAATCTTGTTCTCTGCAGAGTCTGGGGGACCAAGAAACGCTGCTGAGCTCAGTACTAAGGGCCTGGCTGCCCCAAGGATCCCACATTCCTTTTCCATGAGAAAAGCAGACACCTGGGAGCCTGACTACCCATTCCCCTCTGGTCTGGAGTGTCTCCAGACAGAGGAGCAGGGACCTACCATGAGCCAGGGTTTTGCTGCAGAGCCTCCGCGGGGTCTGGAGCTTTTCTGACAGCTCCGGGCTCCTCGGGAGCCTTTGGAAGAGCCGCTGGAGACACACAGCAACCGTGCTGAAGCAGGCGGCCACCACCTCCTCATCTGGACCCTCCCTCATCCTAAGATGTCTGCCAATTGATCGATAGCTCTCTTGATAGCTCTTCTCTGGGCCTGCGATCAAGGGAGGGTGCCAAGACAGGGAGTCAACGGCCCTTCGGAGAACTTTAGGCTTCCTGTGACCAGAATAGGCACCTGAGACCTCATGGATGTCTCCTCCTCCTCAGCTAGATCCTGTCCCCGCCACCTCCTCCAATGGAAAACTTTCTATTCCTGGGCTTTTAGCTAGATAAGATAAAAGTGCCCCCACCAAACAGGCGGGAGGAGAGCCTGTCCCAGCCTCACTCCTCACTCAGGCCTGCGCGTCTGAAAAATCAATGTCTTCAAAGTTCCAGCCGATGACCAAAGTCATCCGTTACCTCATACCACGTGCACAGCCTAGGAGCTCATTAGCGGATTGCTTTGGGGGTGGTGGGTTGATAATGCTTTACTAGCTGAATATCGGGGTCCCGAGGGACAACCCAAAGCTAATTCATATTGCTGAATTCATATTGTGCAGCAGAGTGGGGGGAGGGGTGGTGAGAGAGCTGTGTGGCTCTGAGGAGGTCAGAGCATTTATCTTAGACCAGATACCTGGGAAGAGGAGAGAGACAGGCGGAAGGACGTGATCCTGTGGGATAGAGAGGGTGGGGGAAGCAAAGGAGAAAATAAGCGTCTCCCACTTAAGGACAGAAATGTCTCCTCGGCCTAAAAATGGGGCTCCCAGGATATCTCCGACTCTGATCCAAAAGTAGCAAGCCTCATGGGAGAGTGTCTGAAGAGCCTTCTGTCCAGGCAAAGTCAGAGAGCTGGTACCTTCTGGGAAGGCCACTGGATGCACCCTTAGGTTGCCCAGAGACCCAGCCTCCCCAGTCAGAGCCAGGGAAAGAGGACTTGCCCTTTAGTCAGAGAACATGAACCCCAGAAGACCGAGCACTGGTGGAATCACCACTGTCACCTTGTGCTAGGCCAGATGGCAGGCACTGGACTTCAGATGTCCCCTACGAGAGTCCCAGAGTACTAAGCAACTATCAAGCCCTGGCTCAACCTCTTTGTCAAATAGCATGGCACAGGCCAAGGTCATATTCTCTGACCACGCAAAGAAGAATATGTCAACTCTGAACCTTAAAGAGGCTGCCCATCTCCTACCCTCCACAGAAGTCCAGCTAGGAGGGTCTGTCCCACCCACGTGTCCTAGAGAGTCTCCATACGCAGCACAGAAGCAACAGTAGCGTGTGGCTGCAAATCCTCATTTACTCTAGAAACACCATGCCTTATGCCTGTAATCCCAGCCACTCTGGAGGCTGGGGCAGGAGGACCCAAGTTCAAGTCCAATCTAGCCAATTATGCAAGACCCTGTCTTACTGGGGCCACAAGTGTGGCTCAGTGGTAGAATATTTGACTAACATTCATGGGCTCTGAAATCAGTCTTTATTGATTTCGAGAATTTTTATTTCACAGATTTTGAGCTTGTTGGTTAAAACAAACAAAGTTGTTTTCTGTCTCCTCGTGGCTGTACGTTCGTTTTGTTTTGGTCTGCTGGGCCCTGAGAGTCTACGCTCCCCTTCTGAAGTGGGCCTCATTCTGTTCTTTTGTTGTTTTTGTATGGCTTGAGGAATAATACGTAAAATTCAACAATTTTATATATTTTGAGGACAATTTATCTTTCTCCCTTCTTAAAGGGAAGACCAGCAAGGAATAAGCATTCCTTGAGTCAAGTCTCCTTATATCCAGCACATATCCGCACGACAACTTGTGGGGAAGGGTTGCCCTTCTTCTGCTGTCCTGAGATAGCATCAAGTCCTGCTGTACATTGATATGTGGAAGGGGCTAAATATGTCTGTTACATGTCGGGGATAAATCATTCTATGCAGCCGCAAAGAGAGGTGACCCTTCCGTGATATTTGGGAGACTGGGTTTTAAGAACTTTCTCAGAAAGCATCAGAGGGGTTAGCCAGGATTTGGATGGTGTGTACTAAGACTTACTTTAATTGGCACTTCCCCTTTGCAGGGCCGTCCTTCCTCGGGCCTGGACACAGATCCTTTCTCTCCTACACTTCCTCAGGAAAACCGGGGTGTCTCTAGTCTGTTTTGGTGGCCTGTTAGCTGGTCAAGCAGTCTCTGTAGCAGAAAAGAGCAGTGAGTTCAGGTCCTGAGATGACACTTGGAACCATCAGCCAAGAGGTGGTGCCGAGGCCTCTGGCCCTCCGAGACTCTGCCCAGAGCCCCTAGGAACTGATGCAGCCTGGCCCAGGTGAGAGCAATGTTCCCACCGCTGCCCTAGGAAAGGAGGACACCCGAGGCTGCATAAAAGGGGGCGTCCCTCCCACTCACTCTAGGATGGGCCCTTCACTTCCCTCTTCTCAGCACTGCGTGTTGTCTTGTTTGGGGGTTTTGTTTTGTTGTTTTTCAGAGTTCGGGATGAAATCTAGGGCTCACACAGAGTCATCCTCTAGATCTGTGATGACCTCTTGCTGGCCCTAATGTCCGAGCTTAGGCTGAGGATCTCCCTCTCCATTCTGAAAAGACATCCAGCAAGGGTGAACAGAGTTGAAACGACAGCCTTCACCATCTTACAGGTCTGGGGTAGGAGAGAGCCGGCCCTCAGACGCCTACTGATATAACAACAGATTGTTCTCCGGACACTCATCACTAGAGCAGACATTCCATGAGAGCACTCTGCGCTCAAGTTACAGCAGGATCTGTGGCTTTAGTGAGGCTGTACAAAAGCTTTCCGTGTTTTTAATACTTTCCACTGTTGCAGAAAGGACATAATTACTACAACAGAAACCGCCAAACCGCCAGCCTCTTCTGGCCTTGGATGGAAAACACATCCAAGTGAATGGAGAAAGTAGGTGTTAGCCCCGCTACTGAGGGTTCAAGCCAGAGGTCTGTATAGCAAACCTGGTTACTTTCTGGTCCTTATCCAGCCCTTCTCTCCCTTGGCTGTCTCCCCTAAGATTCTGTTTGCTTAATGTCACTTTGGTTACTGGCTGGTCTGTGCCATAAACTGTGACAGCCACAACACACAAAAAAGGTGCCTATGGGTCCATACCCACCCCATGCACACGCCTATGTGTGTCCATACCCACCCCATGCACATGCCTATGTGTGTCCACACC
>NC_022013.1:21737974-21755707 GCF_000317375.1 Microtus ochrogaster
CCCATGCACACGCCTATGTGTGTCCATACCTCCCCATGCACACACCTATGTGTGTCCATACCCACCCCATGCACACGCCTATGTGTGTCCATACCCACCCCATGCACACGCCTATGTGTGTCTATGCCAACCCATGCACACGCCTATGTGTGTCCATACTCACCCACACGCACACCTATCGCCACAGGTGTGCTAAGAGTGGAAGGTACTCGTTTCTTCTACTCTGGTATTTAACAATCTTGTGATTTGCACATGATAAAGACCATCTTAAGAACTGAACAGGAAGACAGACTGTACAATTCTCAACTACCCTGGCGCTGATGGAAATTGCAGCTTGCACATGGTTCACCCTCGTTATTTCTTAACCCCTTAGCTATTACTAGCAATAGTGTTTTGTACATTTCAACACTCATTGACACAGACTTAAGAACCTTTAGTGCCCACTGATGCTAGTTCAGAAGGCAGAATGCTGTGTTAGATTCTGGATCATGCCATAGAAGCCACTCGACTTTCCAGACTGGGATGTCTGTACATACATCTGTGACAGCCACGGTTAAGTCAGTCCTGCCCACCTCACAGCAGAGCACAGGCCCCAACATAGGATGAACATGAAAATGCTTCAGACACAGCCAGATGCGGTTCAAGTCTTCTCCACTCTGGACTTCTCGGCCATTCTCTCTATGACAGGAGAGTGCTTCCATTTTCATAGGGTCACAGAATGAATCACAACACAGCTCAGCAAACTCAGTGACGACATTGTCCCCGGGCAGGCATGCATCAGACAATCCTGCACGGAGCTAAGCAGTCCTTTCGTGGGGCTCTTGGTGTCTAGGTATGCACTGCGGTGTCGCCATCGCAGTGATGAGAATCCATCTAACTGCACATGATCGGCAAGCGGTCTCCCTAACCCTTCCCAAGAATGTTTTAAAAACCACAAACAACACTGCTCTGCTCTTAGACCTGCCTTTTATGAACCTGTGTCATCAAGGTCCATGTAAGATCAGTTTTCATTTCCTTTTCTTCACGTGTGTGTTTGTGTGTGTACATATAGATGCGTGTCCATGTTTCTGTGTACACAGGGGCACGTAGAAGCCAAAGAACAACTTTGGGCATCATTCCTAGGAGTCATCGACTTGTTTTTTGAGGCAGGGTCTCTCACCAGGTCCTGGGGTTCACTAATCAGGCTTGGCTAACTGGCCAGCCATCTCCAGGAGTCTGCCTTTCTCTGTCCCCCACAGTGCTGGGATTACAAATGTGTGTCACCTGGGGGCGAGGGAGATGGCTCAGCAGTTAAGAGCATGAGCCTCTCTTCCAGAGGTCCTGAGTTCAATTCCCAGCAACCATATGGTGGCTCACAACCATCTGTAATGGGATCTGATGTTCTCTTCTGGTGTGTATGAAGACAGAGCATTGGTGTACATCAAATACATAAATAAATAAATCTTGGGAAAACCCCACAAATGTGTGCTCCCATGCTCGACTTTTTATGAAGGTTCTAGGTATCAACTCTGATCACCATGCTTGCAGGGCAAACCCTTTACATGCAGAACTGTCTCTCCAGCTCCAAGCTTTCAATTTCCCCTAACAATAGCCACTGGAGACCTGGAGATGTGTCCATTCAGCAAACAGAGAGTTGCGGGTGGCAGAGGTGGCACAGAGGTCTTCTACCAGAGAGCAAATACGGCCTAGTCTCTTGTGTTCACAGGTGAGTGTCATACTTAGCCACCACCTACGTGTCCTGTGTCGCACGGGAATGAGCAGTCTAAACGTCGACCGTCACCCTCTGACAAGCCCTCTGTGGAATGCCACCTCGGGCCACCTCATGTCCTTGACTGTAGTCAGACAGTGGGTATAGTGGGAGTATCCTGAAGACAACACGTGACTCTTCAACCTCCAGCGGTCACCCAGGCCTCTCAGCCAGGACCCATCAGTCCACGTTGAGTACGTGCCGTGGACCCGAGAGGCACCTCAATGCACTTTCTTCTTTCCCCACTAAAGTGCAAAAAGATACAACTTCAGATTTCCCAGTGTATCTCATGGACTCATTTTACCCCAGGAACTGCGAGCAGGCTAGAACAGGCCCAGCACAGACATGTTGGCCACTTCTGCCAATGAACACACCACGATCAGGTCGTGAAGTCCAGCAGGCCCTGCCCATGTCCCCTCAGCATACTGTGTGTTCAGAGAAGACCCACCTATCGCTGGCTGGCACAGGTCTGAGATAAGATACCCTTGACCTTGGGGCAAGGCACACAGGACTATTCCCAGCACAGAATTTCTTTCACCAAACCAGTGCCCCCGGGGAAAGCTGCCTGTGCCGAGCCTGACGTCATAGCCTTGCCTCCTCCTCCTCTCCCCAAAGTCTCAAGTCTGGCTCTGCACACCCCTCTTAAACCATGCTCCTACTGAGAACATGGGGAGAGAAGCTTGCCAGCACGCCTGGAAAAAACCCGAATATGACTAAATATAAAACCATCTCCGCAGTCAGGGCTAGCCTCTGCAGAGTCAGCTGCTGCCAACACTTCCTGACCCACTATGGGAGAGCTGGAACAGAACCCTGTGGGAGGGGTGGGTGGCTCCAGACAGCAGAGGCCCCAGCAAGACCACGCATCTGGGAGGGCAGAGGCTGCCTGCAGCCTCGCAGACCAGGATCTGTCAGCTGGGAAGAGGCGCCTGGCACTGACTAAAGCCAGGAACAGGAGCAGGAAGACCAGGGTGTTTACATGCCTCGAGCACCCACAACTACTCGCCCTCTATAGAACCCTCGCCCTGCCATCCCTGGAATGCGGACAGGAAGGGCTTGAGATGTTTATAGGTCCATGACCAGCCTTAATAATACCCCAGGCAGGGCAAGAGAGGCAAGCAGCCACCCTCTACAGGAAACCGAGGGGTGAGTATGGCGAGGCAGAGAGATCCCTGGGAGAGGGTAGGACACACATGCCACCTAGCCATGCCTGGTGGCTGCCTATGGTAGAGATGCTAGGCTCTGGGTCCAAAGTGAGGAAACGTGTTGAGGGCCTAAGATGGCCTAAAAGCCTTGCAGGGCTGTCACAAGTAGCTCTACCTGAGAGGTCCCAGCTAGCAGGCTGGCCAAGAAAGCCCCAGGCAGGTGAGTGCTTGGCAGAGGCATCCCACATTCCAGCCTCATGAGGTTATTTTGAGGATGAATATGGCAGCAAGCAAGGAAATGAGGCTCTTCAGAGCAGAGGCTCTGCAGACACGGTGAACTGTCTGTCCTGTGTGTATGCCCAGACCTCGGCTGGCCCGGCCCGAGCCTGACCAGACTCCCAGGAATAGGATTCACTCTGCCAGCCGGGCACAAGCCTTCGGGCTGGCTGAGGCTGTTTTCCCTGTCACTCAGGGCTAACCTGCCAAGCTTGGCACTGGCTGATTCAAGAGTGAGCTTGGAGAAAGGGAAGGATCCCAGCCTCAGACCTCATCAATTCCCTGCCATCTAATAACTCCCAGCTTCGGCAGACGAACGCACACACTCATTACCAAGTCTAATTAGGCCGTAGACAAGTGGCATTAATCATTTTTGACTATACCTGGAATTCAAGCCCCCATACTCCATAATCGTAAAATTTCATGCTCTGATGAATGGGGGTTGGTTGGAACCAGCCCACATTTAATCCCTTCACTTTCAGCTTTTGAGAAAATGGGAAGGGAAGAAAGGAAAACTAGGGATGCAGGACTGGAGGGTGCAGAGTACTATCCTTGCCCTTTCCCTGTCTTTTAACATACACTCCAAAAAGGCCTTCCCTAAGAAGACTTTAATCAGAACCAGGAGAGAAAACTGGGTGTTTCCTTGTCATCTTTGACAACAAACACAATTTTAGCGCCTAATTTTCTCAGCTTCCCAAACAAAATATGGGTCTAAGCTAAGGAAAACACAAGCTACGTACTCCAGCACTGCACAGTGCCCTGGGCAAACATCCCCCAAGTGCCCAGAGTAAACACAGGGACCACCAGCACAACAAAGGGCACTGGCCAAGATGCTCTCTATGAAGACCTTTGTCTGTCACAGCAGGGTGGGGATGGGGTGGAAGTGGCAAAGGCCAGGGTCCTGAAAATCTTCTTGCAAAGAACTCCTAAAGGAATCCATGAGCTGCCACCTGAGCAGCTCCAATCCCATAGAGGATCTAGTTAAGCCCAGCCATTAACACAGCAAGAGGAACGAGAGGAATAAGCACCCTCGAGACAGCTCTCAAGAATAAAGTCACGGAGCTCCTCCCTAGGAATCTGGCAGCAAGAGCGAGATTCTCACACTGTAATAAAAGTCTATCACAGGGGGCATTAGGGACCTGAGCTCCAGGGAGACCCCCATCATTCCAATCACTTTGTACTCCTGGCTCGGAATAACTGCCCCTTCAGAGGAGCCAATCTGGGGTACCCATGCATCAACAGCTTGCACCTGAAGTCTTTCCTCCCTGGCTGAGCATCAGACTTAGTTTCTCCAAACTCTAGCCCATTCCCTGGCCCAGGATGGTTCACACACCCACTCAAGCAAGACAAATGGCAGGAGGCCATCTTTACATGCCTTCTACACAAGAAAGGGCAAGAAGCAGCTGGAGAAATTCCCAGGTTATCTGCTGCTGAATGTTCTCTGGGAATGCTGGAGTCAGTTAGCGTCTAAACATCACCGCCCCACCCAAAAACCAACCACTGGGGTTCGGCGACCTCTCGCCTCCGCGTTGTCCTCTGTGCGCATTTGTACCAAGCCCACTGGATTTCCTTCTCTAGCTAAGAAATTGATTTTGCGTGTGTTTGTGTTACACATTTGTTGTGGGTGTGTTTGGAAGCCAAAGGTCAACACAGAGTCTCTTCCCTGATTTCACCATTTTATTTTTAAGGCAGGGTCTCTTATTGAGAGTTTATCCATACAGCTATAAACTGGCTAGCTAGCAAGCTGCCTCCTCAGAACTGGCGTGCAGGAAAACACTATGGGAGCAGCTTTTTACATGAGGGCTGGGGATCTGAGCTCATATTTTTATGCTTGCTTGGCAAGGCCTTTATAACCGAGCAGTCTTTCCAGTCCTCAGACTTTTTGTTTGTTTGTTTCTGACCACCACTTAAGGAAACCAGGCATGGCGCCCTGCTGATTGCAAGTGCTGCTCAGAAAGAGACCTCTAATGCAGGCACACGAGAGTGTCAGCCACGGGATTGTGGGTTTAATCACAGCTGACTTCCACCTGAAACGCTAGTCAGGGATGTCATTTCTGGAGGACGCTTCATACCAGAATTTCCAAGATATACTATCCACCCCGCCCTTTCAACTCAACAACCAAGCAAAGCTTGAAAATTGAACTCAAGGCTTATGAGGTACAGTGAGCCCCAGCTAGCCATTAAAGCTCTTAAAATGGGAGGAGATAATAGTAACATTTATATCTAATTAGATGTCCATTGTGCATCCTGCCAACCACTTTTATAATCAACGTACACATATCTGATTAATACACGGAATTCTCACATTAACACGGTGCGGTAGATAAGATCATAACCCCCACTTTTTAAAGAAAAACAAGGGCAGCACACAGATTCATGGGGTCACATAGAGACTATGTAGCAGTTTGGATTCAAAGCCAGGACTTTGGTTCCAATTTGAGGTGTGTGTGTGTGTGCGTGTGTGTGTGTGTGTGTGTGTGTGGTGTGTGTGTGTGTGTGTGTGTGTGTGTGTGTGTGTGTACGTACGCACACAGGCAAGACTGGTTGGCCAGCGTGGCCCAGGAATCTGCCTGTCTCCACCCCCTGCCCAGCACTGAGATTATAAGCATGTGCCACCAAGCTTGCCTTTATTTTCTCACGTGAGTCCCAGGGATCAAGTTCAGGTCCTCATGCTTGATCTGCCAGTTCCCCTGCTCCAGGATTACCTTCTAGAAGTTCCTTTTCTGACCTGCGCTTTTCAAAATGAAAACCAAGCAAAACCAACCCTCTCAGAGAACCAGACTGTCAGCTGGACACCAGATGCCTAGAGAGACTGCCCTGCACACCAAAAATTTCTCAACTTGCTTCTGGCCAGCTGAACACTCACGGTTAGTTAAATATTAAAAACAACAAACAGAGGATCCTTTCTGTGGCTTCTTGACTCTGGTTCTGCTGCCCCTGTGGTGGTCAGACATCTATGACTGGTACAATACCAACCAGGCAGGGGCCACAGGAGCCCAAGAAAGCAAAAGGACCTCCATAGTTTGCAGGTCAGAGGCCTTGTCTGTGGTCCCCATTTTCCAACTGGTGGGAACGATTTAGGGACTGAGCAAAGGAAATAAACAATTCTAATGTGGTACAAGGATGCTCATTTAGTCATGGAATACTTCACAGATAGAGCCCCACACAGAAACCCGCCAGCACATCATTATTGCCAGCCAGAGGAATACCACAAACTCGGTGTAGAATGGACGGTCCCTCAAGGTCTAAACACGAGCAAGAATTACAAGCGCATTCGCCACAGACAATGCAGCTTCTGGAATCTGAGCATAGGTGAATCCATTACAGTGAAGGGGCTGCCTCTTCCCCTGTGAACAGTGTTAGCAGGATCTGCGCGGCACCGAGGAATGGAGGCAGAAAACACTGGAAGCAAGTCTGAAGGTAATGCACTGAATTCAGAAGCATTGACAGGGAGAGCAGCCAGTCCACACATGGCACAGGCACAGGACTCTACACACCCGGCTATCTCCTGAACAGACACCTCAACGGGCATGCTCATGCTGGCAAGAGCAGCATCCACGGTCCCCTTTCCCTCACTTCTGGCAGCGGCTGAGAGGGAGCTGCTGTGGACTGTGCTTGGGCTAGTGCTGCTGTCCAGCGATACAGTCTGAGGGAGGTACAGGCTGCTATGGTAGGAGAAGAGCCGTTACCAGCACATGTGATAACAACCATAATCCGTGTCCACAGATGATTGCTGGAGACTGCCATTGTGCTGTGTGCTTCGCATATTTAAATTAGCTACATAACCGCATGGCTACGAGCATCCTCAGCAACAGCAGACACATGGGTTGGGAGGAACTAAAGGAATAGTTAAGGAATACATCATTCTCACTATCAGGGAGAGTCATGAATAAGCCCTAAAAGAGTGAGCGCAGCTTGGCTCAGAAACTCTTTACACTGGTGCCCAGTGTTTCAGTCAGGATTGAGAAAGGCCTGGGGATGCCTAAGCAGGGAGCTGAGTCACTTTAGACTGGAAGATCGGTGCAGGGGCCCGGGAGAAGGAAGAGGCGGCAGGACTCAGTCCAGTCACACACTGAAGCGGAGGAGCTAGGTGTGGAAGGTAGAAGGGGCATCAGGTGCAAGTGACCTTGGCATCTTCCAACCTCACTGCCTGTTTTCATTCAAAGCCTAACCAGGCTTCCTGTGCCAACCAGGAGGAAGAACCAGAGTTTTTTGCCAGAGGTGACTAACAAGCCATTTCCCCGTAACTCTAATAAGTAAGAGTCAAATACTCAGTTCGCCATCAATATCACTACCCAATTAAAAAAAATTACAACTAAAGAAAGAGGAGGGTGTGTGGAAGACACCTGAATGACCTTGTGGCGAGCCACCAATCCCAACCTGCAAACAAGCTTGCCTGCAGGCGTCGGGGAGAAGGCTGGAACCTGTCTGAAGGTGCGCAACCGTACAGCATAACCACAGATGGTTAGTGGGCAGCCACTAAAGGATACGAGACAGCGGACAGCAGCTGTCTCCAAAGGTTACCTGCCTAAACTTTGGGTTGGTCAGAAAAGGCAATGGCCTCCTCTCCCAGGCTCACAGCCCTTCACCCCGCGCACCTCCCCTGCCCTGCCCTCACTCACTAGCGCAGCGCAGCGCCTGCCGCAGCACCTCTCGTCCGCACAGGTCACACCATCCCGGGCCGCCCCGCAGTGCCAGTTCGGCGAAACGGTGCCCCTCGCCTCTCTCGGTCAGGACGCGAGGATCCTGTGGCTGCTCGAAGATGCTCCGCACGTCGCGGGGTCGATGCGAGCCAGGCCGCCGCCGCAGTCTCTGCTGCAGACCGGGCCGGACAGGGCGAGCGGGTCGGCAGTCCCGGGGCGTGGGCTCGGGGTCCCCCCGGGCAGCCCTCCGGCCGCTGCGCCCCTCTGACGCCCCGGACGCGGGGACCAGGGTCGCGGGGAAGCAGCGCCGCGGCCGGGCGGGCGGCGGCGACTCGGTGCCACCCAGGCTCTGCAGATACCGCGGCGGCTCGGGGTCTAGGAGAAGCGGGTAGGGACGCTGTCCGATGGCAGGGGACGCCATGGTCAAGGCCCGCCGGCGGCCGCCGCTCCGGAGCTTGGCCGACAGAAGGGGCGGCTCCGGCCGCGCGCGCCTTTAAAGGGCCCGCAACCCGCGGGCGGGGCGGGGCGGGGCCCTCGGAGAGGCCGGAAGGGCAACACGCGTGACTGCGGGCCCGAGCCGCTTGGATTTAGGGGCGATTCCGCGACCTGGGCAGTGAAGATCGGAGCATCCGAGAAGCTTTGCGAAGCGCGCCGGGCGGGGCGGGGCGGGGGGAGCGCCTGTTTCTGGGTCCCCGCCTCTAGCCCTGCCTGGTCCCCTCCTAGCGTCTTCCACGCCCAAACCCTGGCAGGGTCGGGCGCAGGTGGAAGGGGAGGGTTTGGTAGAGCCTGGGGGCCGGAGCTGGTCCGCGGCTGTCAGGCCCCCGGAGCCCGGCAGTGGGTCAGTAAGACGCACCGCGGACGCTCTGAGCTGGCGGTGGGAAGATTGACTCTCCCTTCCTACCCCTGCGACATAGGCTGCCACCCTCCTGGAAGACTGGTGTTATGGTAATTGGTGATCCTGGATGATCCTTGGTGCTGAGTGATCGTGAGAACTCTCTGTGCCCCATGGGAGGGCAGGAGCTTTCCTCCTGAATTAAATCTCTCCTTGGCTGATGGTGTAATCGCTGCGGTCTCGCCAATCCCCTAAACATCTGCTTTAGTCCTGGTGTGGAAGGTTCACCTGAGTGGGGGTTGGGGAGTGAGGTGGAGAGGTCCGCTTCCCACCAGCACCGAGGACTGCGCCATAAGCTCCTGTCTGGTTTAAGATTCTGCCGACACCATCTTGAAAGTCCTAATTCTTGAACAAACGACCAAGCGTATTGGGTCTTGAAAATTAGGTAGTGGTAATGACTAACAGGTCTGTCCGCAGTCCCGTCTCAATGGAGAGAGAACAAGCGGGCTGTAGGCCTCTTGGGTTTTTGAATCTGTGTCCTGCCATAGGCTAACAGTGGGTCTGGGCCCTCTGCGGTCTGTTTTTGTAGCTGCAGGAGCCATTGATTTTTCCAGGGCGGATGGTTCTGACTTAAGGCTCACACTTTCCCCCTTAAATCAGGTTTGATCTGATTAATTTAGAGGCAATCACAAAAAAAAAAAAAAAAAAACCTTTGGAAACAGACTCAACACACCATATCCCCCCAAAAATCTACATTTATTTTTTGTTTCGACAAACCACTGATAGAAAGAAATATTCGGGGGAAAAAAGTGTCTTACCGAACACGTACACGCTTTTCTTTTTATTCATTAGACAATATTGAATAGCAATGATTCGCATACTTAGTCGGTACCGGGTGTCATAGAAATACAGGCAAGGCTGAAAATGCATAGATTCTCGTGCACATTAAGCTACTTTGTAAGAGACAAGCATCCTCAGGTTGGAGAATGGAGGCAACGGTGTGTGTATGGAGTGGGTGGGGATTCTGAAACCAGACCTGGAATTGTCTCTAAATTCTTCTACACCTTAATTCTCAGGGTTCTTTCCAGGCCAGAGATGGGTCTCCCCCTAGTGTCTGGTTGGGGAATCCTCACTTTCGCTTCTCCCCTTGAAAATAATTTTCAGGCAATTCCTAAAAGTCCAGTGGCTAGGGAATTCCCAGCCTTCCTTGCTCCACACGCCCCCGCCCCCACCCCCGACTCCGGGGTAGTAATCAGAGTCCTCTCCCTTCCGAGTTGGTAGCGGAGGGCACTGGTTCCTGGGTAGTGGAAAGAATGATTGGAGGGCTACAAAGTAGGGAGAGCGATGATGGGGAAAGTGGGACACAGTAGCCCCTACTCCACTCCTCCACCCTTCCTCTTGCTCTCTACATCGGTGCTTCAAACTTTGGAGGCCAGCCAACCCCAGAGGGCGCGTTAAGTCAGTTTGCTGGCTGCACCCCAGTTCCTGTGTGGCCTTTGTTTCTAGCAACTTCCAGCATAGTGCCTGTCCTGATGGTCCACTCAGAACTGCTGCTCCAGGGCCTCGGCAGCGGCCAGAGGAGATTCCTCTGTCCCATACCCCAGGATCAGGATGGTTGGTTGTGACTGAGAGAACCCAGCAGGGGTATTCCTTGACATGTTCTCTGCACATGTGCAAGGGTAGTCCACCCTGCCTTTATGGTATTCCTCCCCTCCAGCGCTTCTGCAAGCACCCCTCAGGGTTCTTGGAGGACCCGCACTGCATGTGAATATTGGCTTGTTCCCACTCCGTGTCATCCATCCTTCTCCACAAGGTTTGAAGCTTGTCCCTTTCAGGGGTGCCATGTCCTGGGTGAGATCCAGGACAGAGGCCCATCCTGAGTTCTGGGTGACAGTTTGGTGTGTAAGTAACAGGACTCTGGTAACAAATGCAGCATTAGAAGGCCATTTGAAATATTTTATGAATAATTGCAAGTGATCATCATCTCTGTCCTCCCCATTCCCAGGCCCTCCAAGTGCCCTTTAGGGTTGACCTTGATTCCCTGGCTGGGAAAGCTCCTGGGGGTGGGCATCAGGGTTGCCTGTGAATGAATGAGGCTGGCTGGGGCAGTCAGGTGTGCAGCCTTCCAGCTGGGACAGTCAGGTGTGCAGCTTTCTCAGCTGGAGCAGTAAGGTGTGCAGCCTTCTCAGCTGGGACAGTCAGGTGTGCAGCCTTCCAGCTGGGACAGTCAGGTGTGCAGCCTTCTCAGCTGGGGCAGTCAGGTGTGCAGCCTTCTCAGCTGGAGCAGTAAGGTGTTAGCCTTCCAGCTGGGACAGTCAGGTGTGCAGCCTTCCAGCTGGGACAGTCAGGTGTGCAGCCATCTCAGCTGGAGCAGTAAGGTGTTAGCCTTCTCAGCTGGGACAGTCAGGTATGCAGCCTTCCAGCTTTTGGGCTACACAGAAAGTACTCTAGTTTTGTTTTCCTGTGGCTCTGATTTGGTGGAGTAGTGATGGCTGCTTTCAGAGCTGATGGGAAAATGGTATGGAGCCAAATGAAGTGGAGATAGTGTAACTTCATGTGACCCACCCAAAACTTTATCAAGTTTATCTTACAATTCATCTCCCTGAGAGAAAACATTGAGGTCAAGGTAGGGTGGTGGCTGTCCCCCAACCCCAGTAGGTGTGGGAGTCACCTCCTCAGCCTTTCCCAACCAGTCCTCTCCTGCCCTAAAAGAACCGCTCCTTACACAACACCCACTCTCTCTCCCCTCTCCCTCTCCCTATTCTTCTCTCTCTCTCTGACTCTTCCTCCCTTCTCCTCCCCCTGCTCCTCTAGGGAAGAAGTGAAGACAAAACACCCCCTAGTCCCAGTGGAGGAACATCACCTGGGGTGTTGGGTGCTTGGGCAGCAGCATTTTTTATGTTGTCCTTGGCCACCATGCTGCAAGGTTTCACTACATCTACTGAAGTATCTAGTGGGAAGTTTTTCTCCTTAGCAGATTGTCTTGGCTCGGAGTTGGTCACTTTCCACAGCTGTGACTCATTCCAACAGAGAGAACATGCAGCTTTTCATTTTTGACCAAGGGGGGAGGATTGTTGGCAAATTTGAGTGTGGTCAGTGTGTGGGGCCACTTTGGAGGTGGTCCCAAAACATGCTGTTTCCCCTATTACGTGAGTTATTTCAAGAAGATCTCTCAACCCGGCCCCCCATCCCCAGCAGGAAAGAAAGGGGGAAGGGTAGGCATGGCCTGGTTTTCTGAAGGGGACACTGGCTTTATCTGGCCTTGACAGTTGTACATAGGATTGCTGTCAGTCAGGACAAGTTAAATTATCTTGCAGTAACAAATAAGCCCCATATTTTGCCGCATTCAAACCATAGAGACTCCGTTCTCACTCATACTGCATGACCTGTGCAGGATGTCAGGGACGCAATGCAGATTCCAGAAACCATATCTGATATGGCCAGTCACTGTGCCAGAAGGAAATGAAGAAAGCCTTGATGATCTTCACTGACATTTTAAAGTCCTGGTCACTTCCATTCACAAGTCACGGACCACCCTATACTAGGAGAACCAGTAGTGCAAGCTCACTATGGGGCTCAGAGTTGGAGAGGAGCTGGGGGCAGCTGCCAGTTGTCACTGATCACCACCACAGTCCTCCAGGAGTTTCTTCAATCACATATTTCTCTAAGTTCCACTGTGCTTGTCCAGGCACCCACAGTCTGACAGTGAGAGACACATATTCATCAAGCTTGCCTTTAGTGGAAGAGGCCCACAGTAAACCCACATAGGTGTAATATGTGCATCAGGTCTTTAGTGCTTTGAAAATAAACACAGGATTTTTAGGAGACAGATGGTGAGGTTTGCCCAACCATAAAATTATTTTCATTGTGTCTGGTGGTGGCAACAGACATCTTTAATCCCAGCACTAGGGAGTCAGAGGCAGGTGGATCTCTGAATTCTGAACTCGAGGCCAGCCTGGTCTACAGAGCAAGTTCCAGGACAGCTAGGGCTACATAGAGAAACCCTGTCTTAACAAACAAAAAACAAAAAAAAATTATTTTTGTTTCATAGCTGTTATTTTGCCATTGTTATGAATTGTAATGTAAACATTTGTGTTTTCCAATAGTCTTTGGGGGTTGATACCCACAGGTTGAGAACCACTGGGTTAGACAGAAAAGACATTTCCTAGATTCACTTAAATCTAACTAGAGAAAAACTTGTGTCCATGAGCAACAATGTTCCAGGCTAAGGGGACAGCAGACACAATGGCCCCCAAACATTCATCCCAAACTCTGTGAACACAAATTTAATCAAACATTCCCAGGCTCTACCAGCAAAATGCCTGACTATTGGTGTGTGTGTGTGTGTGTGTGTGTGTGTGTGTGTGTGTGTGTATACATATATATACACATATACATACACACACATATATATATATACACACACACATACACACACACACACACACACACACACACACACACACACACATCTACCTGACTTTACTTTCCAAGTGCTAGTATTAAAGGCATGCATCATCACTGCCTGGCCATTGATCTATATTTTATGAGATTTTGATTAATATACCCATGGACCACAGAAAATGGGTTCAAAGCAGTGGCAGGTAAAACTGTGTGCACCCTACAACATTTGAAGGAAATGCCCTTGACCTCCTTCTTCCTGCCTTCTTGGGCTACACACTGCACAGGAGGTGCAGGCTCCACGAGGAAGAGGGTCTTGCTTGCCATTTTCAGTGGGAGTGGGTGACCCCGCACGCTGCAAGAGAGTAACAGATCTGTGACAGCCACCTGTAGGATGTGAAATGACCAGTGTTCCAAATTTTCAGATTAGAAACCTGAGGTGCAGGATCACGTGACTACCGTGACTAGTGACTACCGACGGAGGTCCCAATCTGGATTCCAGGCCACTCTAATCTACGTATTGGCCTCTGCACTTCCTGCTGGGGTGGGAGGGGGCAGTGACTGCAGCTCTGATCTGACCACAGGCGCAGTAGGATTAGTCAGAACCCTGATCTAGGTTTCTCTCCCTTGTGACTCCCTTGGTCAGGTCCTACTGTCAGGTCCTGCATCCCAGGGTCATCCAACCATCACTCCATCTGTACCTCCACTGTCACCTCATCCTAATGGGAGGTCCAGGTGACCTTTGGGATTTGACTTCCTCCCTTGGGTCTTGTTGATCTTTCTGACCCCCTTCACTATGCAGGGAGGTGCTGGTGTCCCATGCAGAGAGCTCAGTTCTAGGCTCACAACCAATGTCTGGTAAGACATGGTTTTTGTTTTGTTTTGTTTGTTTTTAAAGCCACGGACCCTGTGCCCAGAGAAAGCATGGACTGATGCTCTAGGGAGAATGGAAGGCATCCCAACACCTTCGGAGCTAGGGCGAAACAGGAAGGGACTCGACAGCTTGTGTACATCCTCCAAGTTGCTGGGCACTGTAGTGAATTTGCTGTGTTCAGACGCTGCTGACTGGCCAGGGCTGGGGCCGCCTGGGGCATGGACAAGCACTATGTCCATTCTCAGGCATGGCTTTAAAATTATTTGCTTATTTTGTGCGTGAGCAGAGCTCAGAGGAGAGCTGGCAGGGGTGTGCCGTGGGCTCTGTTCTTCCACCAAGCATGACACCAAATGCCTGTGCTCGCAAGGAAATTTTCTCTGTCCTGGACAGTACTTAGGGACAAAAGGGTGTGTGTAGGGGTACTCCTGAAAAATGTGTCATTAGTCTGGGAACCAGTTCCATGGCCCCTCCATCTGCACGTCAAACATGCAGTTTTTCCACCCCACGCCACTGCCAAGCTTGCGATAAAGTTGGCTTGTGTGCACACACATGATTTTTTCCCCTGCCCTGGAAAAACTCAGATATTCCAGATTTGTCAGCAGCCTTTATCCCTCAACCAAAGGGGAGGCTGTCAGCCACAAGCACTTATATTCCAGGGCTAGGCCAGCTCACGGGCTTGCCATGGTGGCCGCGAGCCTCAGCCTGGGGTTAGGACAGATTAACAGGCACAGTGTTGGGTGATATCATGGGCTGTCCCCACCCCACCTCAGCCCCCTCTATCCACTATCGGCTCCTTCCTCTGTTCCTGCTCCCCTCTGTGTGTCCCCCTTTCTCTGCCACTCCCACATTCCTCTTCATCTCCCCCCTCCTTTTCTCCCTTCTTTCTCTTTCCTTCCCTCCCTCCCATCTCTCCTGCTTCCTCCCTCCCTCTCGCTGGTGAGGGAAGTATGTTAAACGAAGGCTTTAAACGGCAGCTATTTTGAGTGGTCAGCCTAGGAACATAAAGTACCTTAGGATCATCCTGGCCCAGACCATAACCTCTCCCTCTAGGGCTGCTCACCATGGTGGCTTGAGTGAGAATAGCCCCCAGACTCATAGGTTAACTGTGAGTGATTAGGGGGTGTGGCCTAGTTAGAGGAGGTGTGGCCATGTTAGAGTGGGCAGGACCTTGTTAGAGGAAGAGTGTCATGGGGGTTGGCTTGGAGATCTCAAAAGCCCACTCCAGCCCCATCCCCCACCCCACCTGGGGATCAGGATGCAAAGTTCTCATGACTGCTCAACGCTATGCTTGCCACCATGCTCCCGGCCAAGATGAGCATGGACTAACGCCCTGAAACTGTAAGTGAGCTCTCGAATTAAAAGCTTTCCTTTAAGAATTGCCGTGGTCATGGTGTCCCATCACAGCCTGGTGGCATAGCTTCAGTCTCTTCTAGGGTGTCCAGACTCCATCTCAAACAAACAACAAAACGCTGAATTTTGAAACAGGAAGGAAACTGCTGAAGTATCTTTCCAAGCCACTCGGCGCAGCCGCCATTAGCGCACCTGTGCTGACGAGAGGCGCCGCCGTGGGAAAGCAAAAGGCAGATGCTGAAGGAGGGAGGGAGGCCAGGCCATCGAGGAGGTCCAGCCTGCCTTAGACTGACTCTCCTAGATCCATTTGTCCTGGAGAAGCAGGGCGAGGTGTCCAGTCCAGGGGCCATCCCCAGGTCATCATAAACCCTGCCTCACCAAGGAAGTACACTAGCAATGCAGATTCCTGGGTCACACCCTTCCCCACCACCACTTAGATCCAGACGCTGGGTGGGGCCCAGAAACCAGGCTCCAAGAGCAAAACGTGGAGTCTAAAGGCCTGCTACCCAGCCCTACAGCACCAAGGCATGGAAGGAAGCTCCAGTTCCTCCCCCTGCCCAGAGCTGCCTGTATGCTGGCCCGAGGAACCAAGACTGCCCTGCACTCTCCCAGTTAGTACCGTAACTTGGGCAAGTCCATTCTCAGAGGATGGCAGATACATCCAAATGGAATAGGGTCTCTTTCCAGATGTCTGCAAAGATCTGAGCCCCTCACTCAACCTTAGCCCTGTGGCCACTGCACCTCTGCTTCCTGTCACAGGGACCTCAGAGGCAGTGAGGCAGGACCTGAGGAGGGAGTCCAGACAACACAGCACTTCACGGAATCTCTACCATGACTGTTTCTGCCATGGCTTTTCACCCTCCACACTGGCACTGAAGAATGCTATCTTTTAATACCAGTTGGACTTGACTTAAAACCTGTCTGGTTCCTTAGAACAAAGCCCATGTCCCAGGCCTGACCTTTGGGGCTGGCTCCTCCCTTTCCAAACTTCCTACTTCAGCCTTAGGAACGCAGCAACACGTACCTGTGCTTTTGCTTGGCACATTCCAAGTCTCTCTCTTGCTCACTAAGATTCCACTTTGGGTCACCTGCTCCCAAGTGACACGCCCCCAGCCTGCAAGGAGGGTAACTCCTGCTACACCTGAGCTGTACATTCCAATCACAACACCTACTGAGGGACAATGAGATTCTGTCATAGCCTGTTGTCCCTCAGAAGCTAGCTCCTCAATGCCAGCCACAGTGCCCTTGTCACCCTGGTGGCTCCAGTACCCGGCAAGAACTTAACATTCCTGCTCCCCACCTGATGGACTGAATGGATGCTTTCCATACTAAGGAAGTCATGTGGGGAACAGAGGGAGAAGTTGGGGTCTTCAGACATCTGAGGGTCTTATAGATGCCTCTGGTCATGGGTTGTAGCCACTTATACTCTTCCGAAATGGACCTAGAAATCACATCAGCATCCTGGCCATTATTGCCAACTGAAGCCTCTGAGGATGTTCCCTGGCTTGTGGGCATGCTCAGATCAGACTCTAGGTTGGTACCTCCCAGACATCTGCATTTGGCCCTGAGGGATCCCCTGGCTCTTTTGCTGCACTCCACCAAACACGTGGGGTCTGAGCTGCCGGGGAAAACCCCTTGTGGGACTTCCCTGTTGGGGCACTGGGGAGCAGAAGCTGGCCCGAATTCATCCTAGAGAGCATGCTAGAAGTGGCTTGGTGCTGGGGCTGTCCGGGCAGCATCTACCCCTCAAGGCCATAGAACTTGAGTCCACAGGCTTAAGGCTCAGAGGACATACATGAAGAGCAGATGTGATCTAAGTAGTTAGGCTCTGGCTTCTCTCCCTGGGTGGTTCTTTCTATAGACATCACATCTAGGACTTGATCTCCCCCACTTCTGGCCCTGCTGGGACTTTAAGGGAAGACCCTCCACGGATGGGGAGATGCTCATGGAGACAGGATCATCTGGGGCCAATCACTGTGCTGGCTTCATGCTTCGGAGCACACAGTGGGCTTCCTGTGCACCTGCCTCTCCTTGCCCTCCTGGCTGAAGGGAAGCTGAACAGGAAAGCCTACGTTTGCACAAACTGAAGTGTTTTACCCGGGCGTCTCTAGCTTCTAGGCTAAATAAAGGAAAGCCCTACAGTGGCCCTCAAACATTTTAGACACGGCGTGGATTGTGAACAGTGATGAAGCCTGAGGGAAACAGCAGGTGCTTAGATGGTAGGCACCTTAGATGGGAGTAGAAGGAAAGCCAAACTTTCCCCTAAATGACAGGGCAGGAAACAGAGATCTCTTAGGGAGAGGCCATCTTTCCTGAGTTTGTCCCTAAAGCCAGAACCCACTGAAGGAAAGGCAGGACAGGGAAATGAGCTCTCTGGAGAGGTTCCCACCCAGACCTCAGGGTTTCCCACCCCTTCTGGGTCGGGTATGCTTCCCTGGAGAGGTTCCCACCCAGACCTCAGGGTTTCC
>NC_022013.1:21755807-21765234 GCF_000317375.1 Microtus ochrogaster
CTCAGGGTTTCCCACCCCTTCTGGGTCGGGTATGCTTCCCTGGAGAGGTTCCCACCCAGACCTCAGGGTTTCCCACCCCTTCTGGGTCGGGTATGATAGCTGCAGGGGAAACAGAGAAGGTGGCGCATTTATTCCGTTTCCGAAGGTGTAGGCCTGCTGTCTCCTAGGGACTCTGGGTTCCCACATCTGTCCAGATGGCGTGGCTACCTGTTGATACTGACCAGCTGTTTCTCAGAACCACAGGGTGCCTCAGGGAGGGAAGGCAAAAGGAAGCTCCTCAAAGTACCAGCAGCTGGCTTCAACCACCCCCTTCTGAAATGCAGGTTCATCCAGACAAAGCACAAAGGGGCAGTTTGTGAGTTGCTTGTGGCCAGGGATGGGGGCACTCAGGAAATGGCAGGCTGTGTGCAAGGCGAAGTCCTCTGCTCCAGCACCCTGGAGAAGCCCCGAGAGAGCCCGCTGGTCCCTGGGAAGTGCAAAGTGGTGGGGTCATTCAGCCTTCTCTTCCCAAGGCCCTCCTAAGTTCAGCCCTCCAGGTCCGGGTGAGGAGGAAGAGTCTTGGTGCCAGGATGAATCAACAGTGGCTGCATGCTCTCTGATGGATACTGTCCAGGATAGCTAGGAGACCCTGTCCCAGCTGTCCGCGAGGACAGGCTGTTAAAGTAATGCTAGTTTGTTGGCCAGTGGCCAAGAGGGAGGTGAGACCGAAACTTGCCCTGAATTTGGCCTCACATAGCAGAGGTACAGTATGAATGACGCTAATGCTTCCAAGTGTCTTGTGCACCCCAGAAAGCTCAGACATCGGGTGCGGATGGAACTCTATGTAACCTGTAAGAAAAGGCACAGGTAAGCTTGGCCCACCTGCTGAAGAAGCCTGCAGGTGGATGATAGCACAGGGCCATCAATGATCAGGAGCACTTAGCCATCAGGTCCTCAGTTATTCCCCGGCAGTGTCCTTGTCCCCAGATACTGCCTTCTGGTTTTTATCTGTGCATGTTGGAATCACCTGGAAAAAGCTTAAAAGGCCCCTAGTCCAGGCCTTGCTCAGGGTCTCGTGGGCAATCCCCAGGTCCCTGCACTATTAGAAGCACCCTTGCTCCAATGGGAAGACACGGAGGCCAGCAAGGGGTTCAGATTTGCTCACTGGGCTCTTTGGCTGCAGGTCTACATGAGGAAGTGCAAAGTCACCAAAACACAGTTCGGAGATATCTGTAAATAGACAATAAATCACCCCAAGAAAGATTTATGCCGGCACTAAAGATTAGAACTTCCTGCTCAAGAGGATGGAAATTGTGGGGGGAACGGAATTTCCTCCAGCTGGAACAGAACTGTGAGCGGATGCCTCTCCCACCCAGGAACCCTCCAAACCTCCGAGGACCAGCCACAGGCTCTGCTCCCAGTTGCCATACCTCCTGACCCCCGTTCTAGTAGAGCAATGTAGTGGTCTAATGAGAATGGCCCCTCGAGACTCATAGGTTTGAATGCTTGGTCCCCAGTGGGTAGAACTATTTGAGGATTAGGAAGTATGGCTTTCTTGGAGGAGGTGTGTCACTGGGGGTGGGCTTTGAGGTTTCAAAAGCCCATGACAAGCCGGGTATAGCACTCGGACGGCAGAGGCAGGTAGATCTCTGTGAGTTTGAGGCCAGCTGGGCCTACATGGCAAGCAAGTTCTGGAACAGTGAGGACTACATAGAGAGGCCCTGTCTCAAACAAAAACAAACACGATGCTTTCTAAAACGGGACTGCTCCAGAGCAGACCTTCTGCTCTGTAAATGTGCTCCTGAGTTATTCGAGCAGTTGGCAATCCTGCCCTGTATGTCCACACCCACATTTGCTTTTGTGACTTTTACTGGTGTATGGACTCCCAAGTCTGAGCATTGCTGCTGGTCACCACCCATCCAGGAGGGGGCGCTCTCTAGAGATGTGCCAGTGTCTCCAGGCAGCCTGGGCACCGTGAGAGCAGGTGGGAAAGATGGAGCTCATCGGGCAGAAGACATTGACTTTGAGCAAAATGCCAGTCTGTCTGTGCTGTGGTTTCAGCGTGAGATACATAGCGGCATCCACTCCAAGGACCCCTGGAAGGCTCCTTAGGCATGTAAAGAAGACCATGTAAATATTGCCCACATTCAGTGTAGAACTTGCCCCAGACACAAATCCACTTGGCTCCACGCCTCACTCTGATGTACTGATGTACTTCAAAGCCTATACCTCCTCAAGATGGCACCCCACTTGCAAATGAGGCCTTACACTCATGTGGTTGTTCAGAAAATTAGCAAGTGCCTTGGATCCTGCATGGGGTACACAGGGGCTCTGCCCCCAGTGCCCTGGCAGCAGGGAAGATACAGCCTTCCCCAGACATGGGAGATGCTCACCGTTCAATGAGACGGTTGTTGTCCTGGAGATCAAAGGCCAACAGCTTCATATCATTACAAAGCTCCTGCATGCTGTCCAAGGAAGAAGAAAGGGGTGGCTGAGGCTTGGTCACTTGGGGCCAGAGCCCTCTCGCAGAGGCCATGGAGCAGCCTCTTGGTCTGGTCTGGGGCATGAGATGAAGCAGCGTGGTGTTAATCTCAGCACCTCTTTCCCCCAGGTCCCCAGCACTTACTGGAAGAGCAGGTCCTTTGGATCAGGGATGGGATGAGGAGCCGTGGGGTGTGGTGAGATCTCAGCTCCTGATGCTCTGTCCAGAAGGAGCCGATCAAAGATCTGAAGGGAAGCCATGCATTGGTCAGGGAGGTCCTGTCAGCCCACGGATGACTGGGCAGGGATGTGCCGGGGAAGGGTAACACATCTGCCCTCACACGGTCTCCCGAGAGCCCCTGGAATTCTCCAGTCTTTTCAACATGTTGCTCCTTTCCATCCTGGGAGTGTTCCCATTGGTGGAACTGCTTTCCCTCATCTGTACTGGACCGAATGATTCAGTCTGCCAAGTTCCCCTTTGGCTCTAACCTCATGACACAATCGGAGCCACGGTTTGGGATAGAGGCCAATCCTGGCCGGTCTCTGAGGTTGCCCACATCACATGCTGGGAGCCACGTGTGACTGTCTCCTAGAAGGGCCTGTTCTGTATTCTCTGTGGCCAGCCAGCCAGCTGCCTTGGCAGAAAGTGACTCACCAAGGAGAGCTTGCACAACCCCTCAGGACCTCCAGGCTGCACCAAACCTGAAGAAGCTCTCTTAGCAGCCAGAGCCCTTGCTCGCAGTGATGGTCAGTCTGAAATCACTAGGAATGTTCCCATCTCAGGGCGCATTGAGGTCAGAGACCTCCAACCCTCATGGGCATCCCTGAGTTGGTCAAGGCTGCTCTGTCCCCTGGCAGGAAGTGATGCAAATGTCCCTCCCCTCAGCAGCCCCTAGTACTCCCAAAGCACACACACCTTGCTCAGGTTCTCTTGGGCTTCCCGGGCTTCTGTGTTACAGGCAGCCACAGAGCGGCCAAGGAGGTGAAGGTGGTTCTGGGCCTTCTGCACCTGCCTTAAGAGAAGTAGAGGGGGTTAGAGCAGGACCCAGCTCTCCACTGCTGGGACTCTCCGGGCTGGTGTCAGCTCAGCAGGGGGTCCTAAGCCTCGTGCTCCCTCAATGGGAATGTCACTCATCTCTCACCTGCCATGCTGCACACAGTTGCTCTTGGGAACTGAGAGAATCCCAGGAGAGTGGGGGCAGAGATCAGTAACAACACCCATGTAGTATGTTGATGTAGCAGGGTCTCTCAAGTGGGTTTGGCAAGCAGAGAGCCAGGTAAGCATGAGACACAGGCTAGCAGGCTTACATGAGGAATGGTCATGCTCCATTTCCATAACAAAGGAAGGGCCAAAACATGTGACTCCTGGTCTCTAGTCAGAGGGCATGGAGGGACATTTCTCCATGGCACAGAGGAAACCAAGTCCCAAGTCCATTAAATCAAAAGTTGGCTCTCAGTTCTGAATACACATCAGGATCATCCGGAATAGACTTTAAACTAATATCTAAGGCCCGCCTGGGCCCATCACATCAGTGTGGAGGGGGCTGCCAGGTGTTGTATTCTAATGTGAGGGTAGGAGGAACTCGGCCCCATGACAAGGCCACTAGCCACACAGCACACAGAAAACTGTCCTGTCTTCTCAGGGGCCCCAGGAAAGTGCAGCAGGGGACCATGGGGGCTTGAGAAAGGGGTTCCAGCTACAGGATAGTGTGAGGGAGGGTATGTTAGTGGGTGAAGCCTGACCCCACTTCCTTGACTGTTTGAAGTCTACCTGTTTCTCCTCCTCCCTAGAGAGGACGACAAGTAAAACCCAGATTTTAGGGGCATCTTTCCCACGTTCTAGTCCCCAGTCTGTGCCGTGAGATATTAGGAAGATACCGGTTCTTGGATCCTCGGTCCCTCATCTGGAAGGACGTGGTAACATTTGCTGTGTAAACACTGTAGAGCCATAGACACATTTGTAGAAATCACCCAGAAGACTGCCTGACCCACTCCTCTTTTCACTTCTCACCTGATGTGGGATTCCCCTCTGTATGCTGCAAATACCATTGGTAGATAAAGAAACTGCCTTGGCCTGTTGATAGGTAGGCAGGGAAAACTAAACTGAATGCTGGGAGAACAGAGGCAGAGTCAGAGAGAAGCCATGTAGACCCGCCAGAGACAGATGCCAGAACTTTGTTGGTAAGTCACTGTCACATGGTGATACACAGATTAATGGAGATGGGTTAAATTAAGATGTAAGAGTTAGCCAATAAGAAGCTAGAGCTAATGGATCAAGCAGTGATTTAATTAATACAGTTTCTGAGTGATTATTTCTGGGCTGAGCTGCTGAGCAGCCCCAGGAACCAACAAGCGGGCTCCTTCAACACCCACCAACTTTGTTCCTACTCAGGTCCCGCAGAGCCCAGGGTCCTCTGAAGTCCGGAAGGGCAGGGCCAACCCACACTCCATGAGCTCAGAGGAAAGGCCAGGCTGTTTACCTTATCCGCTTGGCGTGTGTGACCAGCGACACCTGATACTTCTGCACACATTCCTCCTGGAACACCTGCAGCAGCCTCTTGGCCAAGTGGCTAAAATTCACCCTGGAAGGACAGAGACCCCATGAGCTAAGGTGAGCAGCTGGAGCCACCTACACTCAGAGGTAGCCTTTCCACCACTGCCCATCCCAAATGCCAGCCCCTCAGCCCACAGCGGGGGCACCTCTGGGGAAGAAAGGATAGCAATACACTCAGACTCTAAAGCCCAGAGGCCAGTAAAGCTACAAGCTCCAATAAGGAGGCAAGGGAGGCTGATATGATGGCGAATGAATGCATACACTCTCAACTTGATCCCTGGGAGGAGGAAAGATGTCCAGCCATAGAAAGCTTATGGCTGAGTGTGCATGTGTGTGTGTGTGTGTGTGTGCATGCATGAGTGTGTGTGTGTGCACGCGCACGTGCTAGCATATGCATGTGTGCAATGTGCACAGGAGTTAGAGGCGGTGTAACTCCGCGGAGAAATTCCCCAAACAGCCCTCAGAGCAGGGAGGCCTGGTGGATGGTGTGGGTGTCCAGGAAACGGTACTGATGAGACTGATGAGAAGCCAGGCAGGCCCAGGCCAAGGTCAAGAGCAGGGAGGGGGAAGAGGTCAGCCAGTGAGAATAGTTCCAGAGAAAATCCCACAAACTTGTTTGTGGCAGGAGGAAAGCCCTTACATCAAGTCTGACTGTGAGAAGCCCCTGGCTCAGCTGCTCAGTGTCCCACCCCTGACCCTATATAACCTGACTTGGATCATTATCCCCTTTGCCCCACCACGGCCAAGGGTCAAAGCGCTTCAGTGTAACCCACCTGGGAAGAAGACTCACTCTACCCCATGACCTCTGCCCTCCTGCCCACCGGCCTGCCAGGGAAAAGGCCACTCACTTATCCAGCTTGTGGATCTGCTCCTCGTTGTAGCCGAGTCCTGAAGGAAACAGACAAGGATGATATCACCACTCAGCTCGTCAGCAAAGCCAGTTAAAAAGATGAGGACAGCCTAGGGTGGGGGCTATTTTATGGGATCTCAGGCCTAGAGGAGCCAGGAGGGGATGAGGAAACGGAACATCAAGTAACTATGACAACACTATTATGGTGACCCAATGTCTATGATTTAGGGACGAAGGAGCTGAGGAGAAATGCATGGTGTGTGTGTATGCACACGGGGTGTTGGGAAATGCTGCAGGTGGATGCTGGGTAAAACGGTCCTCACAGGATGCAGCCATGGCCCTGCAGCCATTACCCTCTCCGGCTGGACTCCGTCCCTGGAGTTACTCACAGGTGGGCCACCACCTTCTAATTCTCTGGTTCTGCCCAGCAACTCTTTTCCGAAGGAACAACTTTGGGTAGAAGCGTCCTTGCCTAGACCCAGGCTACCACCCAAAGACAGGAAAACTCATGCATTGAGGCAAGACTGCCCCCTGCTGGGCTTTGATGGGGTGGGCAGTGGTAACCCCAAGATGCTCATTTGCCCTTCTATGTTCCCATCCCATCACCCCAGTAGGGGGATCCCCTTCCTGGGTCTGCACACCCAAAGGCCAGGAGACTTAGCGCATCCCAGCCTTTCCTCCTTCTAGCGGGCAGCCTTGTACAGTGGTCTTGGCTTTGGAGGCTAGTTGTGTGTCCATTGTGTGCAGATCACAGGGGAGTGCCCTGAAGAGTGAGTATCAGGCAACCTTCCAGAACGGCAGCGTGCAGCACTCCAGGTGCCGGCAGCTGGTCCTAGTTTTTTGGTTTTTTGGTTTTTTTTTTTTGTTTTTTCGAGACAGGGTTTCTCTGTGGCTTTAGAGCCTGTCCTGGAACTAGCTCTGTAGACCAGGCTGGTCTCGAACTCACAGAGATCCTCCTGCCTCTGCCTCCCGAGTGCTGGGATTAAAGGCGTGCGCCACCATCGCCCGGCTCTGTTCCTAGTTTTAATAAAGCACTCTGGAAGAGCAATGGGTATGGAAACTCCCGAGGCTCTACAGTGGGATGTTAAAGGAAGCTGGACCTAGAACAATCCAGCCAGTTAGCCTTCTGTGCCTCAGTTTCCCAAACTATAAAACAAGGAAAGCTGAGATGCACAGAGGATTGTTGCTTGTTTGTTTGCTTGTTTTTGAGACAGGGTCTCTCTACACACCCCTGGCTGGCCCCGAACTCACGATGTACACTAGGCTGGTCTGGAACTCACAGAGATCTACTCATCCTTTCAAGTGCTGAGGTCAAAGGTATGAACCACCACACTAAGCAATGCATAGTGTTTTCATGAACACCAAATAACTCAGAGACGGATGGAGCCCTTAGGCTGGTGCCTAGCATCAAGGCAGCGCTTTAAAGCTTTGGTGGCAGGGTGACGGAGTTCCAGACATGGAGACAGACCAACTTTCCTGGCTCTCCTTAAACCACAGCAGTGGCCAGCTGGGCACAAGACCTTGACTGAGCCCCAGGGATAGGCAGGCTTGCCCTCCCCACCCCTCTGAGGCCAGACTCCAAAGGAAGGTGAAGGCCCCAAAGGAGAAAGGTCATGTTCCATAGATCCCCAAGTCCTCACTGGTGACCATTGGACACAGGTGGCTATGGAGCACCTGACATGTGGCCATGGTGACTGAAGACCTGGATTTTTTGTTTTTGTTTTTCGAGACAGGGTTTCTCTGTAGCTTTGGAACCAGTTCTGGAACTCACTTTGTAAACCAGGCTGGCCTTGAACTCACAGAGATCCACTCCTCTCTGCCTCCCGAATGCTGGGCTTAAAGGCGAGCACCAACACCTCCTGGCTCTGGATTTTTAATTGAATGCGCTCAGTTAATGTAAGATTTAAAACTGAAGCAGGATGAAATGCTTTTTTTTCCTGCTAAGTATGGCTTTATAATTTTGTTAAGACTCATCACGTTTACTGAACCCTTATCTTCTAGACAGAGATAGAAAACATAAAGTGCACACAGGGTTTTGAAGATGTAGCATGGAAAGGAGAACAGAACATCTCTCTAGTGCTTTGTTTCATATTGAGTGTATGCTGAAATGACTAGGATATATTGAATTGAATAAAATATATTAAATTAACTTTACCTGTTTTCTTCTTTTTAATTTGCTTGTGAGAAAACTTTATTGGCAACATATGGCTAGACGGTATGTTTCCCTAACAGTGATTTATGAATTACCCAGGGGCTCCAAAAGCATCAGGCAACGAGGTAGACACGGAAATGTTTAGAGCATGGGGTGGGGATAGAGAGTGAGTTCTGGCATCTTAGCTCTCTAGCTAACTGGGACATTTTATTCCCAGCCTCCCTAACTCCATCCCCATCCCTCCCCAGGTTCAAGCCTCACCCTGTCCACTCCACCCTCACCCAACTTAGACAAGCAGGTTTCCATTCCTATGCATGTGAAGTGCTGCCCCTGCCCAGAAGGTCTCTGTGGGCATTTATAAAGCTACTGTAAAGAAATCTCCCGGTTCAGGAACTCTAATGCAAATTTTTCAGATGCCCCCATTCTCAGACAAGCTGGTCTTTTGGTCCAAGGACACAGGGGCGGGGCTAGGGGATGGTTCAGTGAGCAAAGTGCTACCTCACAGTGTGGAAACAGGAGTTCAAGTTCTCAGCACCCACGGAAGTGCTGGGCAGGTGTGGTGGCCACCTGTGACTGCAGTGCTAATCAGGGAGAGACAGGCGACCCCCAGAGCAAGCTAGTTAGTCAAACTGGTGAGCTCTGGCTTCAAGTATGAGACTCTGCCTCAAAAATAAGGTGTAGAGCAATCGAAGAAGCCTAGCATCAATCTCTGGCCTCCACGGTAGGTAAACACACATATATTCGTGCACACACAAGACACATGCGTGCTTAAGATGAGCTTTCAAACACACACACACACACACACACACACACACACACACACACACACACACCCCAAAACTAAATCAAGCGAAAGACACAGTAGATAGGAAAACACTTCTTAAAGTGCCTTGCCAAGGTAAGGCGTTTCTTTCCAGGCCCCCTTCCACATTACCCAAGCTCCTGCTCACTGTACCCTGCATGCACGATGCCAAAGCCCCTTTCATGATGGGGATATAATGTCTCCTGCCTGAGACAGCTATCCCCTGGCTCCCCACAGTGTGACACACTCAGTGAGCCTCCAACCGTGCTGGGTGGGTGGGAGGGAGAAAGGAGGGAGGGCTCCTGGTAGTTGGCTCTCCCCAAAGCTCACCTGGCCTCATCCTAGATTTCTTGAACTGTTTGTAGATAAAGCGCATCTTGTCCAAACAGCATTGAATCTTCTGGATGCTGTGGGCAGAAAGCGGGAAGACTCGAATATCACAGGGGTAGGAACAGGAGGGAGCTGTCTCTATGCCACAGAGCATGGTGGCGTGTGATCTGGGAGTGGAGAAACCAGGCCTGTCTCTAAGCTTATTTAGATAATTTAAATTTAGATCAAGCCCTCCTTCTCTATTCTAGATCTCCTTCTCTCCCTCCCTCCCTCCCTCCC
>NC_022013.1:21765467-21768099 GCF_000317375.1 Microtus ochrogaster
CTCCCTCCCTCTCTCTCTCTTTCTCCCTCCCTCCCTCCCCTCAAGCAGGTGAAACAGAGTCCGGACTGGGTACAAGGGTCTATATTCTTAAATACCTGGTCCGTAGAAGGAACTTTAATGGGTCAACAATTCTCCCTAAAACAGTAATGAACCCACGGTTCCGCTGGAGGGACGGAGATGGGGTAGGAGGAGGCCTCTCAAGGACTTTGTCAGCCTGGGGTTTGGTTCTTCCCCTTGCTTTTCACACCAGATATAACCGTTTCCTTTAGGGACTGGGGTGTCCTTCCTCACCCTCAGCCCTAATTGGTGCTACTTCCTTCTAGAGGTTCCTAGGTGACCACCACCTCAGGTGAGCTCATTGCCAGGGCTCAGGCAGCCTGAGGGATGAGATTGGCTGGGATGTGTCTAGAGCCATGGTTTCTCATTTGTGAACTGCCTTGTGGTCCCAGAAAGGCACCTCAGTGCACACGGAGGGTTTGTGGAACACACTAGCAGCAAGCATGTGGGCTGGGCACCTAATCCAATGAGCTCATAACATCTACCGTGAGAGCTGGGCACAGCGGCCCGCAGCGTTAATCTCAAGTACTCATGACGCAGAGGCAGGTGGATCTCTGTGAGTCTCCATTGTGAGTTCCAGGCCACAGTTACACAGTGAGATCTTGTCTCAGAAAATAATAAATAAATAAAAATAAAAATTCACCATAGATGAGACAGAGTCCACAGGCTTTATTCATTTTACCCTAGGTTCCGTGAGGGGACGGCTAAGAAACCCCTGCCATTGTCAAAGCTGTTTGTATTCAGAACTGAGGACACGGACCACTAGGTCTGTGGAGACCTCAGCTGCCGTGGTCACAGTGGAGCAAGGGGGCTACGGCTCTGCACTCAGCAGATGCGGGCACACATTTTTAGGTTTGTGGAAAACAGTAATAGGATTCTTTAAAAGCTGTAAATCAGGAGCAGGAGAGATAGACCCGTGGTTTAGAGCACTTGTGACTCTTGCAGAGGACCTGGGTTCAACTCCCAGCACCCAAACAGTGGTTCAAACCATCTATAGCTCCAATTCTGGTGATCTGATGCCCTCTTCTGGCCTCGAGTGGCACTGCATGTATGTGATGCTCAGAAAAAAAATGCATGCAAAATATCCATACACACAAAATAATAAAATAAAATAAATTTGTCTGTTTGTTGAGAAAGGGTTTCTCCGTAGTCCTGGCTGTCCTGGGATTCACTCTGTAGATCAGGCTGGCCTCAAACTCACAGAGATCTGCCTGTCTTTGCCTCCCAAGTGCTGGGATTAAAGGCACTGCCTGGTTTCCCCCTCCCCGTTGTTAAACCTGTAACATTTATTTATTTATTTATTTGTTTGTTTGTTCGTTCATTCATCCATCTCTATCTATCATCTATCTATCTATCATCTATCATCTACCTATCATCTATCTATCTATCATCTATCTATCTATCTATCTATCATATCATCTATCTATCTATCATCTATCTATCATCTATCTACCTATCATCTATCTATCTATCTATCATCTATCTATCATCTATCTATCTATCATCTATCTATCTATCATCTATCTATCTTTCATCTATCTATCTATCATCTATCTATCATCTATCTATCTATCATCTATCTATCTATCTTTTATCTATTTACTATGTGGTACTGGGAGGTGAACCTGGAGCCTAGCACATGCTAGTCAAGTACTCTACCACCATGCTACAGCCCAGGCAAAATAAAATAAGATTTTAAGCAATGCTGTAGACTCTGTCTGCCGTAAGCGTTGGGGGTGGGTGGATCTGACCTGAAGCTCACCTGTCATTTACTGATGGTGACTTAAGAAAGGAATCTCACAGAGTGAGCCTCCCATCTGTGACAGGCATCTGCAGCACTGGTGTTTGGTGAGCTTGGACATGCTCTAAGTGAGAGTGAATGCACCGGAGAGGAGAGGGAGCTGGGAGCTCCTGCACCTGCTGTGACCCCCTTCTTGTTATTCAAGCCCCCCTCCCCTGTCAGGGCAGAACCCAGGTTCTCACTCCTGAGGCTACTCTCCCAGAGGGCCTGGCTCTTCTTTGGACTCTCCTCCTACATCTCAGTACCTCGCCCCAGAAGAGAGCAATCAGGCCGACTCCAAGAAAGCTCTCGAGCCTTTAGGTCCACGTGCAGCCCCAGCCCTCACACAGATGAAGGAAGCCCACAGACCTCCTGCTGTCATCGTGGATCTGATTCCGGTTCTTCAAAATCTCTTTTCCCAGGCTGCTCAGGCTCACTTGGGTTTCTGTGACGTTGTGGGAACATCTCGAGAGGACCTCTGAGAACTGTGGGGCCAAAAGAGAGACTTCTATGAGGTCCTGAACTCAGGACTATGCTCGTCCATCTGCAGGGGTCCCCCTGTCCACCCCTTATTTCTATAAAGCTCTGCCCCTGGGGCTCACTCACAGTCTGCAGTCTAGACCACAACTCTGTGGCCTCCTTTAGTTCCTGGAACTCTGACATCCCAACTCCACTGCTGGGCCTGGGGAAGGGAAGGAGAAGGCTATGATGGGGAGGAAGGAGAGGCTATGGTGGGGAGGAAGGAGAGGCTATGATGGGGAGGAAGGAGAGGCTATGGTGGGGAGGAAGGAGAGG
>NC_022013.1:21768544-21773230 GCF_000317375.1 Microtus ochrogaster
TGGTGGGGAGGAAGGAGAGGCTATGGTGGGGAGGAAGGAGAGGCTATGGTGGGGAGGAAGGAGAGGCTATGGTGGGGAGGAAGGAGAGGCTATGGTGGGGAGGAAGGGGAGGCTCTGGTGGGGAGGAAGGAGAGCTCTAATGGGGAGGAAGGAGAGGCTATAATGGGGAGGAAGGAGAAGGCTATGAGGGGCTCAGGAGGCAGATGAAGAGGCAGAGAGCTCTGAACCCATACACTGGCATGGTTTCTTTGTGACAGTATTGTTGGCTTTTGGCGGGAGTTTGAAACAGAAGAACCAACATGACATGGGCCCTTCACACGGAGGTTGTAATATTATTGAGCAAAGAATAAAAGTTGAAGTAGACTGAAATACCTGAATTCATGAAAACACACAAGCCTACAACGCAAGATAGCTATTAGTAAAACTCCTTATTAGAAAGTTCTATAATTAAATAGAATAAAGTTCTTTCCAGTAGAAACAGTAGTTCTTGACAACCAAAAGCACATCATTGGGAGGGTTCAGGCTCATAGTAGTCCAGGACTTGGACCATGAGCCTCCCATCGCCCCAGTGAGATGATTGACACTGAATTCGACCAAGAATGATTAAAATGAAAGGTGGACACAGTATTTGCAAGATGACACAGTAACACTGCCTTGGCTCTCTTTCAGGACAAGTCAGTACACTACACAGTAAGGGTCAGCACACTACACAGTAAGGGTCAGCACACTACACAGTAAGGGATCACCTGGCACACACGGTGCACCCACAGTTAGTACCCCACACGGTCTATGGTGTTCTAATACAAGATGTTTAACCTGACTCCAACGGTCCATGGAACCCTAACTTACCAAAGGTGCTGGGTGGAAGAGAAGCCAAATGGCAACAAGAGAGTGTTCTGTGAGTCTGAGGGTTGGGGAGCCAGAGGGAAAGAACTTAATAAAGTCAAGGATCAAAACTACCAGACACAAAGTGTGGTTCTGGACTGGCTTCCAGTCTGGACAGAACAAGCTGTAAAAGGAAACTGTAGGACAATGATGACAAGTCCCAGCCATGATGGGTACCAGCAGATGGGAATGCTCTGATGGAAGGGGGCCTCCAGCGGATGGATCGTGCATTCTCCCCCAGACAGATGCAGGCTGGTGACCCACATACTCCCAGGGATGAATGCAGGCTGGTGAGATGTCTGGGTCGGGGAGGGGCTTCTGCACTTCCTGGCTTTCTCCTACCTGTATATATTCTTTTTTAAAAAAGACTTTTTCTCTTTTCTATTTTAATTTTTTTCCAGACAATATATTCTGATCATATTTTCCCCTCTCCACCTCTTATATCCCTACCCATTCAACTTTATATTCTTTTTCTCACTTAAAAGAAAACAGAAAAATCAAAAACAAAGAACCAATAAGACAAATGTTAGAACAGAGTGAAACATAAGTCATCCTCCACCGTCAAACAACAACCTCAGGATTGCTGATGTCCTGATATCCAGATATCCCTCCAGCCAGAGACCTTCAGGACAAAGGACAGGAAGGCTGCCTTGCCAAGGAAGCACAGCTGGGGTGGAGGCTGCTACCAGCCCTTAGAGGAATCTGCAGGTCTGAGGGTGTCCCGAAAAGAATGGATTGCAAAGCCCTGTACTGGGAGGCTTTACATATTGGCAGAGGCCCAGGACGGGAAAGGCACTGATGACCTGAGACCCCCTGCAAGCCAGGAAAGAGATCCCATCTGGACTCTAGCTCTATGTGGGCCCCCCTGCTCCCCATCCTCCCCCAAACACCTGATGCTCCTGACCTCAGAGCCTTGGAGCCAGAGTGGAAAGCCCAGCTAGTCAACACCGGCCTCCTACAACCTGTCAGTGCCGGGTAAGGGGCAGACAGACACCCATACCTTCCTCCACACTTCTCCCTCCAGACTGAGAACCCACAAATGATCACCGTGGTCGAGTTTTTTGTTTGTTTGTTTTGTTTTGTTTTTGGTACTAAATGGACCCTCCAGGATTTCAAGCCTTCCCCACCCACCTCTCTCCCTGACTTCTCTCCAGGATATCTGCCTCACGGCATCCTTTCTATCCCCCACCAACTTGGACTTTGTGGGCTCCAAACCTTGGCACCCTGGCTCCCTATCCCCAGAGGGCCCTTCCCCAGGCTCATGGGCCAAGGAAGAACTGAGTGCACCAGGGCCACAGAGACCCCTCTGTGGGGCAGATGCCACATCCTACCCTTAAGTCCCATCTCTGTGCCCGCAGAGGACTAGCCAGACGTCCATCAGGAATGTTCCTGGTGGCTCCCACCCTCTGTCACCATCCAAAGGGACTCAGCCACAACGAACTCAGGTCCTGTCATCTGGAAACACCCTTCTTCCCTTTATCCTCCTCCCCATCACCTCATAGGCAGACTCTGCCAGGCCTGGGCTCAAACTGAGATTCAGCCCACCCTGGGAAACTCCCTGCACTTCCGAGGGAAAAGCTCCGGTTATGGGGCAATTGGGGCGTGTGTGTGCGCGCGCGCGCGCGTGCGCGCGCACGTGAGCGTGCTTCAGGAATGTTGTCCCGCCTTGGCGGGAAAGCTTCCCCGGGCGGTAGGACTTCCATCTCTCAGCACCTCCGTCCGCTGCCTTTCAGGATTCAGGCTGTGTTCCCTTCACAGCAGTACTCTGGCCAGCCCATCTTCCCTCGCTCTTCCTCCCCACCCTTTACCAGTTTAGCTTCCCCCTCCCCAGGCTCTTTCTTTGCTCCTCAGAGGGCAAAGGCTAGTGGAAGACCCAGAGGACATAGGAACAAAGGCTGAGAGTCTGGATTCCCATCCCTGGTCGTGTGCAGGGACAGTACCTGGAAACCGCCCTTCCTCTGGATTCTCTCTGGGGCTCGGCGCAGAATGAGTGTGCCAAATCGTTCCAAGTCCTGAGGGATTAAGGCCCTACCTGGTGTAGGGAGCTGCTTTTCCTGGGGCACAAGAGGGTACTAGCCTTTTGGGGGTTGGAAGCTGCTCATTCCGAGGTAAGGGACTGCCCAGAGAGGCAGTGCCCACATGAATTTCTCCCTGCAGGAGGCAGGACTAAGCTGGAGATGGGTACCATTTGGGAAGATAGGGCATGAGGATGGAATGAGGATGCTAATGTTGCAGGGGGTGGGAACTCAAGGCGATACATTGCAGGAGAGAGGAGCCAGAAGGAGAGCTGAGGGCCCCAGCTGGCCACGGCAGAACACCCACCTTTCAAAGCCCAGGCTGCTGCTGAGGAAGAGAAGAGCTGTCCGTGTGACCTCCAGTGTCTGCCGGCACGTGTTCTGAAGCACCTCCCTGTGTGAAGGCAGCCCTAGTCAGAGTCACCTTGACCAGGGCACTGTGCATGTAGGCATGGCCTTAGGGAGGGACAGAAGAGGTCTGGATGGGTCTACCACAGTACTCACAGGACCCAGTGGGACCCTCGAAGCATCCACGCCTGCCCATCCAGCAGGACCCGCGCCAGCCACAGGGCCTGGTAACCAGCACCCAGCACCCCCTGAAACATACAGATGGGCAGGGCAGGCCTTCCCCTGTGCCAGACCCCCTTCTGTCTCCTGGGGGCCGCCCCTCACCTTCGCTGTGTTGTAATCTGCCTGTAGGTCGACCTTGGGGACGAACTTTGGGATGTCCAGAGCAGCTGCAGACAAAGATCCTGTCTGAGAGGCTTGTTTTTATGAACTGGGTCAACTCTGAGGCAGTCTTTCCTTGTTCCCAGCTCACAGTCACCCCTCACTGATGATCTCCCGCCTAAACCTTCCCAACTCTCCCGGAGGCTTTCCTCTGGCAAACTTCAACCCTGCGGGTCTTCGCAGACTCGGTTCTTTATTGCCACCTTGTGGTTAGATTTGGAAACTACACCCTAAAGCTTCAATCCCTGCCTCTCCTGCCAATAGACCCTCGTCTCTTGCAAGGTTAAAGCCTCCTCACTCAAATCCAAATGAGAAACAATGTTTCTAGAAATTAAGAAAAGAATAAAGCTCCGGCCCTTGGCCCACCTGTCCTTCTTTCCAGCAGCTAAAGCTACCCAAAGCATCCCTACCATTCATAGAGACTGGAGGGCATAAGGGTTCCAAATACCCCATCTCTGTCGGAGGATCTGGAGAAGCCAGGAAGGTCTAGTCACCAGCTCAAGTCACACGGCAACTCAGAGGTGAGCATAGAATTAAACCTCAAATTGGCTTCTACTGCTCAAATTGGCTTCTACTGTGTCGGCCAGAGAAACATTTACAAGGAAAACAAGTCATGCCCTGGGCTGTAAACCCAAATGTTCTGCAAGAGAGTGTCTCAAGCATAAAAGATTCAGCCCGAATGGCCCTACTCACGGTCCCTGAAGGCCAGCCCCTTGGGTGCATCGTTGGCCAAGCTGAAGAGAATCAGGGGGCTGCTGGCAGCTGTGGGGGCGATGTGCTGGGCTGAGAGGCTTGGATCAAGGACACAAGGGTGACCCTCAAAGAGGTACTCCTGGTGTTTGGGAGGCACGTTGGTCTGCTCATAAACAGCCTCCAAAAAGATGGCAATCCTGGACACATGAGAGGAGGGAGGTGTGGGCACCAGGGGGAGGGCTCAGCATTTGGGGGGAGGGAGGTGTGGGCACCAGGGGGAGGGCTCAGCATTTGGGGGAAGGGAGGTGTGGGCACCAGGGGGAGGGCTCAGCATTTGGGGGGAGGGAGGTGTGGGCACCAGGGG
>NC_022013.1:21774405-21841682 GCF_000317375.1 Microtus ochrogaster
TCGAGACCAGCCTGGTCTACAGAGCTAGTTCCAGGACAGGCTCCAAAGCCACAGAGAAACCCTGTCTGGAAAAACCAAAAAAAAAAAAAAAAAAAGAAGTTGAGCGCCCAGGGCTCTGCTGACACATCCCAGAAGACCTGACTCAGCAGAAAGAGGTGATCCCTCTCTTAGAGAGCCTGCCCCTCTCACTTACATGGACAGTCTGCAGGTGATGGGAAGGCTATAGCTCCACTCTAGGGGCCCGTTCTCTTGCCTCTGAGTCCCTGAAATGGCTCCGACTGGCTTCTCTGTTGTGATTCTGTACCTATAGCGGGACAGAATGAGGCCACTAGACCCCCCTCCTGCACCACCCACTCATCCTACTTTCTCTCTTACCCGCAAATTTAAGAAACAATAAACTCCAACCAGAGAGCGAGCGGTTCATGTCACCCAGCCACTGTGAGGTAGCTGGAAAATGACACTGGGGTGCCCTGGGTCTAACAGTGAGATCACCTCTGCCCAGCCAAGCTCCTGGCTTTAGGCAGAGCCCGTCTCGCTGTCACTATGGCTGTTCCAAGTCCAGCCACCTCCACATCTGTGCCGTGCTGAGTTCCGTGCCAAACATTCTCGCCTCACTTTTCTAACTGCTCCCCCAATCTAGTCTTCCCTGATAGCCCACTCCATTCCAACATTCCCCCTGGTCCCCAAACCTAATATCAGTTCCACGCAGCTCGCCCCAGGACCAAGGGTGCACGCACCAACCTTCCTGATGACACACTGCTAAGAGAAACGCTCTGAGATGACTTCCGTTTATTACAGGATGGAGGAGGGAAGAGACGCTAACAACTGGTCAGTTCTGAGGGAACCATCAGAACGATTTCACATCCCTGAACTTAGACCACTGCACTTCTGACTTCCAAAGCCACCGTGCTCTGCCTCTCTGTACCTCGGCAGGCCATTAACTGCCACCAGTGCTGTCACAAGCACTCCTTCTGGACCACCCTGCAACCCCAAAGCCCTCTCCTCTCAACTGCCCACTACCTACAGCTAATGTAGACTTAAGGTTTTCTTCCCCAATATTTATTTATAATGAGTTCTTGGCACTAGGTCCAGCAGGTGTTTTCCCACCTGCCCTCCAGCTAGAACCTTGGGAACTTGTCCCAAGACTTGGTCCTTTTCTCCTATACAGCATCAGTAACAGCTCAGCGGATCCTTGTATTGTAGGGCCCTCATTTCTGTGGTTTGCTCTTTGGTTCTGGGCAGTACGTCCTGGCAACCCCTGTTAACTCCTCTTATCAGTCAGTGAGAGACACTAGGAAGACCTTGTGCCTGGGTACCAGCTCCATCTTCACCCCTACAGCCAAGGCAACCTTGCAAGCCTCCTTGAGCCTTAGTGGAGACGTGGTGGGATAGGAACGGGGAGGCAGGGCTAGAGGGAACACTGAACTACCACAAAGGGGTATGAGTGTTCTCTACCAAGCCAGGAGTGTAAGGCTGTGCCTCTGGCTTGACCAGCAGTGGCTCCGAAAGACCCCAGGTAGGGACCTGGGTAGGAGACACAGCAGGACCCAGTAGGGGAAGGGCCAGGTGTCTGCCAGGAAGAAGTCCGGGGGGGGGGGGGATGTCCCCTTCATTCCCTGCCCCATTGCCCACCGTACATGATCTCCTTGTTGCGCCTGGGCCCACCAAAGGGGAGGAAGGGCAGACTACCGGTGGCTGCATGGTACAGGGTCACCCCAATACTCCAGAGATCCACAGTCACCCCGAACGCCTTTTGCTGGGGTTTACGAAGCACGGCCCGCTCATACATGTCAGGGTGCTATGGGAGAAAGGTAGATGGTAGCCATGGAGGGGCAGTGTGTGGGTCCTAGGGGACGCTTAGGAAGGCACAAAGCAAGGGGCTGTCAGCTGGGGCAGAGGGTCTCCAACATGTCACTTACCAGGTATTCCTCCGTACCGTAGACAGAAACAAAGCTCTCCTCATCATCCAGCTTCCGAGCAGCCCCGAAGTCGGACAGCTTGTAGATGCTCTGCCCCTCCTCCCCCACCAGGCGCATGATGTTCCCAGGTTTGATGTCACGGTGGACGATGCCATTCTCCCGCAAGTGGTTCATGCCAGCCACTGGGGACAGACAGAGCACGGTTCCTAGCTTGGCTCAGCTAGGGACCAGTCAGTCTAATGTCTGAGGTTTGTCCTGAGGAAGAGTCTGTCCTTGGACAAATAAACAGTAGGCTGCACAGGGGACTCAGTACAGGGAAAACTGGAGAACAGAGAAGCCCAGAGGGCTAAGAAGGGGCTTTCCAAGCTGGGGAGAGGGACCATTGGTTAAGAGCACGGGCTGTTCTTTCAGATAACCCTGGTTCAATTCCCAGCACCCACAGGTCAGCTCACAACTAGAACTCCAGTTCCAGGAGATCCAGTGTCTTCTTCTGGCCTCTGCAGGCACCAGCCATGCATGCGGTACACAGACATGTACAGGCACAACACCCACACACATAAAGTAAAAATAATATAATAAATTTTAAGGGGGGGGTGGAGAGAAGGTTCAGTTAAGAGCACTTGCCACTCTTTGTGAGGACCCAAGTTCAGTTCCCAGCACCCACATGGTGGTTCACAACCATCTGTAACTTCAGGTCCAGGGTGTCTGACACCCTCTTCTGACCGCTGAGGGTACCAGATCACACACAGTGCGCATGCATTCGTGTAGGCAAAACACTCACACACATTGTCATCTATTTTTTAATAAATAAAAGGAAGGGATCCCAAGGGCATCATAATATTGACTTATTTAGATTTTGTGTGGGGGGGCGGGGTACATCGTCTCCATCTTATTATTGACTTGTGGTAAAATAAACCTAACAACAGTTATCATTTAAAATTTTGGTTTTGGATATGTTTCACTATGTAGCCCAGGCTGCCCTGGAATTCCTCATCAGCCTGCCTCGGCCTCCCCAGGGTGGCCCTCAATTTAACCGGTTTTAAGCACATTAACCTTCTCCTCCTCCACCCCATCAAACAGCACTCCCTACTCCGCACTCCCAGCCCCGCACAGCATTCTGCCTCTCTCTCCAGCAACCCGACTCCCCCAGGAGCTGCACCCTAGTTGAAGTGTGGTTTTTGCATCTATGGCTAGATCCCTCAGCAGTTTCCTCCAGTTTCGTCCACATTGCCTGTGTGTGAGAAGTCCCTCCGCTGTATGGCTACCCCACTGCCTGCAGGCACCCAATCCTTTTTGGCTGTCTTACCTGCTGCCTGCTGTGAATGATGCTACCTTCAACACCAGAAAACAATCGTTTTAGAACGTTCTTTCTACGGCTTTGAGCTGAATCAATCATGTGGGTCCTCGTGGCCCACCCCTCTGCCTCAGGCCCCCTGGGACACCTGTTTCAGAATAGCGCACTCATCCTGGACCTTGCCGGTGCAGAGGACCTGGGGATGGGGCAGGGCTCACCCACACAGCGCAGGACCACCAGGAACTCCTCCTCGGGAAGCCCAAATGTGTTCTCAGGGTCTTCCAGGACACTCAGTAGGCTCCCGCTGGGGCAGTACTCCATCACGATCACCTTCTGCTGGCTGCCTCCCTGGGCACAGGGCAGAAGGAGGCTTGAAGAGGGGGGGTACTTCTGACATCTGCCTGTCAGGAGGTTCCTTACCTAGAGCCCACAGCACTCATTCCCTGGCGCAGCCTCTTGCCTGGCCTTCCATCCCAGACACAGGAACCCAAGAAACCCTCTGTAATCGGGCACTGAGTCCCCCTTTCCTTTCCTAATGATTTCCCTATGTGGTCCCACACCACGGGTTCCTTACCCCGCCCATCCCCCCGCCCGCCCCCACCGGGGCTCTGGACTGCTGCTGAGCCTTGACTTGCCTATCCCTGGCCTGCAAAAGCCACGATCAAGTGCATCCTTCTCTAACCAAGCAGAGGACCCACCGTTTCCTCCACAGCGAAGAGCTTGACAACATTCTGGTGGTCGAGCTTCCGCAGCACCTCAAACTCCCTCACTTGCACCTCGGGGGGCCGCCGGTAGCTGGCTGAGTTGAAGACCTTTACAGCAACCACCTCCCCAGATTTCTGGCATGTGGGCATAGGGTTGGGAATCAACAAGGGGACCATACTGGTCCTACCCATCAGGGAGCTGCCTCCTTTCCCTCTCTTTGCGGGGGCTGGATGGGCTTACATCGCAGCCCCTTCCCCTACTCAGGGTGCTGGAGTGGCACTTGTAGGTGACACACCTGGTACCCCACAAGGGATGACTTGTGCTATTGCTCATTTTGCCATAGATAAGAACTGCCTGGGCAGTCTACCCGGCCTGCAGCTCCTGAACACGGGGTGTATTCTGACACAGCTCCGCAGCCACTGTAGGACAAACCCAGACAGGCCCAACCTCCCAGTCCTGCCATTCCTAGATCCCACTTGCTGTCACCTCCTCTTTTGCCTTGCCCTCTAGTCCCAACATGTCTCTGACAGAGGCAGCATTCCGAGGGATTCTTCCAGCATCTCACACCTCAGCTCAAACCTATGAGTCCTTTCTCATCAGGGTAGACAGAACAGAGGCATGGGACCGTTTCCCAGCTACACAGAATCCGAATGCCCAATAGAGAGCTAGTTTTAGGGCATGTAAGGGTCTGGGGCCAGAGTTGCTATTACCTTGTTTCGGGCCTTGTACACACTGGCAGTGGCCCCCTGCCCTAGCAGGTCATCCGTGTGCCATAGGTAATTAGCTGTACTCTGCATCTCCCAGGTTTGGCTACCTTCCACCTGGGAAAACAAAACAAACAACCACTGGGGGTCCCAAGGTCCCAGGCATGATCTGAAATAGATACTGCCAGCCAGCCATCGGCTCCCAAGACCATCCCACAAAGGGCTCTATGTGGCCATGGCACAGGCAAGGGAGCCGGGGGAAATGGTGGTACAGGAAGATTAAGTAACTTCCCCCCAAAGAAACAAAACAGCAGCAGGAGGGCCTCAAGCTTGCATGTTTTCTCCATGGGCACTTCTCTCTGTCCTGTGCCCCAGGTCCCTTCCAATACCTTTCAGAGGTAGGCCAATCTAGGGGGACTTTCTCTATCACCTCTTTCGGGCACTGGGGACTCAGAGTTTCGGCATCTAGGCCTGGGACTGTCCCAGGAAGCAGACACAGTGCGGGAAGAAGGGCCCTGGGTCAGCCAGGGTCAGGCAGAGTCAGTCACAAATCTCCAGGATTGCAACATGAGTCTGGAGCACCCCCCTTCACCCTCCCTTCTCTGCTTGCCTGGCCCCAAACTTCCTACTGTTGGGAGCTAACAGCTGCTCACCAGGCAGTCAGGGCTGGCCCAGTGCTTTTCCAGAAGGGGCAGAGCTGCAGGGAAGACAGCTAGGGAGAAAGGATGGGAGGAACAAAAGGGAGGGGTAGGTGACGGAGGAGAGTGGGGAGGATCTAAGACCATCGCACACAAGGGCAAAGAGCTCTGGGGAAGATCTGAGACTGTCCACACTCTGCTCCCCATCTTTGCTCTCATCCTGTTCCCCTCAAAGCTGGTTCCTCTAAAGCAACCAGTTCTAGAAGGTGTAGCCTCAGAAGTCGCACCCACGGCCTATCTGCAAGACAGGGCCAGAGTCAGCCTTTGGGGATGCCTGGGGGCAGGAGGAGCCACCACCCCTTCAATGTTTTGAAATAAAGTTGCTTTAGGCAGGGCCTCTTCCTGCTCCAGCAGCTCACTGAGTCTCAAACCAAAGATGGTTCGATTTTGAGCCTATTCTTTTTTTTTAAAGACAGAGTAGCCAGCCCAGTACCTTCGGTGGTATTGAGGATGGTCTTGAACTTCTGCATCTCCCTCCCAAATGCTCGGATCTAGTTGTGCACCACCATTCCCTGTTAAGTAGGTGCTGGGGATCAAACCCACGGCTTTGCGTGCTAGGCAAGCATTCTACAGACTGAGCGAGCTAGGTCCCCGCTGGTCCTCTCATTTAAAGATGCTAAACCTGGAGAATGTCAACTTTTGAGCCAGAAGCCACTTGAAGAGAGCAGTAGTCACGCCCTAGTTTTGCATTATGCAAAAGTAAGGCTGCTGGTGAGCCCTTCCAAAGCAACGTGAAGGAGTAGCCATGGTTCTCCACATGGCTGAAGAGTCAGACCAATGTGAAGCTCAGGCGAGGCATACGGGAATGGAGGTCAAGGTCCTAGGCTTGGGAAGTAGGGGCACCAGATTGGTATCACTTTCATAACTCTACCTTGGTCCTCAGCCAAGCTCTGGCATTAGGGCAAAGCACAGCTGAGGTCAGGGAGATGGGCAGTGAGATGCACGGAACAGAATCCCCCAGGGCTGCACGGTCCTGTGTTCTGTGCCTGGAAGCTCTGACTAGGGCACCTCTGGATCACTGTGCACTTTCATCTTCCACCAACCCCTTCTCCACATGGAATGTGCAGCAGCCTCCAGTGAACCAACACCAGCCGTCTCATGGATCCCCATCCTCCTTGGGGGTTCTTCTGTGGCAGCTGTACTTACCTGCACTCCGAGTAGCCCAGAATCAGGCAGGCTCTCCCTGGCAAGTATGTATTATGCTTTCTGTCTGGGGCAAGTTCAGGAGCTGAGCTACACCGGAAAGAGAAGGGTGGGTGGATGAGAGGCCCCCTCGGTGCTGTTTGATTCTCAGCCCCATCAAAGGCCACCGGTCTCAGCTTTTTAACTCTTTCCTGTTGTCACCTTCCCTACAAGACTGGGGGGGGGGGTTTGCAGCCTCTTTTCCCATGCTCTGGGAACCTCTCCTAGCTATTCTGGGCCTCAGGGAAAAGATCCCAAGCAGAGGTCAGTAGGGGTACCCAGAGCTGAACCCCAGCTTTGCATCAGCATGTTGGGAAGCAGAGGCCAAGATTGGAAACTTCTTGACCAGTCTCCTCAGGGCCATACTCCTCCCTGCCCCTACCAGGCCTCCAAACAATCCTTTCTGAGAATCGTTATCTTTTTCAACAGAAGGAGTGCAGTACACCACCAGGTTCCCAGCAGCCTCGAGAAATACGGGAGGGGGGCATTCAGTTGAGTGTTTCCTTGAGGCTGCCCCACCTGGCTCCCCCAGGCCACCCTCCTCCACAGCCCCTACACACTCACCCCATCTCCCAGCTCAGCTGCAGGGGAATGTAGACTTGTGGGACTGGGTGGCATCCCCAGGGATTTCAGGCCTTGAAGTCAATCCTGGTAGCCATGAGCCCCCAAGATCCACACACAGGCAAAGCTAGTGGTGATGGCCCTGGACCTTTCCTGCCTCTCTGACAGCAGTGGGTACCCAGAAGAGCAGAGCCCAGGCTCTAAGTTCTATCCTACTTCCTGATTCACTTCTCTCCCTCTCCCCACCTCTTTCCCTCCCTTCCTCTCTCTCTCTTAAAGAGACAGGCAGCTCAGCCGCTGCCACACACACCTCCACCCCACAGCAGGAAAGGGAAAGAGGATGCTGTAAGTTGTCAAGTGGAAGCCATAGGACCCTTGTCTGAGCCACAAAAAAAGTCAGCAACTGGGGCTGGGGCTTCTGTGACAGGCCACTGAGTGCTGTGCTGGTATCTTTGGCAGGGGGATTCAGGGCTCTGCTTAAAATCAACTAAAGAGGTGAAATAAGCTAACCAAGTTGAAAATTGCCTAGAAAGGCCCAAGATCTGTGCTTGGCCTCTCCCAGAAGCTGGACAGGGTTTGTCTTCCTTACAGCCTACAAGAACAAGCACACACCCAGGTCATAGCCTCTGCTTCAACTGACCTCACACACAGCCACACAGCCAACCCTACCACCACCCCCGCTGCAGGGGAGCTTTCTGACCACAGCCAGAAGGTTGGCTTTAGGATGTGTGGATGGCAGAGGATGTAGTATCTGGTAAACTCTGAAAGACTGGGAAGTGATTTTCAGACCACGTTGGATAGAATCAAGTCTTACATACCTTTAGTAATTTGCCTGTGATTTGCCACCTTCTCGGCCATAACCCTGTGCCCTAGATATCCTGGGAAGCTGGAAGGGGTCTGTGCTGCTCTGGTCAGCTCTGAGTGGGCAGTTGGATGAGTGGTTAAAACCAGGAAATTCCATGTTTCTCTAGAATGTTGGTGGGACTTTCCCTGGCCACACCTGGTGATTTCCTGCCAGCCCCACCCCATCAGAGGGAGGAGAGGCAAGAACAGGCCCCAAGCTTGTTGCCTTGGCTGACAGATTCACCTGATAGTAGCCTGTCAGCTAGAGGCCCTGAAGTGGCTTCTCGCAGCAGGGTCAGGAGGGGCGTCCCTGAGGGCTCCACACTCCGGCTTGTGTGTCACAGGTCTCCACCTGGCAAGAGCACAGGGGACCTGTACTTGCTGATCACCCAGGGCGTGAAGAGGACAGAAGCACTTGCTTTCTCTAGCAAATCACTTAGCTGCTGCTGCAGGAGTCTCCTAACCTCTAGAAAGGTGACTCCTTTCAATGCGGCTGCTCCATCAGTCTAGAGCAGTGCTTTCTCCACTGTCCTAAGGCTGCCACCCTTTAATACAGTTCCTCATGTTGGGGTGACTCCATCCGTAACATTTTGTTGTTACTTCATAACTGTAATTTTGTTACTGTTATGAATTGTAATATAAATCACCTGACATACAAGACATCTGATATGTGAACCCCCAAAGGGGTCACAACCCACACATTGAGGACCACTGGTCTAGAAAGTCATCTGAATGACTTTCATGATCGGAGTACCCCTCTGGCCCCCCAGGGATACTGTTTTGGCCATTGAGGTTTACAGAATCACCTTGCCTATCCTGAAGGCTGCTCACTTTCCCTGACTAGCCTAATTAATCTCTTTTCCTCAGGGACTTTCACATCTTCTAACACAAGAATCAAGCCTAGCATCTCCCATGAAACAGGCCCGGTGTGCTCAGGGCAGAAAAGGAGAGGCCTAGGCATCTTATCCCAGAGATGTGGGGTGCTGGACAAGGTGGTGAATACAAGGAGATACATACTAAGGAAACAGTGGCTTTGTGGGCCTCGACGGGGCAGCAGGAAGGGCTGTCAGGCTTGCTGGGTGCTCAGAGTTAGGCAGAAAAGGGGAACCAGTTCAAGCATAGGAAGCAGGGGCAGAGGTGCTGAAGCATGACAAGAGCATGGATAGTTCAGGGCCTTGTACTTGGGATGCTAGGGAGAACCAGCAAGGCAGAACTGCGCTGCTAACATGGCACTTTACCAACAGATTCTGGGAGGAAACTTCCTTGGTGTGGACAAAATGGAGGACTGTCCTGCCCACTGTATGGAAAGTTCAGGAGCCTGGAGAGAAGAGACGTCCATATGGGGCCTTGCTACATCTTCCCAGGCCCAAGGAATCATAGAAGTAGTGGCAATCCAAAGGCAGCATAGGGACCAGAGGGGTGTGTGTGTGTGTGGCAACTCTGGAAAAAAACCCTCATGTCTGCTACTGATGGAGGCTGGTGTGGTAGAAAAGGCCACTACATCATCATCAAAGCCACCTCCTAAAAAGGACTTCTCATTTAACCTTTCTCATAGGATTGGTATAAAACAAAGAGATGACATACTTGGTTCCCAGTGGGTTTGGAATAGGTATTATTTTGGGCAGAGTGGCACATCTGTGGTTCCAGCTTCCAGCAAGGCTGAAGCAGGCGGTTCATTTGAGCCTAGTAATTCAGAGTCAGCCTAAATAGGGCAACCAAGCTAAAGCTGGGAGTGCAGCTAAGTAGTAGTACAATTCAGCATGCACAAGGCTGAGATTCCATACCCATTAGTAGCTGCTGCAACCCCCTGCACACACATTGCTTTCCAGTACCTTAAAAGTAGGAAAGAATCGGGGCAGGGAGGTATTTGTGTGTAGGCTTGTTTATAGGGCTGGGTACTGGCTGTACTTAGTCACAGAGGCTAAATGACAAAACCTCGGAGCCTACAGCTAATTGACACCTTCGTAAGTCAACTCTGACCAGGAGTTTTGGTGCAGGGGGTTTAAACACTACAGACAGAACTAGTACTCTTTCTCTTCCCAAGCAATGGGAAAGGGGCTGTGGGTGCACTATCCAGGCCCCCAAGGAACCTGGTCCTTGTGCAATTATCTGTCACAGTCTAATCTGGAAGTATGTTTCCTTAAGACCCCACCTTCAATTTAGTCGAACTGAAAGAAACAATTGAAAGTGAGTTCATTCCTCAACAGCCACTGCCTGTCTATGCCTACCCTGGTATCTGCTGTTCCTCCTGAGACAGGATCATATGTCCCTTCTGCTGGCACTGCCACCTCCCCTCGGGCTATGCAACTCAGCTGTCCCTCCAGACTGTCTCTCCTGGGTCTGCCCGCAGAGCGAGCAAATGTGCCTCCACTCTGTCTGTCTGTAGAACAAACCCTGGTCCTTGACTCCTCTGGATGCTCCCAACTCTCGGAGCTGCTGGGTCTTCCTTCTCTGCCACCTAGTCCACTCTAGTAAGATGTTATTTCCCATCTGCAGAAAAATCCTTTCCTTTTGTTTGAGGAAAAATGTTTCCTTTTTTGAGGCAGGATCTCTCTATATACCAAGAAGTCTCATCCCCAGCCCTTCACCCCCTTTTTTCTTTTGAGACAGGGTACCTCTAAATAGTCCTGGCTGCCCTGGAACTTGATAGGTACACCAGGATGATCACAAACTCACAGGATCTTCCTGTCTTTGCCTCCCAAGTGCTTGGATTAAAGGTGTGCTCCACCATGCCCAACAAAAAATGCTTCCTTTCACACCAGCCTTACCTCATCCTCATGTCACTGGCCATTTATCAGTTGGTCCCTCCCTTTGTCAAGTGCTTCCTTTTCCTGGTTGCTGTGGTGTATTCCCTTTTGCCACCTAGGTGCTGGGCTAACTCCATCTTTTTTTTTTTTTTTTTTTTTAACCAGATTTCCCCATTCCATCTACACTCCACATCAGAAATCTCAGTTTGGATTCAACTCTTACATCTTCCCACTTATGTATCTTTTGGTCGTCTCAGCATGGCCTGCCTAAGCAGAAATCTTCATTTTCCATGTTTGATTTCAGACCACAATGGCCTTCCCCCTTTAAAAATGGAGTCTTATATTGCCAAAGTTGGCTTTAAGCTGTGATCTTCTTGCCTCAGCTAATGTGTATCTGGAACTACTGCACGTGTCACACAGCTCCAAAATGGCCTTTCTTGTCCAACCCAGCAACATTTCACATTTACTTATTTTGCCTTTCTTATATGTTGGGTAGGAAACAAGCTCTACTGCCTGTTTTTCCTGCTCAGCTCAGCGCTTGAATAGACAAAGTCGGTTATTAACTAATTGATTCTTTGCCACATGTAATATAGGGTTAGCTTCTGAGTCAAAGGAAACTTCCTGTCACTGTGGCAGCTCATGCTTGGAAACCCCAGCACTCAAGAGGCTAAAGCAGGAGGATGTGAATACGCCATGAAATCCTTTCTCACCTACCTTCCTAGAAAAATGGGATCTATAAATGGATAATCCTAAATCCATACTCACCCGGTCTCTTGTTTTGGTTCCCATTTGGTAGAAATGCATTTATGTATTGGCTGTTCACTGCTTCCATCAACGTCCCATCAGAATATATATGGAAGAGGACCCCAAAGGCATGACCTTGGCTGTAGGATTCTCTAAAAGCATCTTTGGTGCTTTGCCCACAGCCTAAGAGCTGGCTCCATCTGAGCAACTCTATGGTTCCAGGGATCTCTTCACATACTGCTGCCGGGGTGAGACCCTGGACCACAGGGTGGCAGAACAGTTTCAATTCTGACTTGCCTCAGGTAACAGTGCTGCATGAGCATTGTTAACAGAGAGAGAGAAGACAAGCTGGTAGAGCAAGAAGACACTGAATACTAGGGACATAGCAGACAAACAGGAAGGTGTCCATGCTAGGGCTGGGGTAGGAACCCTTGTGTTACCACTGAACACAGGCAATGCCACTAAAAGGCTTGACTTATCCTCAGAGATATCTGGTATTATATTATGCTCCCTAAAAACAAATGTTGGCCCCAGGCTTTGAAGAATTTATTCTAAGTTGTTACCTCCCTTGGTATTTTGCTGCTTTTGATAACTAGGTATTTATTTATTCATTACAAATGTCCACATTGCACAAGACTTGTGCAAATGTAAGCCAGACCAAATCCCAGCACAGAGAAGGGAGTGGGCATGAAGTCTCACTCCTAGCAGAGGAGTTATTAGCAGTTGTGAGCAGCTGGAAAGGGAGGGTCAATGCTCTCTAATAGTGTGTCCCCTGATAAGAAGACTATGCTCCAGTAGAAGGTCACATATCCAAGACTATTTGGGCAGCACAAATCAGCCTTGAAGGAGGGAGCAAAGCTGGGTGGGTACGGAAGGGGGGGGGGTGAGTCTGGGAAGAACTAGAGGAGGATAAATAAGATCAAAACATTAAATATGTATGTACCTATGTATGCATACACACGTGTCCTTACTTGGGGTAGGAAGGCAGCTTACAGTGTGAGAGGTTAAATAGCCCCACACAAACATGAGCTGTGTGCATAATGGGACCAAGTACTAAGCTGTTGCTCATATACCATCAAGGAGGGACGATAAGGACAACTGTGCTATTTTAAAAATTATGCAACATCTTAAAAAATAATTCTGATACTGGCTGTGATGGTGCACATCTTTTGTCCTAGCAACTGGGAGGCAGAGGTAGGTGGATCTACGTGAGTTTGAGACCAGCCTGCTCTACAAAGCAAGTTCCAGGACAACTAGGGCTACATAGAGAAATGCTGTCTCAGCAAAAAAAAAAAAAAAAAAAAAAGTTTTCAAGGGCATAGTGGGACACACTTTTAATCCCAGCACTCCGGATGTGGAGGCAGGTAGATCTGAGAATTTGAGACCAGCCCTGGTCTACAGAGTGAGTTTTGAGATAGCCAGGGCTAGAAGGGGAGACCCAGGATCAAACAAGCAAACTATGTGTATGTGTAAGTGTATGTAGATGTACACCACAGACACATGCACTCTGCAGACTCAGCTTTCTCACTCAGAAGTGAAGCTTCCAAGAGACAAGTTTTGTGTTTCAGTACATGACTGGCTGACCTCATTGCTTTGGGCTTCAGGTAACATATCATGGCAGGCACACGTGGTAGGGCAATCAGCAATATTGTATGAACTCTACCCTCAAGCTCACTTTCTACCAAAGCACAAAGCATCTCTAAGGGAGAGGATGCATTCCTGTATCTTCCACCCCATCAGCATCAAGGCATGTTGGTCAGAACTTCTTCCAGATACAGGGGATGGCCAAAGGCAGACTGACTCAGAGATGTAGCTGTGAAAGACAAAGAACCATTGGCAGGGGCTGGAGAGATGGCTCAGCAGTTAAAAGTACTGGCTGTTCCTGCACAGGACCGGGGTTCAGGTCTCAGCAGCCACACAGCAGCTCACAACTGTCTGTAACTTCAGTTCCAGGGAATCTTATGCCCTCTTCTGACCTCTGTGGTACTGCCCGCATGTACTGCACAGACAAACTTGAAGGCAAAACAGCCATGCACACTAAGCACAAATGGTAAATCTTCAAATACAGAACCACCTGGCCACCCTTAGTCGTAGCTGGCAAAGTTTCCAAGCAGCTTTATAGGTTTCAGTCTTTCAAGTGGGAAATCTGATCATAAAGACAGAAATGAACAGTCCTTATTAAAAACAAAGGCAGGTTCTGTTAAGGAAGTTCTTATGGCCACAGACTGCCAACAGTTTACTAGACTTCCTACAAACCCTCTGAGGCTCCACACAGGGCCAAGTGGAGCCAAGGTCACCTTGTTCCTCCTGTGGCCAGGTGTGCGCTCTGTTAGCGCAGTTTTGACTCAGTTCTTTCAGGGAGTGGGGAAAGGGAGATGACCTGCAGCAGCGGAACCTAAAAACGTATTTTATTCTGAAGTTGTGCTTTGGATTTTTCCCCAATCCAACATCGGCTGAGTGAGTCTTAGGTTCACACAAAGCATCTTCAAGCATAGATACAATATTCCAGTTATCAACACCATTTTAAAGAACAGACCATTTTACACAAATGTGACATACAAATCAGACGCCACCACATTGCAGCTCCCTGGAAGATCTATGTTCTCTTCTGAACCGAAGTCCATGCACACCAGCCCTTCCAGTGGTCTGTTCATCCTGGTACTGGAGGATGTCTCATCTCCTTGGGGACAGACAAGGGTGGCCTGAAGGGGCTGGCAGAGACCAGCATTTCCAGTTTATAAGCTGCTGGTGGCAAACTCCTCTACTTTCCAAACTGGGATGCTGGCAGCCCCACCCCACTTTTCTTCCCCAAAGATTGAGTCCACACCAGGGAAAGGATCCATGCCACGAGGGGCAGAGCAGGGCTCTTGGAAGCATCATGCTGGTTTCGGGCAAGCCTATCTGAGGAAGGCTAGTTGCCAAGGCCTTGAGTGGCCGGCTCCTTTTGGCTTTTGGGTGTAAAAATCACAGTGTGCAACCTCAATTCCAGTTGAAGTGAGCTCTGCTGAGGAGGACTCTCCTCCTATTGGTTCCTACTCCTTTTAATAGGACCATCTCACAGGCGTCAAAAGCACCAGAGATAAGGAAGACAGTGAGGCTCCCAGAGTTGGGGTCAGTAGGGAACCACTTGTACACTGTCCAGTTCATTATGCAAATCAGCAGATGGACATCAACCAAAGGGATGACAAACACAAAAATGTACAGGACTAAAAGAGAGGGCAAGAACAAAAGAACAGACCCACAGTATGGCCTTTAAGAAGCTCCACTTTTACCTTCTTAGAGAGTAGTGTCCTGGAGAGAGGATACAGGGCAGGCTGGAAGCGTCTATCACTTAGATCAAGAGGAATGTAAGGGCGGGAGATCATTTCAGCAAGGAAACAGATCCTTGGGTCTGAAAGCCCCCCTTGGCTCAGGAGCAGTACAAGCCCAGGTCATTAAAAAGAGCAGTGAGAACCAGGCAGGACAAGGACCTAGGGGTGTCCCTTGCAGTTTGACTCACTCACCTCTCTAGTCTCCCTGGTTGTGCAAGTTACTCTTCTCATTAGTGACTCCTTCAGGCTCCCTATTTCCTTCACACAGAGAGAAACGTCCACCGCCTTCTAAAGTTCCTACTACCAACTGCACATATTGGTCCAAAAGGATTTCTTCTAGCCCAAAGCTAAGAACATTCAGATTTTCCAACCTGAATGGAAACCCACCATCTCTTGAACTACAGAAAAACAATCAAGTTAAACAAAAGAAGAGCTTTCAAACCAGAAACCAGAGAAGAGTGAGCCTGAGCTTCAAGGAGCTGTTGTAGCACATGGGCCTGAACCATGACTTCCAAGACCTGGTGCTCTTGGGGAAACATTAGGAGAGGAGTGGGTGTTCGAGCCCCAGGCTTGCAAGTTGGCTAGAGCATTCCATGGTAGCTCATCGGAAGCAGCCAAAGGCAGATCCCACAGAAAGCATTTAATTCTTTACTTTTTTACAATTCTGGTTTTGGAAAAATAATTTGGACTTTGTAGGAGGGTCAAAGTTCCCTTAGTTGACCTTACTTGGGTAAGCAAACAAACAAAAAAACAATCTCAAAGTCCAGGGTCTCTAGATTGAATGAGGGTTTTCCAAGCACCAGTCCATCTCCAGAGACAGCCTTATAAAAAACTAAGCCAAGAAGTAAACTTGTAATCGTTTTAATCTGGGAACAATTTGTGGATGAGCAGAGAGCAACTTAAATTTCTTTAATAGGATAGTGAATTTTAAAAGTTCTAAATGCCAAAAAAGGTGGGAGGAAGAGGACCCATTTCCTACCCTTCTCAAACCTGGCATAAACACAATAAAACTTGAAGACTTTTTACTCTAAAAGGAACTAGCTATAAAACTGTCTTATATTGGAAGACATCTTAAATGGAAAATGGTGTGTCAAAGACAAAGACAAGAACTGAAGAAAAGACTATATGTTCAGAAAAACCTTTAAAAGCTCCTTAATAAGACTGGGCTGTCCTTCTACAGAATGGAGCAGAGCAAATGAGAAAACCAGTGATCAGCTCACGGCAAGAGGAAGTAGACAATCCCCACCCCACATCAGATCACAGGACTGATCCATTCTGCTAAATCTCTATGAGGACAACAGAGACTCCTGGTGGCTTCTCTGTGAAATGCCACAACAACAAAGACCAGAGACCAGAAAAACCTCTGTGTGTATGCATGAGCGTGCATGCGCACAAATATATATTTATAGAAAATGAAAACTGGGCTATATATGATTTTTCAAATTAGTACTCAAAACAAGATGCCACTGAAAGCTAGGTGACTGCGACCAACCATCTGGTCAAGATATCCTCTATGGTACGAAGGGGCAGAGACATAGGCCCATGTCCCCATGTCTTGCCTTGGCAGATATCCTAGCAACCTGATCATGGAAAACTTGTTTCTGGCTAACCTAAGAACAGTTATGTACTGTAGCTGGCTGGATTACAACAGAGGAGAGCAAAGAGCGGAGGGAAGGGCCAGGAAGGGAAAAGAAGTAACAAGGGCTTCATTCTCAAGGATTGGATAATGGGAAGGCTAATTCTTGTAAGAACAACTTAGAATCTAATTTTCAACTGAAGTCTCCAAGCTAGTTAAATAGGAAGATTTTAATAACAGTCATTCTCCTTGTCTAGAACAATTAAGTTATACCCCTCAGACAGTACAAGACTTGTCAGTGGACTGTGGGGAAGCTGATGAATTGACACCAGGGCTCGTGGCATTTGTTTTGGGGAAGACAGTTGGCTTGGGTCGTGTGGCTGGTGGTTTGACTGGAGCAGCCATCTTGACAGACTTGACAGGCCGGAAGGCGCAGGCAATGTCCCCAGCAGTACTGGCGCTGCGCTGGAAGGCAGGCTCAGGGTCCTTGAGGAGCTGAGTGTGCAGAGGGCTGGAGGGCTCAGATGTGGGGGCTACCACTGGGGAGGTCTTGAGGGGTTCCAAGGTGTCCAGGACCACATCAGGGGTGTGCTTAACACTGCTCTGCCGCTCTAGCTCTCGAAGCTCATTCAGGGCAGAGTTCATTGTTGCTTCAATATCCTGCAAAACAGGAAAAAGGAAGAAGTAAGTCAAACCAAGACAGATGTCCCCAAGGATCCTATTTCAACCAAATAGGCCAAGCCATGAAACCAAATATAAAATGCCTTATTTTACTTGGCCAAAGTCCTTGAATATATGAATGTGCAGAATGTGGAGAAAGGGGACAGAGAGACTTTCATCATCAGGAATTTAGAAAGAGTAATTGATGACTCTGGACATGACAAGGCTGCTTCACACATCAACTCATACCATTTGTGGTTACCCTCACAGATCAAGCCAGCCACAATTCCAGCAGAAACTGGGGAGGGGCCTGAGTCTATCAGAGGAGCTACTGGCAGTTGATGGCTGCTGAGGAAGAGTCACTCACTTTGGGGATGGGGCTTCTGGTAGGTTGACCATGCCCCAGTAAATGGCCCTAGACCTATGCATATATGGAAAGTATACTTCCCAAAAATAAATAAATAAATAAATAAATAAATATATATATATATATATATATATATATATATGTTGAACTCAGGGAAGTATTTAAAAAGATAGTAACAAAAGGAAGACATGAGCTTGGGAGGAGGCATTAGGAGGAGTTGGAGGTAGTAGTGGATGACATGATCAAAATACACTGCATAAATATATTAAACTTAAAAACTAAGAAAAATATTAAAAAAGAAGAAGTAGCTGAATATTTTCAACTTGAGTCCTTGGTTTTAGTGAGAGGTGCCGAAATGTCTCTGATGAAATGACATATAATTAAATGGAGGGGAAAGGTAATGAGCACACAGAAATTGATGATATAATTCTCTGTGTTTCTGTGTATGTTTGAAAGTGTACACAGTGAACAAATTTTACAAAGTGGTAAAGATCAAATATAATCTTTATTTTCTTGATTTCAAGGCCAATGGTTAAAGGGATTATTCCTTCCTTCACAAGAGCTAAGGAAGGTTCAGGAACCAAGCAAGTCCTTGAATATTTATCAGGACAATGCTTCAATTTTCCGGCACATCCAAGTGTGCAACTAGAAACCATTTCCTGCTACCTTGCACCATGAAAGGTAACCCAAGAGTGGCCAAAAGGGGGAGCCAAAGCCCATATAGGTAAGTTAGCATCTACAAACCAGGAGGTACTGAAGACTTTAGGAAAAATGGCAGCCCTAGTCCAGAGGCTCAAGACAGAACCAAAGCACCTTTGTAGGCAAGCATCCAGTTAGAGTGCCCAGCTTCCATACCCTCCCTGAAAACTTGTGTTTAATACTGCGCCCCACAGCCACCACAGGACTCCTCTTTGGGATCAAGAATACTTAAAGAGATTCTAAGTTTCAAGTAAGCCCCAGGCTCCCCACTCAGGGTTTCCTATCTGAGGCTTGTTATGTATGATAGTGACTCATTTTCATCAATCACTGTGGCATTTATTAGCCTTTCTTCGCCTCTCCTGCAATGCCAGGGATGGAACCCAGGAGTCTATACATGCTAGGCCAGCATTCTGAGCCTGCATCATGGAGCTACACTCCTGGGCTTCTCAAATCTTTTAGAATGCTTAGGAAGAACTCTATTTCCTGGCTCTGTCCTGTAATGCAGGTAGTATGTTCACAGTGTTAACACTTTGGTTAATGGCTGACCAAAAGAGGATCAAGGAGGATTCCCATGGTGTAAGGTAGATTGCTGTCAGGAACTTAAACAGGATTGAAGATGAGCAAAGCAAGACATCACAGGCTCAGGGCTCACCACTGGACCTAACAGGTTTATCTCCATAAGCAGAGCACCAACGAAACCAACAGAGACAATACAGAGCCTCTATTGCCCTTTCCAGATCACCCCGGAAGAAGAGGCGAGGAAAAGGACAAAAACAAGCCCTGAGTTCCTACCTGTTCTAATGAAAATTATATAGCTGGGAGAGACGTCTGAGAGAACTGCTTGGAGTGGCCCCAGTAGTTGGATGTTTAGAGGTCGAGTTGGGTTTCTAATATTTCATGGAAAACAGAGCCATCAATGTGGTGCAGATGAAAAGGAAGGTCCTACAATCTGGGAGCTCATCTGCATTGTTACCTGGAACTTTGGGCTGGAAGCTTTCTAGTACCTGAGCTTCAAGCAACAAGAATACTTTGGGATCTTTAGTATAGAATCAGATGGTGGACTAATTACCTACAAGTATTAGAGATCAGCTTCATGAAATGGGGTGACAGGGATGGACAGAGAAATAGGACCTGGCCTATATTTGAGTCTTAGCTTCACTAAAGTTGACTATTGTGTTTCTATCATCTATCTGTCTGTCTGTCTCCATCTGTCTACCTACCCATATATCTACCTATCTATCCATCTAATTTTTCATGTGTGTGTTCTATGTGCAGAGGCCAGAGGAAAATGTCAGGTATCCTCTTCTAGTGCTCTCTACCTTACTGTAGAGACTGTTAATAAATCTGAAGCTTGTTATTTTGGCTAGGTTGGCTGGCTGTTCAGCAAGCTCTAGGAATCTGCCTGCCTTTAATCCCCAACTCTGAGATTACAGGCATAGAAGGTTAAACTAGTCTTTTATGTGGGTGCTGTGGATTTGAATTCAGCTCATCTTGCTTGTGTAGCAAGTGTTCTTATCTACTGGGCCATCTCCCCAGACTCTACCTTAGTGTCTTAACACATGAAACTTGAACTAATGGACCTTAATCAAAATATTCTTAACTGCTGTCTTTAAAAGTCAACAGCCGGTAAACAGAATACGAATAAAAAGATAGGATTCTATTAATTCCCCTTTCAGGTTTTGTTGGGGAGACAGGGATAGGGAGACTGCTCAGTAAGCTGTCTTGGCAGGTTCACATGTATGGTACCTGCTACACCCTCTAAAGAACATACAGAGGATTGGGCTGTTATAAGTTCTGTTGATTAGCTGGGGCTGCTCTGAGTGTAACTGATGAGTGCAGACTTCTTACTTATTGTCCAGGGCCCCTCAGTTACCTGTGCAATGACTTCGGGGTCCATGGGTCGATGGTTATTGAAGCTTTTTGACCTTCCTGCAGTGGCAGCCTTCCGGATCTGTGGACTGTCCAGCCGGTTCTTCAGGGATGAATGGCGGCTGATTGAGTTGAGGTTCCCATGGCCGCTGATGGAACACTTATCTGGCCCTTCCTTGGGGAGATTCTGGCTCAGGATGGGCTGAGAGGATGGCCGGCAGCTAGCCCCCACCCCCGGGGAGGAGGAGTCAGTCAGAGAACTGCCCAGCCCATGGTTGTCACTCCGAAAAGCTTTTCTGATGTTCCCAGATTCTGGACGCTTCCTTTGCCTTCAACAAACAGAAATGGCATCTGATCAGGAAGCCCTGGGTCCAAGGGAGCTAGGATGGTGACAGAGGTGCAGAGGCTGGCACCTGGGACATCTAAAGAAAGTCACACAGAATACCCTATTTCTTCAGTTTTTCTTTCTCTTGTTTTCTCTATGGATCGGTTCCCTCCAACCCCCTACCTGGGCAAAGGTGAAATGAATACTTACTTGGTGGTTGTGAGCTTTGAGTTCTAAACATTTAAGATGCTGTCAGAAAAAAATTGCCTGTTCAAGAGAAAGTTTCTAATGGGATAAAGATTCATGAAAAGACCCACTCCATTGCCTGCCTAAACAGAAACCCAAGCCCCAGGTGAGAAAGTTTCACCGTCACCAAGGAGGAGAGAACTGCTGGAAACAGGAGTTAACTTCCCCAAATTTCAGTTTGCTCAACTGTATTATAGCAAGCCTGTCAACATCTGAGCTCTGGCAAAAAGCTATTTCTTGTTCATAGACATGGAAGAAATTTTTCAAGAAACTGCAGTGGCACAGAGGACTCATCATGTGCCTAATCTTAGGGTAGAAAGGGTACAACTCCTAAGTCACCCAGCCCTGGGCCAATTTATTTCATACCACAAAGGCTCTGAAATGACCCTGTGATGGGATGATTGTAGTTGGGTCCTAGCTATACGGGTACTGTTTACTACTGAATAATTTTATTTTTTTGAACCAGATTTTAAAGGACCTCAATTAAGATGTCATCAAGCTGCTAGTTCAGATAGCAGCTGTGTAGCTCTGATATTGAATCTACTGAGGAAGATGGGCTGAGCTGGGATCAGCATGGTAATGGTAGGGCTGCAGACTGGGGGCCATCTCTGAAGCATAGCTAATGTCTTAAGTCAGTTCTTGTGCTGCTTACAGCTGAGGTCTGCTTTATCTTTCTAGGGCCAGTAGGGTGTGGCCCAGCAGCCTCTCCATGAATGTGGCTGCTAGGCAGGTCCTAGCTGTGTGAGTCAGCCATTCTCAACCAGAAAGAGGATGATCTTTAGTTTCGGAAGGCCCTGCTGCCATGAGCCGTCCTTTGTGAAGTTTCCCACGACACTAATACCTTCAACTACAGACAGAAGAGATTCCTCTTTCACATCTTCCTTCGGTGCTTCCATACGCCAGCTTTTCAGTTACCTCCATATGGTCTTTTGCCTTGCCAGACTCTGAGCTCTCAACAGCTAGCACTGATGCTTGGCACAAAGCAGATGGTTAATATAGGATGTGGGATTAAATTCAAACGTCACACCCTAAGAACTCTGCTGATTTCCTTTTTCCATTCAAGAATGGCTGACTCACAGATCAGAACTGCTGAGAAGGCAGACTTAGGGGACTGTGGTAGTGCCATCCCAGGCTCTATCTGGGGCACAAAGACGAGGAAGACAAAGAAGCTGATTACAAGGAGCTCAGCCAGCTGAGACTAGAACAAAGTTCTCACCCAGGGCAGGAGTAGACTTCAGATGTGAATAATATTAAAAGGGCAGCGCGAGGAAGCAAGGAAGCTTCCTTTGGAGCACAATCCAAGAGCTGAAGAACGGTTCTTTGAAAATGATGCTGAGAAGTGACTCCACAGTGGCCTGGAAGAGCTCAGTGAGGAATGTACATAGCAATCATTTTTCTCTTTCCAAAGATGTAATGGACTGTTTATATTTATGGGGGCATGTTCAATAAATGCAAGTACAGCCAAAAAAACAAAACAAGGAGCTCAGCCTGGAGGAGGAACCAGGCACAGCACCGAGTACCAACAACTCAAGCCATTTTGGAATGCAGAATGAGGGTATTATTTTCAACCTCAAGGAACTCAGGGTGTCAGGAAGGCTTACCCAAATAGGGAACATTTAGATCGAGTCTTGGAGGCTGAGGAGGAGTTAATCAGATGAGAGGGCCCAGGAGGAGAGAGTTCTCCAAGGCAATCAGGAAACTCAAGTTTCATGGGAGCACTGTTCTGGAGGCAGCTGGGAGGTGGAAAGGCAGACTCATACTGAGGCTGTCACTCATATATTGACTGGCTGGTGCCTGGGAAAGCTTGAACAGATCATGTTGACACGGTTTGATTATGCTCTGTCCCCAGGAAATTCATCGTAAGAATCTTAATACCACCAAGCAAGGAGTTTAAGGGAACAACCTTGACTTTCTACCAGATGTTTTTAGCTTTTGTTCTCTGTAATTTCTTTGTAAAATGCTATCAAATATATGTTGACTTAAAATTTAATACCCAGGGATGAAGCTGCAGCTTGGCAGTAGAGTGCTCTGTCTGTATATGTGGCTTGCTGAGTTCTATCTCCAACACCATAAAAAACAAAAATAAAAGTGCCTAAATAAATATCTAATCTCCCCTCCACTATCCAGTCTTGGTTTTTGGCTTAATAAGCTCATAGCCTTGTGCTTGCAGGCTCGTAATTAACGCAGATTTGTATATAATGAAAAAAATGTGATTAACGGCAGCTACTTTTTACTAGCCTGCCCTCCTAGCAGACTGGAGGGAAGTATAAAATCCTCAACTTGTCTGCTGGTCTGGATTAAATTATGACTACACTGAGGAAGTAAGCTGAATAAACCAGATGAACTTGAGTGTGAAAGAGATAGCAAGGATCCATGTCCCCCAACCCCCTCTATTGTCTGGTTGGAAAAAAGCCAAGAGATCTGGCAACCTCATAGAGTTTAAAAACAATAAGCATCTTTTATTCTCCTTCCAGTCTCGGTGTCCAGAGGCTATGGTTAACAGGGTTTCAAAGTGCAAATCATTTCACCCCTCCAAAGTCGGAAGGAATACAAACTGTACGTCATCTCCAATCCATGTTCACCAGGAGTGCCTCGGGGCTTGTCATCCTCCTGGCACTGGGCCACAGTTCAGGGTCTGGCGGAAAGAGGTCTGTAGGACTTGGTGTCTGGCCCCTTGAGATGAGATTAGTTCTCCAATAGCCTGAGTGCCTCTTGGGGAGGCAGCAGCTCATGGGCGGGCGAACGAGGAATCCCTCTAGATAGCCAGCAGGTGTGGATGGAGTTAGAACCTCAGAATACTGCTAATGGCCACAATGAAAGCTGGGGTCAGAGTAAGCCTGCTGACAGGAGTGGGCATCTGCAGAGGGACTGCTAGGGAAGGATAATACACAGTGCTAAAGCAACAAGAAAAAAATGAAAAGTGATTTCTGCTAGTGTGAAAAGGAGCAAAGGGTCACAGGATGGTTTAGGAGCTCAGGACAAAGCTTTCCTTGGGTTCAGTGCTCTTCCCTTTTCCATAGCCATGAATGTAGGATAGGAAGAACCAGATACATGACGTCTAAGTAAGCCCACCTGGTGGACAGTAGCCTGGTGGAAGACATATGAAATTCTGAATCTTCAGACAGACAAGGGTCAAAGAAGATACCAAATACTATTTGAATAAGAATTGGAAAAGTGAAGGCACTGATAAGAAATAGCACAAAACCAAGTTGCATAAGGTGGTCAAAGCTTTGATGAAGGTTTGGCTAAGACTGCCAGGAAGTCTGAGCAGACAGACACTGTGGAACAGACAGAGTACCACAGGATGACAACAGACAGCTGGAGGCTGGGCCTGCCCTCAGACCCACGTGAGCCTCCTCAGCCCCACCATCCACCTTGCAGCAGCAAACACATGGAGACTGTTAGGTTGGGGGAGCTGGGAGCCCTGCATTCAGCACAGGAGCAGGGTGGGTTAGGCCAGGGGTGAGGCTGAGTGAGTGAATCATTTAGGGGAGCAGAAAATGAAAAGCAGAGCTTACTTGTTGATGTTTGCAAGATAAATATCAGCTACATGACCCCCACTGGGACAGCTGGCCCCCGTTCTGGCTGTCACCTTTTCTTCAGGTGGCTCAGACATGACCTCAATCTCAGACTTGGGGCTGGACCTCTCCACGACACCATCCTCGCTGGGGCAGAAGGGACAGGTAGGTAGGGAAAAGGGAAAACAATAAAAAAGCAGTGTTAAATCAGCAAGATGCCCCCCCCCCGCCCCGCTCTAGGACATACAGACAACCCCACACAGCTTGGAGGCAGCAGCAACCCCTGGTGGGGCTAATTTTGTGAACAGGGGCAAGGAAACCTGAGGGCCTTTGGAGAGTTGTGTAAATAAAAATAAAATAAATAACCCACTGAGTTCTATTTGACCCTCAGCTCCTCAGGAAAACTTGGCTAGGGACACCTGGATTCAAGGCATCTCATGGGGCGGCCATGAGGGAACCACCTCCTGGAGATGGAGGTGGAAGTCCAGGCTGTGTTTATCTGTGGTCCTGAGCACTGCTGGTAAGGACAGGAAGCTCTGGAGTAGCTCTGGAGGGAGAGCCAGCATTGAGGCAGGGTGTGGACACATGGCCACTGTTGTAGCACATCTAGCCTCGCTCAGAGTATCCAAGATGGTCCCAGGTTTCTCCACTGCTCTCCTTGCCCCTTTGGCTACTGATGACAAAGAAAGGCCCTTCTCCCTGACAATTCATCTTCTCTTGATCCCGTAGTGAAGATATAATGCTAAATTTGGGAGGGTTCTGTCCATGCACAGATTGCCACCAGCTTTGAGATGTTATTAACATAGGGAGGAATTCCCCGAAGAACGAGCCCAGGAGAGGCTGAGAGGGTGTAGACTCATTCAGGATATCAACCTTTAAAAAAATAATCGTAAGGGAAGGACTAAAAACAGTGAGAATGCTGTATCCTAAAGAAGTGTGTGAGGGCAGAGTTAGGGCAAAGGGACAAGGAGGCAAGTTTGGGTAGGCTACAAGGTTTACTACTTCCTGCCTAGGAGACATTGCTTCAAAGAGTGGGAACCAACACAGCCTATCTGTTAAGATCTCTAGAGTCCACTCTGGTTTCCCTGGTTCTCCGACATCCTTTTCCCTCTCTGCCTTACTTTTCTTTTTTCACCATGTGTTTTGAGCCAGATTTCTCCTAAAAAGTAACCTGTCAATTTTCATTTGCAGGTGGAAATTACTATCAATGGCTTAGGAGGTTGGGGTTTAGGTAGTTGTTTAAAAAGAAGCCAAGTCTGGTGGCTCATGCCTGTAAGCTTAGCATGGGGGAGGCTAAGGCAGTAGGACTGCTGTGAGTCATATATAGTGAGCTTAAGGCAGCCTAGGTTACAGGTGAGACTATTGGCTGGTCTTCAGTCAACTTGACACAAGCTAGAAGGAAGGAACCTCAACTGAGCCAAAAAGATCCTACTGGAGGGCATTTTCTTAATTAGTGACTGATTGGTGAGGGCCCAGTTCACTGTGGGTGGTGCTATCCATGGGATGTTGGTCTTGAATTCTGTAAGAAAGGCTGAGCAAGCCATTAGGAGTAAGCCAGTAAGCAGCACTCCTTCATGGCCTCTACATCAGCTCCTACCTCCAGGTTCCAGCCCCGTTTCCCATTCTGACTTCCTTAGTGATAGAAGTGTAAGCCAAATAATCCCCCCTTCCCCCAAGTTGCTTTGGTCATAGTGTTTCATCATAGCAATCATAACCCTAACTAAGACAGAGACCTTCTCTCAAAAAACAAAAATACACACATGGAAGACAGAGAAGGCAGTGCGGTGGTGGCGCACGCCCTTAATCCCAGCACTTAGGAGGCAGAGGCAGGCGGATCTCTGTGAGTTTGAGGCCAGCCTGGTCTACAGAGTGAGTTCCAGGAATGGCTTCAAAAGCTGCAGAGAAACCCTGTCTCATGAAACCAAAAAACCAAAGAAGAAAAAACATGACCTTTCCAGAAAGGAAATAGGCATGGTCAAATTAAAAAGTCCACACTATCACTCATAAGACAGAAATATAAATACTGACGGGCACATTTCTAAAGCAAATGAATTAAGGGGCAATTTAAAGGGAGGAGAGAGAGTGAGGAGACTGAGTTGCCGGGGTAGGGTGTTCTCCATGGAACTTTAAGCCTGCGAACCGTTTTGGGAATTAGTCTCCCTCATGCTCCTACAGTTCCAGAACTGAAGTCTCACTCCCACAGTGCATTAGAGACCACCCTCAAAGGGGCCAGGGTCCCACTTACGTGTCTTGGACTACGATGTACTGATGGGGGATGAGTCCGTCTATACCATTGTGCCGGCCTTCCCACCAATCATCAGAAGCTCGCTGGTAAAGCAGCAGAGATGCTCCCTTCTTGAAAGACAGCTCCCGGGCTGTCCGGCCTACGTAGTCAAACTTAGCAATGGCCTCAATGGGCTCACACTCTGGGAAAGGCAGAAAAGAATGAAACATATGTTTCTGGGACCTACAGATGCAGGAAACTGGATGAAAAAGCCTAACGAGCTGGACTTACAGTGGTGGGAGGATAACTCTCCCAGCCTGGCATTCTCTCCTGTCTAGCCCCCTCTTCTGCCGGGGTAACAACACATGGAGACACTGCTTCCCTGATAACTTCTTTGTTGATTTCACAGTCCTCTTTGCCAATTCCATCTATCATCCAACTTGTCATTCTGCATTTTTCCTTTCTTTTAGGCAGTGCCGTGAATTGAGTTCAGGGCTTTAGACGTGGGTGTTCAAAGAAAAGTGATTTACCACTGAACTCTATATCAAGCCCATCACACTGCATTTTTGAGCATTATTTCTCTTCTGATCATTTAGTAATCTATCAGCCATCTAACACTTGAATCATACCATATTTTAAGTAATTTATTTGTTATTCATTCATCCCAGTAGAATGTAAAACATGGAAAGTGGTTTGTAACACATTTATGGAAAATGCAAATGAAAACAATTAGAAAAGTTAAAGGGGGCTTGTAAGTGCAATGTGTTTTTACTTCCATGTGGGCCTTTCTTTCCTTATCTACAAAATGAGATGACAGGAATAGTGCTCTTTTTCATGAAGTTGGTTATGGGGAGTCAATTACAATCTGTGACACATGCACACTTAGGCACTGCTGTCGTCACGTCTCTGTTTTCAACTGCAGGAGAGACTAGATAGTAAACAGAAGGCGCTCTAAGATATAGACCATTATATCATAAATACCACTGCAGGGAGGAAGGCTGATTAAAAATAAACCCATGCCCACAAAGCTCTGAGTGGAAAGTTTGCTCCTAAATGGGCTGGCTGAAGATTCCACTGCAGAACTCCTGTCTTAGTAGTCCAGTCTCAGTTCTCTACAGCCCGGACACATCCCTTGACTCTTGCTTTTTCAGCTGCCCCATTTATCTCACTAGAGATAAAACCTCTAAGAGTATGAGAACAAGGCAGCTCTGAATACTGAATTCTCTAGTAATACTTTTGTCTCTCATAAAGATCATACTGATCCTTCTAACACCAGGATCTAAACAAGAAGTTCTATCTCTCCTTTAAAAGCTTCAAATCCTTCAAATACTGCAGTATTTCTAAAGGCGGGGGTGGGGGTGGGGGGGCAGGCAAGGTTCTGTAGATCGTGCCATTTCATTCTTCTTCCCATACAATTCTGAGACCCCTTGTCAACTGTTGAGACTTCCAGAGACCAAGTGATCCAGAAATGGAGGTGTAGAACGGCTGGAGGCAGGGAAAATGTGCTGGCTGGCAGACTCTAATAAATCATGGGCTGGAGAATGACAGCTGAGCATTCCACCCCTGGATGCACACTCACAGGCTGTTCAGCACACACAAATCTATACTTTGGAAGGGATCAATTTTTCCAGTTGGCAGGCATGCAAGTGTGGTTTCTGTGTCCTCATTCTCACTCCCCTTACTTGGCTTTTGTTGAATTCTTGGCACCTAGCATTTCTATTCCCCAGGCTTGATGTTTTTTAAATGAGCTTTCCTTTGCTTTGGTTTCCAGTAACCTGGCAGCATTAGGGGCTTCTATCTACTGGACTCATGCTAGATAGGGAATTAAGAGGAGGGGCAAAGAAGCCTAAGGTCTAGCTATTCTCCTCTGATTTAATCTCTTCTGTGAGAATGTCCCTCCAAGGAAAGGAGAGATAAGAAACTCCTTTCTTCTCCTTAGGGTCCTCTGGACAGCAGAGTCCATTGACTGCACAAGACACAATCATCTCTGCTTTCCTAAGAGCCATAGCATACCATCCTCACTCGTGTGGTGCTCTGCTGCCACATCCTGGGTGCAGTCTTCAGCAGAGGTAGTCTCTCCATGAGTGCTGTCACTGCAAAAGAAGAATAACTGGGACATCAGTGTTTGCTCCTAAAGTTTTCTTCTTCCTCTTGGCACAGCCTCCTTGGTACAGAGAGGCATCACAACAGCTGTGGGTTAGCTATACTCTCAGTCCACAGCCATCAACTGTTAAGAATAAAGGATCTCTGGAGGTTCTGCTCCTCAACCACTTGTCACTGCTCGGGACTTAAAGTGCCTTGAGAGAAAGGGAAGGCCTTTGAAGTTACAAATAAACTCTTCGGAACACACAGAACAACTCAATCACTCAGGTCAATTCTCTTCATGAATCCATTCCTGGTTCTTAAGGAGGGAGCATGGCAAAAGGGAAGGGCTGGTATGTATGTATGTATTTATGATCAGAAACAACTGGACCTGAAAACTGACTTTGATGTTTGATAGCTGTTTAGCTGTGTTTTGTTTTTATTGCTTTTTAATAGACAGTTGTGTGAGGAGTCATTGGTGTAATGCAGCCAAGACTTTGGCATGAGGGCGCTTAGTAAGTGTTCCTCCTTTCAGCTTCCTTTTAGGGTGCTGCGTGACTTATTAGCCTGTGCACTGATGAGAAAGTAGGAAGTGAGTAGCGGCTGAATGGAAACCAAGAGCAAAGGTAAAAGGATCTGTTGTAGATTAGATTTTACTAAAGGCCAGGGGATGAAAGCTCAGCCAAGTTCTTAAGAAAAATTTATCTTCTCTTAAATCATCCCAGGTAGAGTTGAGAACAGCTACAAGTTACTAAGTACGTATTTCTTCTCTTATCCTCAGGGAGGAGATGGATGTTCTTCAGGATCAGGGATAACCCTCTCACCCTGTCTGAAGTTTTCTCCTCTGACAATAGATGCCAACAACAAATCCTTCCGGGCAGGTCTATGAACGTCACACTCCACTGCCTCCTGCCATGGAACTTCTCTCCACCCAGGACACAAGCCTTTCCCTATCAAGGCAGCTCCTTAGAGCCAAGTAAAGCCAGTCCTAGGAGGGCTCTTAAGCTCCAGAGAATACTCCAGTAGAACATCAATAGGGATTCGTCTTCGTTTTTTTTTTTTTTAAAAAAAAAAAAAGTGGGTATTTCCTCACTGTTTTCTGGGCCTAAAAACCCATGGGTTTGGTGGCATTCTGGAAATGCATCAGCGGTACCCAGGGCAAAGGTTCATTCCTGTACATCCACTAAGGCATCAGAGCATTAGTTCTCACACTGCAGGGAGCCCTGGAGGGCTTGTTAAAAAAATCATATATTATCCCAACCTGAGCTTTTCTGAGTCACAAGATCTGTCTGGGGATGGAGCATCTGATTTTCACTTTGATACCATAGGATCTGGTGCTGTTGGTTTGGGCTTTCCACTTTGAAATCAGCACCATGGTATGATACTTTTTGAGGCTCCATGTTGTCCTAAAATCCCATGCTTCTCCCCTCCTACACCTCTGGCCCTGACAACAAGCCCAACCCTATCAATACCCAAGGTCCAACGTTCCAGCAGCAGTCTCAGGCAACCAGAATCCAGTTCGGAGACTAACTGCAGAAATGGACTTTGCCTCGTGCCGCTTCTGATGGTTCTGGTCATTTAGCTACTCTCCTGGATTTTAGGGGTTATCTTTTCACTGGCTTAGCTCCCTGTATCTCTTTTTTTTCCTAGATAAGAGAGGTCAGGAACAAGGTCACTGACAACTGCCCCTTGTTGCCTCTGGCCCAAGGCCTGGGACAGTGGCACAAATGTTCCCTGACTACCTGTGCAGTATATTCCAACAAATATCACATATGTAACACATGGGGTAAGGGCTGAGGAAACATCTGGGAGGAATCTAGAAGAAAGAGCTTTCATGTGTGCATCCTGGTAAAGCACATTGCTTGGTCTCTGGTCCCTGGGTAGGGACTGGGTATCAGGGAGCTGGAGTACTATGCCCCTTCAATGGTCCAGAACCTGCAGTGATTTGACATTTAAGAAGTGAAGGCCAGCCAGGTGGGTGGCACACACACACACCTTTAATCTCAGCACTTGGGAGGCAGAGGCAGGCAGATCTCTGTGAGTTCAAGGAGAGCCTGGTCTACAGAGTGAGTGCCAGGACAGGCTCTAAGGCTACAGAGAAACCCTGTCTTGAAGAACCAAAAAAAAAAAAAAAGAAAAGAAAAAATAAAAAGAAGAAGCAGCAGCAGCAGCAGCAGCAGCGAAGGCCAACTTTACAGGTAAAGGCAAGAACCGAAGGCACTACTTTCCAGTTCTTAACTACTTGTGCAGGAGCTCACCTGATGGGCCTACAGCTCACCATGGACCACCTGCCAGTGACAGAAAGCTTTGCCTCTAAGCCAGCTACCTCGGGTGCCTGCTCAGATGCATACCTAGGATAAGAAGTCGAGGAGAGAGTGGATCCATAGATGCCACTGTCATAGGAAGTTCACAGAGCCTCCACTCCTTGGGCAACGGTTCTGAGGGGTCATGGAGAACCATGAACCAAGTGGCGACTAATTAAGTAAACACATGCCTTGTCCTTCCCTACCATGGTTGATAGCAATGAGGCTGGAAGGATTGGTTTCAGACGCTAAATTTAGATGATCTGATTTCAGCTGGCTTATGTCTTCAACTTCTATTGAAAAAGCAATTAGGAAAGAAGGGAAGGGGTATGGGACACCAGGGTTAAGAGAAAGGCCACTGCCTCTGTATCTGGTTGAAATGGCACTGTAAAGTGGTATTACAGTATCTGTGTGGGTGCTGGATGGAGCTTTATCCTAGAAGATAGGTGGCCAGGGTTGGCTTCCCAATTACTGGGGTGTGTTGAAACATTGCACTGGCCTCTCTGGGTTGCAAGGAGTTTATCTATAAAAGGGAAGTATTATTCCACTTTTTGGAAATATTTGTTCATCTAAAAGAGGTAGTTTAACACAAATGTACCCAGAGGTTATTTTCAGAATTCTGTTCTCAGGCTAGGTCATGGAAAACCTTGTCTACTCAATCTTGTACTTTTCTAGGGGGTGGAACTGTATCTAACCATCCGAAATATATTTACACTTTTTCTCATCACAATCTCTGAAAGCATTTTGTTGTGCCATCTTACAAACTCAGTCAGGGGACTGCCTCACATGCAGACTCCTCCTCCTAAGAACAGGATTCCCTGGGGCCCAGCTCTGTCTCCATCACAACACACAGCTTGGGCACTGTGGCTTGAAGAACAGCAGGTCTAAAGACCACTTTGTAAACTCTCCAATCCCTGATGTTGTCATTAACTTTCAGGATGGTCCCTAGTTATCCAACACTCAAAAAAAAAAAAAAAAAATAAGAAGTGGGTGTCATCTTGTAGGTGTGTCCAAGATGGAAAAATGGCCAGACCCTGCTACCTGCAGAACCTGTAAGTGGAGGTGGGAGAACCTGGCTGTTTCCTTCTGGGTTTTGCTTGACCATCTGGCCCCTATACCAGTTATTATCAGGCATTCCCTCCCTTTTTCCCCTCCCTGACTCCTACCAGTAATCCTCCATGCTTCCTCCTCTGCTGTAGATGGGGCCCTCCAGCTCTCTGGGACTTGGGAAGATGTTCTCATGTTGGATGATGATGGTTTTAATCAGTTCATTCACGTGTGCTTGGCAGGACACCTGGTCGTGGCCCTCTGGCACTGACATCAGTGACGGCCCGAAGCAGATGGCAAGGTTGTAGGGGTCCATCATGTTCTCGTCACTGAACTGTGATAAGCTGGAGGAAAAGGGGAAGCGGGGATTGGAAAGCTCACATGAATGCCCAGAAAACACAAACATAAGAGACATTGCCAGAAGGAAAGTCGTAAGTCCACAAACTGCCACCTGCCTTTCTGGGCATCAGAGACCTTCTGGAGAGTCAGGTGACAAGAAGGGAATGACTACTGACAGCTATTCAGGAGCCCAGGAGAGGAAAGACGTACGGCTTGCTTGCAAGTCTGACTCCTTTTCTCCAGTTCCCCAATCAAATCCATATGAATCTCATTTATGCCCTTACCTTTGACCTTATGCATCAGAGTCACCCTGCATTGAGAACATACCATATAACTCCTCAGAACTGGACATGGTTCTCACAGACTACTCACTAAACTACCGAGCAGATGGGGACCTCAGCTTGCTTTGGGAAACAGTCACAGGACACAGGAACTGTACATCATATGCTTTAATGCATACAAAAGAATCAACTTATTTGGCATTTCTATTCCAAATTTTATACTTAACCAGAAATGTAGTCAGCTGATTAGCTTTTTATTCCACCAAGACTGAATTCCTTTTAGAGCAGCTAATGTAATACTGTTTAATATTTTTATAATATCCCCTTGTATTATTATACCCAGGAATTAATTATGCGTTCTGTTTATATTCTGCTTAGGGTTCCCTTGGATGTAGGCTAATTTCATTACTGTGTATTTATTTAGAGATTCTTCCCATTCTCAGCCAGCAGCTGCTCCAGTCATAACCCAACCTTGGTCATAGACCCAAGCCCTCAACCATCACTATGTTTGCTGAGTTCCCATGGGTCTATGCCTGTGGTGGTCTAAATAAGGATGGTCCAAAGGCTCATATATTTGGATGTTTAGTCATTAGGAAGTGACACTATTTGGGAGGGATTAGGAGGTGTGGCCTTGTTGGAGGAAATGTTCACTGGGGACCAGCTTTCAGGTTTTAAAAGTCCAAGTCAGGTTCAGTGTCTCTCTCTTCCTGCTGCCTGTGGATCCAGATGTAGACCTCTCAGCTACTTCTACTATGTCTCCCTATATGCCACCACTTTCCCCACCACAATGAAGACAATGTAGACTAAACCTCTGAAACTGTAAGCCCTAATTAAATGCTTCCCTTTATTAGAGTTGCCATTGTCAAATACTGACCAAGATGCTGCCTGTCCCTAGCACAGAAAGCTGGGCTGACTTTGGGTACATCCTCTATAAAGCTTGAGGGGCCTGTAGACATTGCTGAGGAGCTTGGCCTTCCTATGGTCACCAGAAGTAGCCTCTCAGTCCAATTCTGACAGATGCTGAAAAGAAACTAGAGCCTTTGGATACTACTGCCATTCTGGATTGGGTGAAGTTTATTTCTAGTGTGCCCCACATCCAGACTCATGCTGCAAAGCTGGTTTTCCTCTAACAAATGGATTTCTTCTCTGTTGGAGAATCTGACATGCACCTTGTGATCCTTCTATAATCACTGTAGGACATCAGAAACGGCATGGCATGGTGTGAACAACTGCCATGGAAAACACCAGTGGAGAAGCACCATCCCACAGTATCAAAACTAATTGCAGGAGAGACCAGTGGGGAAGGGTATCATCTCAGTGGCTAGATGGCTTCATAGGAGATGATCTGTTTTTGCTTAAGGCGGGGATTCATTATGTACCCCAGTCTGGCCTCAAACTCTTTGCCTTCCTGCCTCAGCTTTCTAAATGCTGGTATCACAGCCTTGTACCATCACATCCAACTCATAGGAATTATTAGAGATTTAATTTTAAAATCCTTCTCTGGACATAGAGTTAAAAGAAAATAGAGGTTTAGAAAAGATTGGGAAAATATATAAGTCTGCTTCATCATCAGATTAAAACTGGGGAGAAACAGGAGAGATTACTACTTTGATAACCTCAGCAGAAATGACCCACACATGAGGTGCCACAGGCTAAAACTGAAGCTATCCAAGTCCTGGTATCTTGGAGACAGAAAGCTCAGTAAAGCCTTCTTTCTTTAGTCTGATCTGATAGTGTTTTAATAACAACAAGAAACCAGAGTTTCTGGGAAGTGTGATAGTCAAAGAGAAGCACTCTATTCCCAAGATACCAGGGTGAAAGTTCTACAACAGATGAAGGATGTAAAATAACCTGTCCCCACCCCCCAAAAGACTGTTCTATTCATAGGAGGCTACAGTGACAAGGATCCGGAAGAGGACATATCTTTGTGAACTGTAGTTTTATGAATCTATGTCCAGTTTGCGATTTCCATTAAAAGCAAAACCAAAAGGACCAAGAACCTTATGATTGCTTATCTTGGTTGTCAACTTGACTTGCCTAGGAAGAAGAAACCTCAACTGAAAAACTCCTCCCATCAGATTGGCCTGTGAGCATATTATTCTTGATTATTATTGATGCAGGGGGCTCAGCCCATTGTATGCAGGTAAGCCTGGACTGTGTAAGAAAATGTAGCTATACATGGGAGCAAGACAGTAACCACCGTTCTTCTGTGGTTTCTGCTTCAAAGTCCTGCCCTACACATACACACACAGGTAATTCAGAATCTGTTGCATACCTGTCAAAAATGCTGTCATCAAGAAAAAAACTGACAATAAATGTTGGTGAAGATGTTGGGAAAGAGGAACCCTTACTTAAGACTGTAGAAATGTAAACTGGTGCAGTCTCTATGGAAATCAGAATGCAGGTGCCGTGGCGCACGCCTTTAATCCCAGCACTCGGGAGGCAGAGGCAGGCGGATCTCTGTGAGTTGGAGACCAGCCTGGTCTACAAGAGCTAGTTCCAGGACAGGCTCCAAAGCCACAGAGAAACCCTGTCTCGAAAAACCAAAAAAAAATAAAAAATAAAATAAAAATAAAAATAAAAATAGAATGTGACTTAGCTTAAACACTCTTGAGTATATTCCTGAAGGACTCTACATCAACATGTTACAGATACAGTTGCATTCCCATGTTTACTGATGCACCATTCATAGTAGCCAAGGTATGAAACTAGCCTAGCAATAAGTCTATCAACAGATGATTTGATAAACAAAATGTGGTACCTGTATTTTATTCAGGTATAAAGAAAAGTGGAATTATAACATTGGCAGATAATGTGGGCCTCCCAATCAGGTCTTAGGCAGGAGCTAGTAATCCCAGATACCTGTAAGGCCGGGCTGATCATGACTGTCTAAACAGGATAGACTTGTAAAATGATCTCTAAAGTTGTCATCATTTTAAACAAAGATTAACTATGTGTGAGGACTTCATATTCACAAGGTATGTGCTAAAACTAAAACATTCTGGCCCTTTGGTTTATCTTTTGTTTCCCTGTTTTAATGGGTTCAGGAATCCACAGAACTATATCTTGGCTCTATGAAAACTCAGAACCAGCATGATGATAGGTGACGACATGGAGAGAGATGGGGACCATGGTAAGATATGCCTGTTCCACCCAGTGTTCAAAGTATATCCTACACCTGACCCTTTCTGTCATCTTCTGGTCTAACAATACCTCGGCTAGACCATGCCATGGCCTTGATGTAGGTCTCTTTTCTCTCTGACCTTCTAAAGTAAAAACTTCTCTATAAAGTAACTGGCAGGTTTGAAAATTCATTCCTAAATGTCAGATCATACCATTTTTCTCTTTAAAGACTTTTAAGTCATTTCCCAAATTCAAACTTACTATTTATTACTGTGACTCTCAAGTCTTCAGTGTTCTTATAGCCCCCCCTTTCTCTCCCTCTAGGCTATTGCTTATACCTAGTCTTCTCAGAAAGGCCTTTGTGGCAAACACATCTCTAAGCCAGCTCCTCTTTAATCCTTTGTCTATTAGAACCTCTGAACTCTATCCCCATCTTTACTCTTCTTAGCACCTATTCTAACTGATCTATCTACTATTGTCTGTTTCCTCACTTAGACCATGATCTAATGATAAAATGCTTTTCTTTTTTCATTGAACATCATATTTTTAATAGCCTAGCATTGTAGCTGGTGTATGGCAGATACTCACTAAGTGTCTGTTAGGGTGGGTTATAAGACATAGATCCATATGAAAGTCCTGGGTAGTCAAAGCTAGGTTTTTTACTGTGAAGGCTACTCACTGATTGAGGAAGGCAAAGAGGTATCTCATGATAATCAGAGTGGGTTTGGGCAGGACCAGGACTTTCCTGATATGCACAGCTCTCTCTTGCAGGTTGTCCATTGCTGAAACAAGAAAGGCATGTGTTACCTTCAGCATGACTGCAATCCTGAGGAACAATCAGAAGCTTCTCTCTACCAGCAGTGTAACTCACAGAGCAAGCAGAGCCAGCCCTATACAGCCCTGGTATAGAGAGAGGAGTTTCATGTTGGATGCTCTGTGGGGTGAGGTTGCTGCAAGAGACCACATGTTGGGACCCACAGCCTGACTGGTACAGGACTCAAGGTGTATGCTCCACGGGCACAGACTAAGTTGATACATTCCTCCTCTAATTGAAACAGCAATAGACATAGAGTTGACCTTAATCCTGTCATGACGACTGAATGCTCAGTCCTGAAGAGTCCCATACATGAGAAGGGACAGAGGCTGTGTAAGTCCTTCCTTGACCCCTGTACACACAGTTAACTTTTCCTCCTCTGAATAAATCTGGCTTCTACCTCCCTTATCTAAAGTAGAGATGAGCAGAGTCTGACCAGAGAGAGGAGAAAGTAGGATCTTAGATAAGTAGTAAAATCTGTGAGGAAGACTAGAGAAGATTCCTGACTTTTGTGCTATGGTCAGGTTAGTACAGATTTGGCTATCTGCCTGTGGCCTCTGGTCATGAACAGCCTCTGACTTCAACAGTGTACCAAAATGGACTTGATCTGGCTATCTTTTATGAATAGCAAATAGCAAATACTGGATTAGGAACAATAATAATAAGAATTGGGCAGCTGAGGATTCTGGTGTGTCTTGGCAACTCCAGCCCTATGTAAAAGATTTCACTTAAGTCCAGCCTAGGAAAAGACATAAGTATATGACCCAAGTAATATATGAATGTAACTGTCTCCATAACTCTTTTCCATTACTCTCAAAAAATGGGCAACAAACAAAGAGAACTAGTATCCCAGATACACAGGCTTTTCTCAGAACAACCGAGAGAGGAACAAGTAAGTATTCAGACCAAATACTGGGCCAAATGAAAAAACAGGAGGAATGAAGGCCTTGTTTACCTGGAAAAAACCTCTTCTGAATTTATTCTTTTCACTTTCTGTGGCCATCATTCAGATGGGTCTATGTAGTGCTATCTTTATGTCAACTTGACACTAGCTAGGGTCATTTGGGAAGAGGGGACCTCAATTAAGAAAATGCCCCTACTAGATTAGCCTGTGGGTAAGCTTCAGGTAAGTTTTCTTGATTAAAGTGGGACTGCCCAGTTCACTGTGGGTGCTGGTGGTCTCAGGTGCTATAAGAAAGCAAGCTGAGCAAACCACGGGGATCAAGCCAGTAAGAAGCACTCCTTCATGGCCTCTGCATCAGTCCCTGCCTCCAGGTTCCTGATATTTGAGTTCCTGTCCTGACTTCCCTTAGTGACAGAAGTGTTAATATGTAATCAACCCTTTCCTCCTCAAGTTGCTTTTGATCATTTTTTTAAATGACAGCAATAGAAGCCCTAAACAGAATAATCTACTTCCTGAATAACTTGATATTAATTTAAATTTCCATGGATTGCTTTCCATGGAATCAACTGATACGATGTTTCAGTATTATGAACTAAACTAAAGTCTAGGAATAGTTTTTCAAGACCTAGAAGAGAACTCTAAAGAATACAGTGATCTTTCTCTGGGAAAAAAAATTAAATGGCACTTTTAAGTGCATAGAGGGGCTTTTGTTTTCAGACACATGTGAATGTATGTAGCAGGTTAAGCCAAGACACATACATAGCAACAACTAGGGAGTAGGGTCACTATTTATATTTCTCTGCACCTATTAGTAGCACAGATATTGTATATAAGCTTTAAGATGGAGGAATATAAAAACATTTTACTAAAAACAATAAACCCAGAGATGTAAAGGAGTTAATGTCTGAGAATAATTAGAAAGGAAAAAGTTAGGAATCTTGACTTGGATTCTATACTATTACTGTTAAATCATCCTTTCTTTCCCCCTTTCAGGGATAAAACAGTAGAGATAAAGAGACAAAACTCTCGGGCAGAAATAAAGAAAGAAAAACTTTACTGAATAGCTTATGAGGATGCAAACTGATGGAAATTTCCAAATATCTTGCTGCCATTCGTGGGGTATAATACTTACTGACGCAGGCAATCAAGTCATGGAAGATGTCCTTGGGAAAGAGCGGTTGTTCCAGCCCCCGGAAGTAAAGCTTGAGGACACCAGCTATGGAGTCCATGTCATGGTCATTCTGGTCCCCAGCCAAAGGGTCCTCTCCTGAAGATAGGTTACCCCCACCCCAGAAGGAAAGAAAGTGAGTTAGGAAATGACAAAGCATTCTCATCTCATTATCTCTCTGCCCTGCATGACAACCATGATGCGGCATACTGTTCAGGTTAATCAACACTCCCTGTGGGTTGGGAGGTGGAAACCAAGAACTACTTCTTTGATAAGAATCATGAAACTGGGAGGAGACTGAGCCTCCAGTGGAGGGAAAACAAGGCCAGAAGGCCAGCTTCTCTGACTACCGTATCAGAGGACACCTACTGACAGAACAGTCATCCCAGAATCCCAATGGAAATTTTCCTATCAAATGTAATTAAATTTAATGATAACACCAACCTTAAATTGAAACTATATATATCCATTACAGTGACAGAAATTGCCAAAGCTTGCCCATTACCTTAATAGACCACAAGATGATAGATGAGATCCAATGAACAGGCACATTAGCCTTGATATTAACTGCCACCAAGGGTTCTGGAAGAGGCTATTAACTGTCTGGATATACAGTAACTACTTGGGTTTTGGCAGATCATCACAGGAATGAAGCAGGATGGGTGGGGCTAAGAAAGAAGGAAGCTGGGACATGCCTCAGCATCTCTCTGTGTACCTACTGAAAGTACAGAGAAAACAGGCTATCTCTTAGGGGAAAGCTGGAGCCAGTTCCCCAGGCTGAGACATTTACCTTACAGATCTTTATCCCCACCTCACCTCTCTCAAAGGCATTTTTGATGTCATTCACTTCCACTTGTGATCCAGACACCCGGAAAATTCCCTCATGTTGTAGGCCTAGAAACACACAAAATAGAGTGGTCAAAGTGAAAAAAAGGCAAGTTCATAGTCATAAGGACAAGACTAGTAGAATACCCATCTCCATTGGTACCACGCATTTAAGTATTTTGTCTTTTCTGATTTATGACAAAGGAGGAAAAACAGGGCAGTGATGTTGGAAAAGTCTCTGGAAGGATTATGAGGCATTAGCATAAGGAAAGCATCTGACCAAAGACTTAAGGGAAAAGATGTTCACATCCTCTTCTGATTCCAAGCCAGATTCCCAGGTTGTTGTTTTTTCTTCCTACCTGTAGACTGGGAGTCACTGGGTGGTGTTTTCTTATTGCTTGTGGTTAGGAATGGAAGTGGGTCTTGGCAGGTAAGGCATTAGTTACCATTAGAGAGGTTACCAGAGAAAGACTGAGGCTGTTATGTTTTCTTTAGCATTTTAACACTATCCCACTATTCTAGGGGAAAATGCTTTCTGAACTGATGAAAAACAGAGGATATAAAAACAAAAATGAACAATCAACAGACAATGTTGTCAGTCCCTGTCCTAGGCACTGATCCCTGACTGCTTGCCATCCTTTTCTAAAGAAAACGTGTAAAGACTGTATTATGAAGTGTATAAAAAAACTCTCTTCTCATGGTTTTGCTGGATTAGACAGTCATGAAAAATAATCCTTATATAATTACTGCCACTGCCATTACATTTAAAGCATTTGATCCTCACATAACCTTCCAAGGTCAGGGTTAGCAGTAATCCCATCTTTAGACGAGGGGACTGGGGAAAACATAGCAAGGACCAGGAACAGAGGTCAAAGACAGTTTTTGTTGCTGTTTTGTGTGTGTGTCAAGATTTATTTATTTATTATATGTACAGTGTTTTTTCCTGCCTGCCTGTCAGAAGAGGGCACCATAATCTCATTATATGATGGCTGTAAAGCCACCATGTGGTTGCTGGGATTTGAACTCAGGACCTCTGGAAGATGAGCAAGGGCTCTTAACCTCTGAGCCATCTCCCTTAAAGGCAGTCTTGTGACTGCAATCACAGACTCAGTTTTCAGTGTCAGACAAGAGGCCTATTGGTCTGCAAGTGCAGAGGATGGGAGAGAGCCATCCTGGCCTGTTTGTACTTAGACACAGCTTAACAGAGAACACCATACAAGCAACTGTAACATCACCAGGGACTGGCCCACCGAGGGGCTCAGCTAATAACCCTAGCTGTATCAGGATTTTCAGTCTTCCTCCAAGCCTAGATATCCTTTGTCAACATTTCTCTGTGATCCTCCAAATGTCTTGATATAAACCTCAAACTGATTCTAGAAACACAAACAAAATAATGCTAGATTTTGCTAGATGCTTCAGAACATTCGATTAGTTAGATTTCTGAAACCACACAGGCCAAGACTGAAGTTGTAGAAATCTGACTGAAAGTCAGTGAAGGGAATGTGACTCCCCAGCTTGTAATAAAATGTAAGCTGTTTGTGCCTCTAAGGTAATCCCTAAAATATTCCTCACAGTATGGCAAGTTACAGTAAAATCCCATCAGTGCCAGTTCGGTGGTACCGTTAGTTAACAAATGGGGCATGAGAGTCAGAAAATGCTGTTTAAAAACAGAATATATCATACACAGCAAAGCTCTGACAGAAACAGAAACACACCCAAGGATTTATCAGAAACACACGGTAAAAGGAAATGTCATCTCAAACCAGGCTACTTGGTGTGTTTTAGCTGCAGAAGTACTACACAACTTCTTGAGGGGGTAACCTTAGTGTTTCTGGGTAGGTTTAATGGTTAAGAAATGTAGCCTTGCCTGTGGGACCAAGGAAGAACAAATGAGAGATGAGCTTGTTGGAAATCAGACAACTGGTTACAGTTTTCCTAGAGAATAGATGCCCTAGATAATAACCACTCATTATTGCGTGTGCATGTGTGTATGTGCCGTGGTACACGTATGGAGGTCCATGTTCTGAGGATTATCTCACATACCAGCTTGCAAGGCAAGCACTTTTATCCACTGAGCTATCTCACTGGCTGACCAGACGGAATCTTTAGAGTACCTGGTGTGATAATCCTGAGAGGAGAAGCAATGTATTTTTCAGAAAGGAGAAAACAGTTGATTTATTTGCTATAATGTATAACCAAAAATAAGATATCCATAATCTTTATTCTTTGTTTCTTCTTAGCACATACTAACATAAACACATGAAAATCCCTTGGATTTAGGTAAACTATTTGGAACTGACACAAAGCCTGCTGGACTTAGCTCTTGCTAAGAGTTGTTCTCCTAGGTAACTCCTAGACTGACTGTTCCAACAACTACTTCACATTCCTTTCTTGAAAACAGTAGATTAAAAAAAAAATCCCTTCATAGTTAATTTTAGTGGTTCCCATAGCACAATTAATAAAAACCCAGAGACAGATATTGGGGTTCAATCTAAAGGTCAGAAAGGCAAAATAGTCAGCCACTGGCTCTTACCAAAACGGTGATCCTGACTCCAGGAAACCTCAGAATGAGATTGACTGAGAGCTATCTCCTCCCATTTATATTCCTCTCTAATGCTAGGATTAACGGCATGCACTATTACCACCCAGTTTTTATGCTAAACTAGTGTGGCTACTGGAATTAGAGGTGTGTGTCACCACTACTTGGTCTGTAAGGCTGACCAGGGCAGCTGTTTTACTCTCTGAACCTCAGGCAAGCTTTATTTATTACAATACAAATGAAATATCGCTACAGATTCCTCACATTTCTCCTCTGGAATATCCTCATGGATCACCTTGATCCACCACTATGAAAACTGCTAGTTTCCTCATCTACATAATGGGATCTATTATAATATTTATCTTCCAGAAGATACGATAATAGAGTGTAAAAATTTCTAGCATTTAGTGTGCCATAGACTCTTTCGAGGTTAACAAAGGTTATAAATCCACTAAATGTACATATACAAAATATTTTAGCATAGCTTTTAAGGAATCCATGAATCTGAATCTTTTCCTTGGGCAAACTGCCAATTCAGCTAGACAAATATTTTGACTAGTTATTTTGTGCTGAATTAAAATTTTATTTTTTATTTTTTATTTTTTATTTTTTGGTTTTTCGAGACAGGGTTTCTCTGTGGTTTTGGAGCCTGTCCTGGAACTAGCTCTTGTAGACCAGGCTGGTCTCCAACTCACAGAGATCTGCCTCCCGAGTGCTGGGATTAAAGGCGTGCGCCACCACCGCCCGGCTCTGAATTAAAATTTTAAAAAAATTAACCATGGCCAGAAGTGGTGGCTCAGACCTATAATTCTAGCACTCTGGAGGCTAAGGCTGGAGGATTATTGCAAATTTACTGTCAGCCTGGTTCTTCTAGTAAGTTCCAGTCATGGCTACACAGTGAGACCATGTCTTATTATCATCTAACCCTAACAATCCCAAGTCAACAATGTATTGTTAACTGACACTTCTGTGATAAAAAGTATTAATTCTTTATATATACATATATACATACATACACACACATATCCTTCTGTCTTTGAGTGTGTCTAGCCTTGCAGGTACTTGTTAGTGTGGGGGGTATACATCTATGTGCGCATGTGTGTGTGGAGGTCAGAGGTCAATATCGGATCTCTTCCTCTATTGTTGTCTATCTTTGCTACTTTAGAGCAATGAGGCTCAGTGATCTGCCACATACAACTCTGCATTCCACATACAACTAGCACTGGGGTTACAGGCATGTGCTGCCACGCCCAACTTTTTATATGAATTCTGGAGATCTGAACTCAGGTTCCTGAACTTGCACAGTAGGCACTTTACCAACCAAACTGTAAGTTTAAAGTTTATAATCAAAATATTGTTTTCTAAAGTCATTTATTAGAGATTCATTCTCCTCATCTGTAATGCAGCTAGGTGAACTTGTTATTCTTCACATTCTATTTGGGCTTTTATTCACATCCATCTATCTATCTATCTATCTATCTATCTATCTATCTATCTATCTATCTATCTATCTATCTATCTATCATATTTGGGAACCCTAACATTTAAAGTCAAAACCACACAAGAGAATATATTCATTCTTTATTTTCCATTGCTCTTTTTGCATCTACTGTCTACTTATAATAACCAACCAGCAAAATACAAGCTTCTAGACTCACTGTTCCTGTATTTTTCTGTAGAAATGAGAAGACACATATAGTCAATATATTTGTAAATCTTCATTCTTATGGGAAAGCACAGTACATGCTGTTTTGTATTTTTTGACTTAACAATATAGCCAAGAAATCTCTCTATAGCAGCCTATTAGAACCCTTGCTCACCATCTTCACAGTGATATACTATTCCACTATATAGACATACTGTAAGTTTTTCAATCACTCTTCTCCATATAGGCACTCAGGATAATTTTAATATTTGCAATTATAAATAATGCTGTAGTAAATAGTCTTATGCACAGGTTTGCTTTTATTTTTTTAAATACTTTTTAGGCCCACCTTCACAGTAATATCTAGAGAAATTACCAAATTGAGTGATAAGTGCAAATACTGTTTTACTAAATATTGCCAAAATTGCTTTCAAGTTGAGTTGCCCTGGTCTTCATCCCCACACAGATGCCCTCTATTTTTGTCTCTTCATAAACTGTGTCTGTGCAGGTGTAGAGATAGGTATGTTCAAGCCACAATAATGGAAATCTTCATGTCTCAGCTAAAATCATGGCTAATACCCTACTAGTCTAGGGTATTAAGACATCTGTGGCTTACTGTAGAAGCTTCCTCCTTCCTTCTGGTTTTAATCTCCAGGCAGTACCCAGGGACCCTTCAAATATATGATTCTTGTTTTCCAACAGCTTCCCTTCTCACTCAGACTAAGATCCAATACCTACTGTAGCCAATCAAGTCATAGGAGACCTGGCCTGTGTGTTCATCTCCTGTCAGCCTCTCTTCACTCCTGCTTCAGCCTGTATGCTTTTCCTTACATATGTCAATAGTTTCTGCACTTTGGTTCTCTCTCTACAGAATGCTCTTCCTCAGATGGACACATCTCTTTTCCTCTTCTTCACAATTCTACTTAAATGTGAAGACGCTTTCTGTGATCTGGGACAACAGTGCTGCTCTCTGTTCTCGATCCTGTACCTTGCTTTGCTTTTCTTCATGACATACATCAGCACCAGAAATATTGAAAGTCAATTTGTGTATTGACAAGTCATGTTTGTTCTTCAGAGGAACAAAGGTTCAGGAAGAACCTTTTTACTGGTCTATAATAAGCAACCAATATAGACTTTGTATTAAATGAACAAGTGAATGCTTGGATGAATGAATCCACAAATTCTTCCCATTGTTCTTTAAAAACCAATAATTATTCTTCTACTGAACTCAGCTTGGATTCATCTTTGCCAGCTCCTTGGTATTAATTACTGCTATCTTGTAAATGTCTTACTCTGTTACTGTCAATTACTACTACTTTATTTCTTTTCATTAACTTACTATCTGCCTATCTTCTTCCAAATGCATCATAAAACTACTTAGAGACAAGAATAGTGTATTATTCTGTTTATGTTTTTTTTCTTGGCAATACATGGTGCTAAGCATTAGTCAGGGGCTTATAAAGTATTTGCTGATTGTTCAATAATGATGAACAGTACTCTTAGTTCAAGTGAACTGAGATAACATTAAAAATATATAGTTGATGGAAAGCAGAACAAGCTATAAGAATGCTAAAATAATTATTGTTTCAGAAAAAAATCGAAGAAATAAATTTCTTAGCTTTGCCCAAACAGAAGGGCAAGTACAATTTGACAGATAGTGAGAAGGAGCCAGTCCCTGAAGACACACAAAAGATGGACATAACTTTAGGACATTTATCAACTAAGCTTGTGGGGACACTGTATCCACTGAGACCAAATTAAGACAAAAATCCAAATATATGCAGTCAGTGCAACATTAGAGGATGGAATTGTTTCAAACCATCCTGGTACAGCCAATGGGACAAAATGATTGGGCTACACTATAGGAGATACCCACACACACCCAGGCTATAATACTGGCTTCACTAGCACTACCACTGGGCCTAGCTGCACTTCTTTACAAAGTAGCTTGGTTTTAAAACTCTGGAGCTAGAGCATGGTAAGTAGTCAAACATGTTCTATTTTCAACATGTAGATATGGCCTTTCTGAAGGAGAAAATATTACATGAATAAGTAAGATTTTATTCCTTTTCTAAGAATGTGAGGATGGGAAGGCAATCTCTATTGCGCTCTCTGGTATATACGTACATATACGTATACATGTGCCTCTGTGTAGCTAACAGAGGCCAGAGAATAGTGTTGGCTGTTTTCTATTCTAATACTCTCTGCCTTAGTCCTTTGAGGCAGTGTCTCTCCCCTGAACCTGAATCTTCAGAATTTTTTTAGATTGGGTGGCAGCCAGCCAGCCCCAGAGATCTTCCTGTCTTTGCCCTCCACAGCACTAGAGTAAAGTTGTGCCTAAGATCCTGCTATTTGCCAGGCGGTGGTGGTGCACACCTTTAATCCCAGCACTCGGGAGGCAGAGGCAGGCGGATCTCTGTGAGTTGGAGACCAGCCTGGTCTACAAGAGCTAGTTCCAGGACAGGCCCCAAAGCTACAGAGAAACAACCCTGTCTCGAAAAAACAAAAAACCAAAAAAAAAAAAAAAAATCCTGCTGTCCTTGTTCTGGAATCTAAACTAAGCAAGAGCTCTTAACCACTGACCATCTCTCCAACTCAACTACCTCTACTTTTGCTCTACAAAGAATTCTTTGACGTTCTGACTTTCTCACAAACACAAGCAAAGCTGTGTTCTTGCTTACCATGTCTGCTAATAAACCGAATGCAGCTTTCTACCACCAGAGGAATTGCCTGGCTGGAATCCTGAAAAACAAAAAGGAAGTATGGACATTAGAAACAAGGATAGGAGAAGTGAGTTTGGTCTCAAAATGGAGATAAAACTGCTACCCGGTCATGCCCAGCCTGACTGCATTGATGCTATGGTAGTGGCTATGTTTATGGTGGTGGAAATGGTGGCAGAAGGTTTTAAAAAAGACAGCAAGGGGCTTTTAAAAGAGAGGTGGCGGTGGAGGGGGGCGGGAGAGGGAGAGACAGAAGACAAAGAGACAGACACAGGCAAAATATCCATGCACATAAAAAAAAAGCTTAAAAATCTAAAAGAAAGATTGTTCAAGTTGGCACAGTAATGGTAAGAAAGAAAAGAAAAAGCAACTCTTGTAAATAGCAAGAAGAACATGCGAATATGTAAAGCAGGTTTCCCAGATGTCCATTTTTGTTTTGTCTTTTTGCTATACAATCTTGATTGTGCCAATGGATTTATATGGGTTTCCAAGTTGCTGTCTACAAACTGAGGAAGGGACTGGTGGAAGGGCTAGTTATATATACTATTGGTACATATATTGGTACCAATAGTATATATAAATAAAGCTTAAAACATATATATATTATTTTATATTATATATATTTGCCTGCATGCATATTTGTGTGCCCCTTGTACAACTGGTGCCAAGGAGGCCAGAAGAATGCACTGGATCTCCTGGGACTGGAGTTACAGGTGGTTGTAAGCCATCATGTGGGTGCTGGGAATTGAACCCGGGTCTTCTGCAAGAGCAGCCAGTGCTCGTAACTACTGAACCATCTCTCCAGCCACAGGTACATGAACAATAATGTCTACACTTATAGAGGTGTTAGGCCACATATAGTCTTTTAGATAGATTGCTGCTATGGTGTATTATTATTATTACTGTTGTTTATTTTCATTTGATAATATTGAAATGAGGCTTGGTGAGGTTAAATGTCTGCTTGTATCATATAAATAGTAAATAGAAAAGCCAGGACTTAATTTTCTGTTACCAAAGACTCTGCTGTCACACATACTGTATCCTGTAAGAGTAGCAAACACTGCATACCAATTATTACTAAAAATCAATAATGAAGCTACATGAGTAACAATTCAGCTGTGTGAAAGAAAAACAGTAAGTATGGCTCTATACCCTTGTTTCAGATGTTCAGGAAAGACTAAACTTTACAGTGGGGTGAACCCATTGCATCTTCTGCCCAATTCACAGGTTGGCTGCACCCATCTGGCTTTGGACTTTTCAACTGCGGCCATGGGGTTGGCTACTATAAGGGAAGCAGCTGCGTCTCAGGCTGAGAGAAGAGATGGCTTGGCCTGTGCAGGTTCCAAGCTTGCCAGTGATCAGGATGCTGCTGAAGTGGAGCTGGAGCCAGAAAGGTCTCAATGTCACAAAAACTCATTTTATTATTATTACTTTTTCTTTTTTTGAGACAGGGTCTCACTAAGTAGCCCTGGTTGGCCTGGAATTCAGTAGGTATGTGATACTGGCCTTGAACTCACACAGAAACCTGCCTGCCTCTGCCTCCCTGGGATCAACAGAGTGTGACATCACACCTAGCTCCAAATGCTCATCTTTGTGGCACTCCTCCCCCAAACCTGACTGCTTCCTCTAGCTGTTCAGGTACAGCGGCAGGGTCTGATATTTTGTAAGATCATGGACTTCTCCCATTCAGCCCAAAGAAACTTAGAGGAAGAATCTTGGTCCTTTCTTCCGTATTCTAATGAAAACTAGGCTCAACTATTGCAACAGGAAAAGCCTGCATTCATCGGAAATGGTGTATCAGGAGAGATAATGAAGGTAGCAGAAATGGATTTGCAGAATTTTCTGGTCCCAGATTTATCTGAAGTTAAAAAGAAAGACACTGACTGGCATACTTACAGGTTCCTGGCATTAATAAACTATATGAATACAAAGTTCTGTCTGTATGTGCAGGAAATGTTCTACCAACAGTAGGATGACAGGAAACAAGGCACCAAAGCTGCATGCTCAAGGCCCCCAGTAGTCCACCAGAAGAAACAACTTGAAGGGATAATCTGTGGCAGACAAGGAGAGGCCAGAGATGCCTGCCTGTCTTACTATAGAAAGCTAAAATGGAGTGTAAGGCAGAGTCTAATAAGGAACAACAGCACAGAGGCTTCAGTTTCAGATGTTCTAATTGTCCTCACTGCTTCCTGTGATGTTTCTAAGGTACAAGTGACTCGTTTCCTCAGTCGTGCTCTGTGTCCCCATGACACCTACAAAACCTAGATGTCACCACTAACTGCATACAGCTTCCCCAGCACTTTCTGTATTTTTCCATTTATTGTTTTTCCTCTTTCCCTTCTTTTCTCAATGTCAGAATGAATCAATGTCAGTTTCATTACTTTGCTCACAATGGTTTTTTTTTTTTTATCATATAACCTTAGGTTGGAAAGGGTTTTCAGGACAATCAGGGCAAATTTCCATTCAATCAGTTGGAGGGAATTGATAGTTGGCATAATTTAGAAAAAAGAGTAGAGCAGCAGTCAGTAATTTACAGGAGAAAACTATCAGGATGATAACTATACAATATCTACACAGTTTGATATGGTTTCTTTTATTATGAAATTAGGTTTGTTTTTCTCTTAAAACTTACTTTTAAGTGGTATATAAAATCTGTTAATGGGATACTATGTGGAATTTTGATACATGTAGAAACTATATGATGTTTGAGACAGGTTAAACAATTATCTATCTCCATCAACATTTATCACTTACTTACGGTAAGAGTTTAAAATTCTGGGACTGGAGAGATGGCTCAGTAGTTAAGAGCACTTGTTGCTCTTGCTAAGGGCCCAGGTTCAGTTTTCAGTACCCACATGGCAACTAACAACCATTGTGGACTCCAGTTCCAGAGGATCTGATGCTCTCTTCTGACCTCCATGGGCACTGCACATATAAGATGCACAGGCATACACATAGGCCAAACACCCATATACAGAAATTGAAATAAATAAATCTTTCAGAAAGGAGACAAGCACAGAGTGGATCACACCTAAGGAAAGCACACGGAACGAGGTGATGGGTAGGAGAAAATGGAGGGCATGAGTGGAACAAAGACGCTGTAACACCTGATGGCAGGGGCGGGGGCAGGGTCCTCCTTTTTAGCAAATGCCTAGAGCTGCTTTGAACACAGCCTCTTAGGAAAGTAAGTTTCCACATTATTCCTTATATTTAGCTGATTTGCAAGAAACAAAGACTGATTTCTTGGTTATTTATAGAAGATTTTACTGTTCTGACCATCTAAGAAAAAATTCTTGCTAGAGAGAAACTGGAAGAACAACCAACTCAAGGCCCTTTTGTACTGGGGCATGCAGTAAATCCTGGACTCTGATGCAAACCTGGTACCAGGGGAACACATCTTGCCTGCAACTGCTTTAGTGCAGCAGTATGCAACGTAAACCAGATGGTGCCACTCCCTGCTGATGGTGACCCCAGCCACGGGCAGACACTACGTGCCAAACTCCAGCACTCCTGCAGCTACAGCAGAAGACACAAAGCTCCCACAAGCATGCTCTAAGTCTGTGCAAGAGGTCTAGGGTTAGGTCAGAAGTGGAAAGAAATAAACTTCAAGTTTAAGACTATTCTTGGTGATAAAGGAAGAATGGTTGCTTAGTCTGTAAATTTATGCCTATTAATTTAAAATGCAACAAATTATCTTTGAGAGGCATTCCATTCTTCTCAAGTTTTAACAGAAATCCAGGGATAAAGGAGAAGAAAGAATTATAGGAATAAGATGGTAGAAAGTTACAGTGAAATTTTTATCATTTTAAAAAAGTATATCCAGGCCTGATGGCAAGTGCCTGTAATCCCAGAATTTATGAGACAGAGGTAGGAGGAATACAAGTTCAAAGCCAGACTGGGAAGTATAGTAAGTAAGATGCTGTACAAAAAACAAAACAAAACAAAAAAAACCCAAACACCACACAACAAAAAAAAAAAAGATTTTTTTTTCATTAAAATGATATCCACAGTTAAAAGGAAGGCTAGGGGACATGGCTGAGTAGTTAAGAGGACTTGTTGCTCTAGCAGAAGACGACCCAGGTTTGGTTTTGGCATCTACCCAGTGGCTTATGAACATCTGTAACTCCAGTTCCAGGGGACCTAACATCCTCCTCTGACTTTCCTGCAGGCACCAGGCATGCACATGATACATATACATGTAGGCAAAACACTCATACACATGAAATAAAAGTATTGAGGAGACAAAGAAGCCTGTGTCAAGTGACTTCTATAGCTGGACTGCCCACCAACCAGAGTAGTCAGATCTGTGAACTGAGTGCTGGGGCTACAAACAGTGTAGAAACCCTGTGCCCTCTGCATCTGATGACTGCCCTATGTCCAGGACCTCTTTGCGTGACTACAATTGACATTTTTTAAAAAAGTTTTATTTATATTTATATGTGTGTGTTTGTCACATATGCACTCATACCCTAAAAGGCCAGAAGAGGATGTTGGATCCTCTGAAGCTAGAGTTACAGGCAGCTGTAAGTGGTATGACATGGTTGACTTCAGCTATACTTAAGTCCTTTGGAAGAGCAGCAAGCACTCAACTGCTGAGACATCTTTCCAGTCCTGCAAAAGACTTTTCAAAGGCCTGGGTCAGCTTTTTCTTCGGTAGACAGAATGATATTTCTGAGCACTGCCTTCCACCTGTTCTTGCTAACTTTCCCTCCTGCAAAGCTGGTGTGAGATGCTTAGGGAACGTGAAGTTGCTTCAGAACTTACTGCTGGCTCTAACTAGTGAATGGAATATTGCTACTGCAAAAAAAGGCTTCAATTCATTTTCTCTTTACTTTAAAGTAAGTACAGTTGTATTGAGATTTCTCCTGATGTGGATTACTCAGGCCACTGCTAAGAGTCCTCCTAACACGGGTGAGAACTGGTTGCTCAGTGGTAGATTTTAATACAATGATGAAAGCCACAATGCAAACCTATCAAGTTGAGCACTTCCTTTGTAACATACCCCAAACTGTTTCACAGTACTTTATGACGGAGTGTCAGGAATACAGCTAAGATACAATAAACCAGAAGCAGTCAAAGCCTACAAACTTAAACAAGACTTTTAGAATGAGGATCAGCTACCTCAGTGTTGGTGCGTCAGTGTGTATGTGAGGAATTGTAAGGCTCTGTAGGGACTCCTAGAAGGACGTCATGGGCTGTTATAGAACAATTTGTCCACGTTTAAACCAAACCTAACTAACAACAAGAATAAATCACACAGCCTATGATAATTCCAGGAAGTTAAATGAGTGTTTGCTACAATCTCAACCATACGGTAAGTAAAGACACAACCAAGCACAAACATAACGTCAGAGGAGGCATGCCATGGAATTCAGTCAGACTGTGGCAGGTATTTGGTTTTCATGAGCCAGGCTGAACAATCTGGCTCTGCTGGCTCTTTACCTGTTTCCTCACGGTTGAGCTACGCCTGTGGTTGACCCACCGAATCAGAAAGGACCAGTCCAGCAACAGGAAGGAAAAAGAAAACAGGGACAGAATGAGACAACCACTCCTAAATTCAGAGTAAAACTTTAAATCATGTAAAACAACTGTACAGCAGGTAATGGAACACATCACATTATTGACCTCATTCCCAGAAACAGCTAAGAGACTTGGCTAGCTATTTCCCAACAAAAGTCTAATAAACTTTATTCTGTCATAAAAGCACAGAGGTCCCTGATTTTAATGCCTACCACTGTTTAAAACTTAAACAGGAGGCAAATAGTTTAATCTGTAGTAAAACAGATTCATGTTGGACAATTTTAAGATCTTTCTGTTTGAAAGGAAACAATAATAAACACCAAAGCATATATATTTTCTTTTGAGACTCTTTGGAAAAAGAAAATGAATGCTTATTTTATTTTATTTTTATTTAGATGGTAGGACATTCAGACTGAAATGAACTCCAGGGACCCTCTGTCAGTGCTTCTCAAGCCGTGTTTAGGTGTATTGGCCTTTTTCTCACAGTGTATCAGATACAGAAGCATACTACTCAAAACAAGGAGGGCAGCACTGCCCTGTTTTGTGAAGGTAGGAGCCAGGCAGGGGTTCTGGGCCTTGCTCTGACTCTCTGCCAGCCTGCCCTGAAGGCACCTTTCTGAAATCCTAGTGCTTCTCTAAACTAATGTAATACTCTTGTCTTTAACAAGAGGAGATGATATTCTGAGAAGGGAGATAAATAGTCCAAGGTTACAAATGGGGAAATAATCCAGCAAAGGATGTCAGTTTGGCTCTATCTAGGCTTTCCAGAGACGCAGTACTTCTGATGAAGTTAAGACCTTACTACCAGGAGACAGATTATACAGACTTTCACTTATCTGAGTTCCCTCCAGTCCTCACAAATTCTATAGTAACAGGACCTGAGCTGTAATCCGCTATGACAGAATGATGAAGATCAAATTGAGTTATCACTAAATAATGAGTCTATAATTGTAAATGGCCTCATGACTGTATGAGTTGTCAGTTTGATACAATGCAATCTGCTTCATTAAAGCATGTTCTCCTTTAAATCAGCACATTTTTAGGCATCTGAGGGTGCTGGCTGAATGAATGTCTTGTTTTCTGCCAGCTCATAGCAGCATCAATGACTGTGAGGGAAAATATTTGGCTAAGGTGGAGAGGGAGGGAAGGTGGGGAAAGACTGGGAGGGTTGCATACTTGTATATCAGCAAAGATTTCTCCCAGTGCTATTTGGCAAGCCAATGCAATATAATATTTCATTATCCACCAACAGTCACTAATTAGGGCCTATCATCTTTTCCATGTATTAAAAAACAATCAAATCAAATGCTATCACCTAATCTTTCTGTGTTGGAGACTTCCCCAAGGTCACGTGTTGAAGTCTCCCAGCTAAGAGGTTAACAAGACACACTATAGTCTGATGTTTATTATCCTTGCAATAGAGTGGTTTTGGGAGTTTCTGGGAAGATTTTTATCAGGTGATAACTCCCATGACTTATTTTGCTTAGACTTCCCTAAATGGTAGCAACTCCACAGCCAGTCAAGAGGCGATAAAGTTAGTAAGGCAAAGAGAAGGAAGCAACTCTTGCCTCAGGCTACTCCTTTGCAAAGTCATCCAATCACCTTGGGCCTTTCCTTATCCCTGCCCAGAGCCACTTACCTGGCAAGGCTACAATCTGTCCGCTGACCTGTGGAAAGAGAAGGGGAAATGTTATTTGTTGAAGCAGAAGGGGTGGGTTGGGTTGTACACCCTAGGAATTACCATATCCTTCATATCTTCCTAGGGAGCCAGTGGCAGAAAAGAAAAGGACTGACCTAACTTCATTTTGAGAAGGAACTTTGCTTCTCCAGTTCCCATGCCAAAGTCATCAATATCTTTGAACCTTGTCAACTCTACTTTTCAAATGAGAAAACAGGCAGGGATGTACGGGAAGAACAAGTCAAATGATATTTTAGAGAAAAAAAATATTGTAAGCCTTCCCCATACATAAAATCTGGCTTCTCATGTATGTGCTAGGATATGAGTAGTGGTGGAGAGAGGTACTTTAGGGGACACAGGACATGGAACAAGTTTGTCAGTATATAAGCAAATCACACATGTACACAGTTGAGTCTGGGAAGAAAAGGGAATCTAGAGAGAGGTGGGAGAGGATACATAGCTTCTAGTTTTAGAATCATACTAAACTCTCCTGTTAACTTGCACTGTAAGGCAGAGCTAAGATCCAGTAGCCATGTGGCTAGCAAACGATGGCTTTCAGTCTAATGACAGGTGGTTAAGACTTTCATGGGCCATAGTTAGCTTTGAAAAATGAAATGGAAAATCTTTAAGTTGGTAAAAAAGTGTTTTATAAAAATATCCATATATGCATACATAAACCATGATGTAAAATGTTGCCTTCTTTGGGCCAATAGTTAATGAAGCTTGATCAGTCTTGATAAATCAGTGAGAAACCCTGGCAGGCAGTGAGTCAGGAAAGAGATCAACTCTCATACTCCTTATTCAGACTTCAGGAAAGGCAACTCGGAGGAATGGGGAAGGTAGAGTTTTTTTTCTTGTATTTAAGGTGTTGCTAATTATTAAGATAGTTCAGTTCATCTTTGGCAATCCCCAACAGCCTGTTACCAAAGGCTCAGTTTTCATCCATAAAAGTATTATTCTGAGCCATTATTTTCAACATCTGTCCTACTTCCTCCCTAGAATATTCATACACATCAACTATCCCTCTGTGGCAAGAATCAGAGGCTCTTATATTATGGTGACAAACCCTTACAGAAGGCAGGGACATAATAATTTGCATATAGGATGATTTATAGCTATTATTTTTCTCTATCTCTGGAACTTGTCATCTTTAAATTATGGTAATTTGCAGCCCCAATGGTCAACCTCCATCCCTCTAGAGTAGCATAATTTGATGCATACATGTGTATAAACACGCACACATACAAAGCCCTTTTCCCTATCTTCCAGGCTATGTTGAGACTGTCTTCAGAAAAAGAAATCATAGGTATAAATTTCTTCAAATGGTTCTTTAGGCTGCATTCCCTTTAACTCACCACACAGCAATCTGGTAAACCAAAAGTAAAGACTTTCTGTAAGCATATTTGGCCCTCATGCCTAGATCTGAAGTGTTTGGGTAGAAAAGATAGGAAGGTACTAAAAGACTCTTTTCACATTAAAGCAAACATGTAAAAACAAAACAAAAAAACCAAGATCAAATGTACTGAAGAAAAAAAATTCGGGGGAATCGTCCAGGGTAGGTCAAGGACAAGGCAATAACAGTGGGTAGATGAGTCTGGTCTGAAAAGTGGGATTCTGATTTCTCAGCTAAAAAGCCAGTCTAATAAAATTTGCTATACTTCACAGTTTGTCTGATGAGTGCTCAAGAATTTATTTTAAAATGTTAGACTTGTGTCTGAGTGCAGGCACATCTGTCACCAATGAGACCACATGCTCCCTGCGGCCTCATCTTTAAGAAAGAGATTAGTGGGGTAGGGAGGAGGGCAGAACATTCAGGGCATCCCCAACCTGGGAATCCCATTAATCATACGATGCTGAAAGCTAGGCAGGAGACCTGGGCAAGGTGCCAAACAACCTTGGGGAAAGCTTCTTCTTCAACCTTGGCCTTCTGTTTGATGGCTGACTGGGGAGAGAAAGTCCAGAATGTCTGTCCAGTTCTCTGCCTCAATACTTTCCAGTGTCTGGTTAAGATTACTGCCAGAGAAAAATACAGCCCGTTCAGCACTTTGGTCTTAATGCAGCCACACGAGAGAGATGGTTGCTATTTAAGTGAAAGGAAATGAACGTTCACCCTGGAAGCTGAAGAAGCAGCAAGTCTGCCCTGCTCTCTCCATCTGAGGACCTTCTTTTTCCAGGTCTGGGGAGCTCTAACAAGTGTCTAGAGAGAAGATAACCCTGAGGCCCCTTTACCACAGGTGTGGCAGGGAGGTGAAGGACGGGTTTGAGTGGAAAGCAGGCACACTCCATCTAAAGAAACAGCTGATGAATATTAGCATTCCATTACACATTGCCCTTTCCCCATCACTCAAGCAGCCATTTAGAGGAGTACTTTCACAAAGAACAGGCTAGGAAAGGAAACACAGTCATATAGCCAGTGGGGTCTAGCTGGCTGAGGAATGGAGGCATGTGCTCAGATTCAGAGTACTGCTGGGCTGGGCCTCTCTGCTCTACCAAGCTTCAGCAGAGCATGCTCACACTCACTTTCTCCCAGGGTTTTCTGCAGGAGGTCATGCTTGGCTTGTAACTTGGTGATCAGGTTCCTACCCTCCAAGTACTCCTTCATTTTCTGTAAGGGAAGAGGAGAAACAAGAGAACTTAGATTCCTCAAGAAACACAAGACACAAATGTCAACTGGACAATTTGCCTTTGAGAAGGCATTTGATTCCCGACTCTCTGACTCACTTTCTAGCAAGTCCATTTAAATTCTTTTTTAAAAAAAATCTTTCTCTCTTTGCTGATTTTCATGGTGGGTCCAAACCTACACAGTATTTTCCTATGAATTTCATGTTAGCCAGTATAAGAAAACTGTTTTCTAAGTAAAGTCCTTCACCTGTTTCCTTTAGTCCCAGTAAAGAAAGAGAATGGCAGGGAAAGTAGACAACCTTCCTGAGCCTCTGCTTCACTGGTGTGAAGACATACATTTGCTATCTGCCCCTTAGGCTGACAGCCTGCTCCTCCAGGGGACATTTCATCACCATAGAAGTAGTGCCAATGGTAAACCTCGGCCACAGAGCACCCTTGTCTAAGTCAGACCCTAACAAATCTCATCTACTGAAAGTTGGGAGTTTCTGCATGCTCAGCTGGAGTGGCTGCCACCTATTATATGCACATACAAATTCCAAGCACAAGATGAGCTGTGCCATCACACCTGCACTAGTAGGCGAAGTACGATTGCTATGTCACAGTTTTGACATCTCATCAGCTCTTGTCTGGTTTGTGAGAGACGATGCTTGACTGGATAATTCACAAAATCTATTATCATTCTTCCTACTCTACTTGAGTAATGGGAAGAAGGTAGCAGATTTGAAGAGATTAATAAAATTGCTCAGGATCAAAAAAGTGATGGAGTCCCCCACATCCCCACTGAAACATTCCACTTCCCAGGGAAGCTCCTTAAGAGAGGAAGCGAACAACACAAAATAGTCCCAAGAAGTTCCTGAGACTGAATAGATTTACTAGGCCCCTCTCTCCCAAGTATAAATAATACAGACTACTAAGTTACTATCAGACAAGCTAAGGGGCAAAGAAAACTCTCAAAACAAGTTCACCTGCTTGAAAGAAGAAAAGGACAGCTGGGCAGCCTGAAAAGAAGCAGAGGCCAGCCACACAGCCTGGAGGAGGCTCAGACTAAGCCACCTAGAAAGGCCACTCTTCAACCTGTTGAGCTGCCTATACAGGCTATGTAGTGTGCCCCAGCTGCCTAGCTCTTGAGAGCTTTGGTGATGAAGATGTCTTTAAGTTATTTCTGCTCCTGTAAATAACACTGCACCCATACTCCTACAGGTAACTTCAATAAAACTGACTGGACTTTGATGGTATCTGTATATGGTCTGTCATAGGCTCTCTATCTGGGGTGAGAAGAAGTGTGTGTTGTGTCTTCCTAGGAAAGTTTTTTTTATTTTTAATCACACAATAGTATCCATACACGAAGTCTGACAGAATGGTATGTGCTCTGAAGCATTATCATAAAATGCCACACCTACTACATTACAGAGACAAAGAGAATCAGAACAAAATTTTATAGTAGTCATTATTTTTACATTAGTAGCAACCCAGGAGACATTAGACTAACTATTTTAGCACATAGTCTGTCTCTCCCTTACAATAATCCTATACATATATGAGGAAGATATTAGTAGTTCTTTATTAGAGATGAGAAGACAATTTTAGGCTAGTAAACGGTAATGCTAGGTGAGAGCATTTTTCCACTCTCTTCTACAACCATTCTCGAGACCCTGAGTCTACCTTGGCCATTTCTGCTGCACTGGCTCATATGATGGTGTTTAACTCAGAAGCAAATGGTGTCCCAGAGTATGATCCACGTGTTACTAGAAAGACTTGGGTCTACGCCACCGAAGAAACGTTTTAATAATAATAATAGTTCTGTCTTTTACTGTGCACTAATTAAAAAAGAATTGTATTTCAAGCCTTTGACTTTTATACCATTTCTAGTTCATAAATGATAAAGAAAAATGAAAAGTTCTGAGTTATTCTTACTTTATTTTTATTTATATAGTATGAACTTTTAAGTAAGAGCTTGCCTTCTCATTCCCATTTAAAAAGCAGGAAAACCTGCTTTTCTGGGAGATGGTCCCTGAGCCTCTTGTGCTCGCCAACATGGCCCTATGGATAAGCTGTAAATCCCCATGGCACCATTCTCATACAGCCCTATCACAGAAGGTTTACTCTGGTGTCTTTCTATCCAGAGACCATGTCATTGATTATCCCGACCATCCATGATGCTTAGTGCCACTCCTAGAAAATAGCAGGAACTTAATAAATATGAAAAATGAATAAATAAGTGAGCAATCTCATTCTTCTCTGAATAAACTGTTCCTTGTAATTACAAAACCAGTCCCTAAGGGTATCCCTACTCTAAATGAAACAAACCAGACAAATCCTGTGCTAAATCGTTTCTGCTGTCTTATTGAAGGCCCGTTCTCTGATCCTTTATGCCTTTCCATGAGAACATCTGCATGAAAATAGGCTCTCTTGTCACCCTCCTCTTCCCATCTGTTCCAGCTGTCAGCTCACTTACTGTCAGTGTTCCCTGGATGATATCCTAATCCCCATCCTATGCCTAATTGTGGGTTTGGAATCATACTTAGGACCCAGAGTGCAAAAGCCTCTAGGAAATATCCATTGCTAATAGTACAATCCCGAAAGGCCTATCTTTGGAAAGTTATCCCAGGAGTCTCAAAGGTTTCTTAATGAAGACAATCCAAGAAGCTCCAACACAAGACCAAAATGCTCACAATACAGCCAACATTCTGAAGGGGAATGAATAAAAATTCCTTTATCCACTCATGTTTCTATTCTCAATTCCCAACCCTCCCCCACCCCAAGTTCATGTTTACAACTCATTAGGTAACTTCAGCTGTCACTTGGTGAACCATTAAAACAAATAACAATCTGATAAAGACGTATGATGTTATCTTTTCAGGTTTCATTAAATACTAAAGGATCAAACTGTATCAAGATATACTCTACATACCTAAAACAAGGTGGGTTTTGCATCTAGGTGGGAAAGGAAAGGAATCCCAGAGTCTGTAGACTGCCATCTATCACTTCCTTATCTCACCTAGAAATCAGGACTGGGGATAAATAATCCTGCCTTTAACAGTGGAGGTGAGGTAGAAGGATTCAGTTGTTGCTGAACTAACAGAGCTGAGGCAGCTAAAGCCAAGGGAGGACTAAGTGGCTTTTTGGTACTTAGGCAGAATATCAAGATTATAATAATCAGACCACACACGCACACGTACACGCTCACGCATACACACTCACTTGCTCTCTATAATATACCAGATCACAGCTCTAAGTCTACTGGCTTGCCTAATGGACAAAGGACTGCCTTCTCTCCTATTATCTTACCCAAATCTACCCCTAAGAGTTCAGATAGTTTGGTTTTGCTATTTTATCAGCCAAGTTTTCAATCCTTCTTCATTTCACCTCCCATTTGAAAATGCCATACTTGGTGATGGAGAGTGAAGTTAAGAGCACTTACTGTACTTACAGAGGACCTGGGTTCAGTTTCTAGCATCTACAAGGTGGCTCACAACTAGTTATGTACAGTTCCAGGGTTCCAATGCCCTCTGGCCTTTTGAAGGCACTTCATGAAGGCAAAAACTCTCTCTCTCTCTCTCTCTCTCTCTCTCTCTCTCTCTCTCTCTCTCTCTCTCTCTCTCACACACACACACACACACACACACACATATATATGAAAAATTATTATATAAAAAGAATTCCATACTCCAATTTTCCATAAAAATAAATATTTAGGAGAAACTCTAGTTTTCTAAGGCTTTGATGATGCTTGGTCAACCAGAGAGGACTCCTGCTCACAGCATAGAACTGGTAAAATAAAGATGATGTAACTATAAAATGGAGTTTTGTACAGCTATTGGAAAGGGATCTGTGTGAGATGTGGGACAAATCATTTTAGACTAACATGAATAATGTTGGAAATGTTATCAAAGTAAAGTGGAAGACAGTGAAAGTGGTACACCTCTGTTCATTACATTTACTTCATAACATCTCTCTTGCAGAGCTGAAGATGGAACTCAGTGTCATACATGCTAGGCAGGCACTCTTAACTACTAAGTCCCCATTTATTACAATTTCCAGTGTCATTTATTGTGTTAAGGGGCACTTACTGATACATCATCGGTTGCCTATGTACACAAAATCTCCGAAAGGACAAAATAATCTAGTTTCACTCCATGGCAGACAGGAGGAAAAGTATGCATTGGGGTAAGGTAAGGCTCTACTTTCTCCCTAGTTTCCTTTAAAATAGCTGAGTCTTTTTATAATGCAACAAGAAAAAGATGACGCTGAGGGATGATGTACTATAGAAGATGAGTGACAAACACAAATACAGGAGGTCAGAAAAGACTTCCCTTCTTATAATAAGGACAGGGCACACAAGGAAAGCTCGTGACGAGCAGCTGACCTGAGTTCTGGGTTCGGCCACTGATGAAGGCCTCGTTTAAGCTACCCATCCCCCTGTATTTGTCCATTTTTTCCCAAAGCTTTCAAATGAAAAGATTGGGTTAGATAATATTTAAAAACTGCTTCAAGTTTAAAATTTTAGTTTTCCACAGACTTTGCTAGCAATTGACCTTTGTAAGGCATACTTCAATTTTCTAATTGATATCACATGGGCAATTAATCTGATGACAGTTACAAGCAGTCAGAAAACTATCTCAAAAGCCTACATGGTCCCTAAAAACACTACCTAGGAGTCAAGCCGTAACGAGGGATCTCTTTACAACTTTCCAAAAGCAGGGACTTCCAAATGTGCTGCTCTGATTTTTTGCATGGCTTGACAAGCATAGACAGCCCCCAGTTTACCTCTTCACAACCACCACCAAAAATGCTGCTATCAGAAGATAAAGTACCTGACATATTTCAGATTTGGTCAAGAAAATAATGAATTCATGCAAATTTGTTACTAGATAAACCAAAACTAATTTCTAATAGTCAAAGCAATGTGCACAATAATTTGACAAGGAGTACCATGGTCACCAAAGTCAGGAAATAGGCTACAGGACCCCACTGTATTGAGATAAAAGGGGAACAGTTAGGATTTTAGAGGTCATCAGTTTGAATAAAGTTATTTCTTTTTTAAAAAAATTCATTTTAATTATGTATCTTTGTATGGACATGTGAGTGCTGGTGTCCATAGAGGCCAGGGTGGATCTAGAGTTATGGGCAGTTGTGAGTGCCTGGATGTGGTCTTCTCCAAGGCCAGTGTGAGTTCTTAGAAGCGCTGAGGCATCTCATCAGCCTTCTTGTTTGGGAGCAGATATCAACTTCTGAATATATACCTTACAGATTCATTTAAGTCAAAAAGTAATTCTGGCTGGGCGGTGGTGGTGCACAGCTTTAATCCCAGCACTCGGGAGGCAGAGACAGGCAGATCTCTGTGAGTTCAAGGCCAGCCTGGTCTACAAATTGAGTTCCAGAATAGTCAGTACTGTTATACACAGAAACCCTGTCTCAAAAAATAATACAAAGCAAAAAAACAAATAAAAAACAAAACAAAGCAGTAATTCTGAAGGACAGTCTTAAGTATGGATTTTCATGTACAATATTTCTTTCTTCTATATTGTTAGGAGTGTATATGTATGCATGCATATAGGGGTCAGTGTTAGTCACAGCATCTTCCTCAATTGCTCTCTACTTTATTTTTTGAGGCAAGAACTCTCACTGAACCTGGGGTTCAACAATTCACTAGACTGACTGGCTAGTAAGACCCAGGGATCCATCTTCCTGTTTCTGTTCCCCAGCTAAGAAATTAGCTGGTTTCTTTTACATGAGTTCAAACTTAGGTCTTCATGCTTGTGTGGCACGCATTTTACAGACTAAGCTGTCTCCCTAGCTCCTAAGCTCCTAAAATTTTTCTCTCCCCCCCCGCCCCATTTTAGTTTTTCAAGACAGGGTTTCTTTGTGTAGCCCTGACTATACTGGAACTTGCTCTGTAGACCAGGCTGGCCTCAAACTCACAGAGATCTGCCTGCCTCTGCCTCCTGAGTGCTGGGATTAAAGCTGTGCACCACTACCAACTGGCATCCTCCAAATTTCTTGACTGGAGGAGTTGAATGGGGAAATGGTCAAATACATTGTATGTATGGAAATACAAATGCAAATATATGTATGGTATTCCCAAATAATTAATAAAAACTGAATTGAAAATATTTTTAATAATAAATTTAGTAATAATTTCTGGTCTCCTTCACAATCCTGTTTGACCTACTCATATTAAAAACCAAGCCCAAAAGTCAGTTTGTGTGATGCTTCCCCTAGCACCATTCTCTGCTGCTGCTCACACATATTCATGCCTTTAAGAAACTGGTTAGAAATATATGAAGTCAAAATCAAAGTTCTCTCTGTATATGCCTAATCCTTCATTATCTTCTTTCTCTTATACTCTAAACATTCCAACTAGTAGCATAAAATCTAGGATATAGTAAATACATGGCAAATAACCAGTGAGTAATTTAAGAATGATTGATGAATGGATTAATAATTATGATGGTAAAATGAATAGCAGTTACTGAGCACCGTGAACTAGGCAATGCATCATTCTATCTCTCTGTATAGATTTGCATATGCTTAGAAAATATAATATGGGTCAGACACAGAGCTTAGTGGTGCAGCTCTTGCCTAGCAGATATGAAAGTTCCACCAAGAAACAAACAAAACCCCCAAAACAACTAGAATATATAACCGAATGACTTAAACTTACAATACAATAAATACAAAGGTGCCTCCTTTTGTAAATATAATTTTAAATACATGCTCATATGTATTTATTTTCTTCCTTTTCATTTAAGTTTTATATAATGACCATGTTTTAAAATGTTTTTGTAGTAAAATGTGTTATATGTTTTCAGTTTTAAAAATAAAATCACTTAAGCTTTTTATGTAACAAAAAAATTCAGTTGTTTTAGAACAATACTCTTGAATAATACCCTTTCGAAAGTCTTCACTGGGATTTAAAACAACAAAACCACCAGAGATTTGCTGCTTAACTAACTGAACCAGACTTACAAAAATACCAATCAATCATATTAGTGCTCTTAAAGAAAAAAGGACAATGTTCAAAGAAAAATTAAGCAAATTGTCCTAGCTGGAAGAAAAACATAATTTGCTCCATGCCGAGTGTGCTTCACGACGGAAGGCAAGTGAGGCCCTCTCATTTGGCCAGGCTGCATTTTCAATGGCCGTGCTTCATCTTACAACTGCAAAGTCATTTTTTCCTTTCTTGGACTTCAAAAGATAAGGAAATAAATTTTAGCGCAAGCAATAGGTCCTACTTGGCAAGTTCAAGATAACTTAATTATTAAGAAGCAGCATAGAACACCAGCTAGCAACCTTTCAAAGAACTATTAACATACACACACACATACATACACACACACACACACACACACACACACACACACACACACACACACACCTAAAAGGAGACTTGAGAACAATGGGTAAAATATACTGCTTTAGAATTCTTGATAATTGCCAATATTACAAAAAAAGTCCTAATAATGAAAGTTATATGACTTTTAAATTAAGATACATATTGGCAAATATATTTAAATATAGTTCTCAAAAACCAAGAAGCTAAGCCCCTTGTTATGCTCTTCTGTGACTGCGAGGACTACTTTCAAATAAAAGCATACTATCTGGTTAAAGTTTACTTTCTTTTTCTTAGTAGTTAATTTAGGAGCACCCCTTTCCTTGAGGTCCCTGGTAGATATATACAACTTGTAAATGCATTTGCTTTAAGTGTAGAGATGGTGAGCAAGTATGCCAGATTTAAATCTGGTGTATTCAAAGCTTGCTTTTCAGAAAAAAACTCTTGATTTCCAAAGCTCCCTTAGGTGTCACAGTCTCTACTCACGCCCCTTTAAAGTGAATGAGTATCCTTACTGTGAAATAAAACTGCTCCGTCTCTTGCTGGTTAGCTCTCCTCTTAGCAATGCTGGGCTTGCTCATGAAAGTTTCTGAGACCGTTGATTTGACAGACTCCATAGAATTGCTGTACTGGAAGCAGTCAGACACATCAAAATCCTCAACAGTCACGATGTCTTGAATGGTCTGCAGGGTAGCCTCCATTGTTTTTTTCACCTATAATCATAAATCACCAAAAATATCATGAGAGACAGCGTATAAAATAGCAGGTGATGCAACAACTAGGAAATGCTTGAGAGGAAGTATGCTTCTCAAGATGGGTAGGGAAGGACAGTTCCACTTCTCACTTGACAGTGCTGAGTGATGAACACCACAGGAACTCTGCTCCAGCATGCTGCTCTCTCCGGCAAACACCTGAACACCCTACTCCTTTTCTATGTACCTAACTCAGTTCTTTTATATAATGTTTACTTTTATCAAAAAGACATATTGTAGGTGTAAGGATGTTTTGCCAGTATGCGTGTATATGTCTTGCGGCTTGGTGCCTGTGGAGGCCAGAAGAGGATGTTGGAGCTGCAGGAATTGAAGTTATGGATGGTTATGACCCACCTTGCAGGTGCCTAGAAGCCAAGCCTGGGTCCTCTGCAAAAACATCCAGTGCTTTTAACCACTCAACCATCTCTCCAACCCCAAAGTTCACTTTTAAGATTTAATACTATTTTATTAAATAGAGATACAAAGAAAAAAAAACAAAATAATTACAAACCAATATGGCCATCATACCAGAACTAGCTAAAATATGCGATAAGTCTAGTCGTTCAGTGTTCCTAGAGTCCTTCAACCAATCAATGAAGTTGTTTCCCTATTGGCAAACTAACTGGTCCAAAACTATTCCTTCCTAGTAAAATTAAGACTTACTGATACAAGGTAAGAAGCCATCTGATCTCAATAAAAAGTTAGATTACTGATCAAATTGCCTTAAACTACTTATTAAAAGAAAATATGCTGTATTTAGAAAGAAAAAAGTCACCCTCTTTTAAGATATTAGAGATGTCTGAAGTGTCAAAGTCAATGGTTTCTTTTTGAAAAGCTGGGGAAAGCCAGTCATGAGGGGGAGGGTCATTTCAGAAATTTGATTTTGTTCGTACAGTGGCCAAGTGCTACTTTGATTAAATGTGTAGTGGAGAGGGGCATTTTGTAAAAGCTCAAAATAGAGCACAACCTTTGGCAATGTACGAACAACTTCCTGGATTTCAAGGGCAGGATGCAGCAGCGGGGAAAGCCCAACCTTCCATGTGGCCAGGAAATCTTTGCAATAGCCTGGACATTCTCTGCATGCTCCCTCTACCTGTCCCTGATGGACAGCCACAAGTAGTTCAACAAGCAAACAGTGGCTCTGAGCTGCTAGGAAGGAAACACACCTCTTCATTCTCAATCTTCAAAGTGGATAAGCGAGACTGCAGTTGCTGGCATCTCTGCACCAGCTCACTCTGGACAGGCTGCTGGGCACAGAGCTGAGAGGCCTGTCAGAAAAAGCAATACAGGTCAGAAAGATGACACAATTATTTTGAGGAATCCAGAGTTCTCACTATTGCTCATGAAAAGATTCACACTGTTTTGTATCCCAACTACTAGACAACTTGCAGTTTCTACATGCAAACAAAATCCAAAGACAATGTGTTTGAACTTCTAGAGCAAACAATACAGAAAGAAACAGGGAGGGAGATCTGTTTGGAAAGACCCCATTTCTCTCTTTGGAATTGATAGGCAGGCATGTGGTTGTCAGGGGTCTACAGTCTAGCAGGGTCTCCAGCTCTATGGAATTCTGAGGTGGCTAGAAAAAGAGTGCTGCAGGCAACCTCTGGTCCAGAAACCCAATGTTTTGGCATAATGAAGAGTTCTTGGTCAAAGGTCCAAGTAGTCACCTCTCTGGTGCTTCCCTCCTCCCACTTCACACACTAGAGTTAAAAAGCAGGAGAGAAGTGGGCCAGGAAGTTAACTTGCTGCTGTTGGCAGTCAGTATGTTTATAAATCTGGGCCATGCACGAGAGCTTTGACTCAATGGGAAAGAGTTCATGTGAATATGGGAACACGTTCATGGGCTATGCTAGAGGGTTCCAGAGGGCATGAGATCAGATGGAACTGGATGTCCTCTAAATAGCTATCATTATATCCTACTAGGTATGAGATCCCCTGCACTCCAATCCCCAGTGAATTACCAACCAACTTTATCTTCTGTGAAGGAACAGTTGACCCTTGATAAAGGTAAGGCTATGGCAATGTATAATCTAATCCCCTGGATGAGTGATGAGAGGCAGAAGGCTGGGAGATGGAGGGTACAACGCCATGTAGAGGCAGTGTCCTTTAGCTCTTATCAGAAGAGAAACATCTGAAAAGAATTGGGCTCCTTTACCCTCAGCAAAGAGCGAGTATATTCATATACTTGTAAACCATTCTCTTACTCAAAAAATAAAACTTCTCTTCAAGTGTAGGGGACCAGAAATAGACCTTTTTCTTCACTGGTATTTAAGATTCCAACTGATTTGACCTCTTCTTCAGCTGAGAGGCTGGCCCAAAATTTAGAGCTGATTTCACTACGGCTTTTGGATAAGTAGACATAATGGAGAAAAGCTTGGTGGCCAGATGGGTTAGTGCCAAGAATGAAATTTCTTTCTCTGACTGTCTGATGTCACCAGTCAGGCATCCAGTGCCCCTCAGACCTCTGGGTGCACCAACTCCTAGTGCATCTGAGAGCAGCTGACATCAGCTCATGTGCTATGGCCCAAGAACACTGATATTGCCTATTTCAGAGCTTCCAGTTAAAATGCCACCTGAACTTTGGCCCTATTTTAAGGACTTCCAGGCAGCTCCTTCCTTCTGCCTCATACAACCCACAATAATTCAGAAAGACTGGCAGTGGGGCCCAAGGATGACTTTTCATTTCTAAGCCAAACTGTGAAATCTTGGGAAGTTTTAGCCCTTTTTCTAGTCAAGCCACTGATCAGTTGTACAATATACAGGGCAAAAGAATTAATTATCAGTTTTTAAAGTCACCCAGGCCTACCATGGGAGAATTAAGAGAAAAAATCATCTCCAAGCCTGTTTTGCTGAAGAGCAGCAAAGTTGCTGATGCATGCTTTGCCAGTGATCTTCAGCCAGGATGCAAGGTAATGCATTCCAGCTGTGCTTTAGAGTATGGAAATGTGGTTCTGACAGGGGAAGGAGGGGGCCTGAGTACCCATCATCTGGATTTCCGTTTATGGAGACAAGCTGTTTGGCTCAGAAAAGAACTCAGAGAACACCAGAAAATACACCAGTCCATTCAGTTAGTCCTAGGTTCCACTCATTTTGGGAAGGAATCTTAGTGGCAGCTAGAGAAGACAAATTTGAACAGAAGTCAAGGCAGGTGAAAAATAGAACTTCCTGGAGGTTGGTAATATACTTCCCCCATCTGTTTAGATGCTGACATCACAGCAATGCAAAACAAACTGTAAGAAGTTTGGTTTTCCCCAAGAAGAAAAGGAGAGAAACTACCTCACATTTTATATCTAAGACAGAGATGTCACTTCATCATGGCTTGTCTATGAGAGTTAATCGTCTGGATATATATATATATATATATATATATATATATATATATATATA
>NC_022013.1:21841782-21844249 GCF_000317375.1 Microtus ochrogaster
ATATATATATATATCACCATTGCTGTCAGGTTAGAGCAGGGTTTTCTAAAGAGTCTAGCTGCTAATCCCAAGGGAAGCACTGCGCATGGCAAGAGCACACTGCTGATTTGAGTGGCCTCTTCTTATCTAGTCCTCTAGGTCTCACTACTGTGGGGAACTGAGGAAGCTTTGAGTGAATGTGTAAAAAGTGGATGAAGTCCTGAATGAATGTGTATTGTTGGCATGGGCTTAGCCATGTCAAGGATCAATGCCTCAGACCTGTGGGAACAGCAAAGCCTTCCCCATACTGGCTAGACTTTGAACTAGCAAAGCCTTCCTCTGGTCTGAGTGTGAATGTTGAGAGTGTGTGCAAGAAAAAGTGTTTATGATCAATGATCAACTGATCAATGTGTGCAAAAGCTAACAACTGAAGCTTCCATATCTAGGATGGTCACAGCCTGAGATTGTTAGCCTATAGATACCTACCAATATCAGCTAACTCCTCTCCTTGTGCTCTATATAATAAACATGCTGAGGTCCTGGTTTATTTTATAGTTGGTATTCTCCATCAGAGCTATCACAACTTATGTGACTCTTGCTTTTCAGACCATGTATCTGTGCTTTTCTTCATTCCCTGGGCACTCCCCATCAGGTTTCTGGTACACAGTTACTTGGGACTGTGGACTACCCTCTGGGAGACTATCCACTATACAGTTTCGGCCAGTTCACTTAGATGGAACATAAGCCTAGGCTCAGGGATAAGCACATCAGTCAAAATCAAAAGGATATACTGCAGGGTCTGAAAGAATAGAGTGTAACTTACCTGACAGGAAGCCCCTCTCCTTTGGATGTGGTCTATATGTAATAAAAACTATACATACATCTAAGTACATTCAAGTCCCGTTGGGGAAAGGTGCAGGACAGGGAATGGTCTTACCATATCTCCCATGTGGGGCTGGAATTCAAATTTCATAGGGGGACAGAAAACATTGTTGTACATCTCCATGAGTCGCTGTTTGTCACTGGTGGCATCTAAGTTTTCTACTGCATTTTCGATAGCATCCAGACCCTCATGTTTCGATTGTTCCAGATTTAATTCAGCAGACAAGAAAGTGCGCAGGGCCCGGTTCAGGCTAGCATGGTAGCCTAGGTCACAACACTGCTGTGGGAAGAAGGCAAATAAGTATACCTCAGCTATTCCAAGGCCTGACAGAAAGGGAAGAAGTCTCTGGGGCAGATTTGACCATATCAAAGTGACTGACTGGCTGCAATAGGAAGGAAACTGATATGACTTCCAAGACCTGGGTAAGATTTCTTAGTTTTGGCCTTTTAGGTCAGAGGTTAGGCATATCATGTAGGGCACTGAGGTGGTTAGAAAGAATATCTGTAAGAACCCAAGGACAAATGCTATTGTATAAACGTAAGAATTGCCAAGAGTTAAAGAATTCTGTTCTATTTTCTGGTTTGTCTGGGGATGTCATAATGACAAATTTCAACAATAGTAATGCAGCCTGTCATGGCTCCTTGAGGGCTGTTATGGTTAGAAGCCACTACACAAGAAGCTTGACAGGCCAATGCAGCACTAAGAAGTCAAAAGTTTAGAGTGCTGCCTTAGTAGCAAATTCATATACACTCAACTCTAGGTAGGCACGGAAAGGAGGGAATGGAAGGTTGATGCGGTCATGACGTCAACTTTCAGTGCTCTGGGACAGGACTGAGCCGAAGAAAGCTACACTAAAAAGTTCTAAAGTAAGTGTTACTGGGGAAATTCTAATGATGTTTCTGATTTTCAACAACAAAAATGAAAAGAAGAAAATGCTATGAAAGAGGCAATTGCAGGGGTTGGGGAATGTAGTCAACTGGAAAATGCTTTGTCTAGCATGCATGAAGACTTAGGTTTGATCCCCAGCACTGCATAAACTGAGAGTGGCGGTATAGGCCTGTAACCTCAAACATTCAGGAGGGGAAAGCAGCAAAAATGAACAGAAGTTCAAGGTCATCCTCAATCTTCAGTTACACAGTCAATTCAAAGCTAGTTTCTGTCTTTAAACAAACAACAAAAACCAGAGCTAGAGGGATAGCTCAATTACCAAAGTCCTTGTGGTACAAATAAGAGGATTTATGTTTGATCACAAACCTACGTGAAAGAGCTGGAGAGGTATCTGTAATCTTAGCACTGACGAGCTAGCTGAAGAAAGCGGCTTGATGGTTAGCTGGCTAAGATGAACCTTTGAGAATTTGTCTCAAAAAAACAAGGTCAGGGCTTGAGAGATGGTTGTGTAGTTAAGAGTGCTTACTTCTCTTACAAAAGACCTGAGTTTGGCTCCTACTACTCATGTCTAAAGCTCATAAATAATTCCAGATTCAGGAGATCTAACACCCTCTTTTGGACTCACATGGGTACCTGTACTCATGTGCACATATTCATCACCCACCACCACCACCACCACCACCACCACCACCACCACCACCACCACCACCACCACCA
>NC_022013.1:21844349-21847512 GCF_000317375.1 Microtus ochrogaster
ACCACCACCACCACCACCACCACCAACAACAACAACAACAAAAATCAAAACCAGAACATGGTACACTGTGTTGAGAAGGAATAATACTTGATGTTAGCCTCTGGCCCCTCACATATGTGTATGAACCCTTACATATGTTAGCATACATACATACAAAGAAAAAAACCAAAATAGTAGAGGCAGAATCAAACAACCTTGGAAAAGCTACTCCTACCCCTAGACCTGTTTCCTTGACAGTCAGTGGTTTTCGAGCTATAGATCACAGCTCTGAAGTTCAGGGTCAGCACTCAGGTTACCCTTGAGAAGGGGAGAGGAGGGCTACTTAGTTGGCCTGGAGGCCTTTTTTATCTTTATTTCAACTGAGACAGCTCTGATCACATTTCAGTTTAATAAACTGGGATTCTATGTGTGGTCTGGTTTGAAGAATAAGTTCTTAAGGAAAAAAAACCTGAAAAATGTTGGATTAAACATAATCATCAAGGATCTTTTCAATAGCATTCTGTAACACATGACAACATTCCCTACCCCTTCAGACCCAGAGATCTAAATTCCTTGGCCATTAATTATCACCTCTATTATTTACACAGCTTTGATGTCCAGATCCTGAGAGGAAATGTCAGAGAAAAATCACTGGATAGGGTAAGGCCATCTGCTTGATTGTAATTTCACTGCATCAATAAGCATCAAATTAATTTCCCTAGCATTTCCTTCTCATCACGATCACTTCAGGAACAGCCACTATTGGGGAAGAAAAAACATGTGACAGACCGCCTCCTTCCAGGCATCTGACAAGAATATCAGCAATGGAGCACACACATTGAGCTGAGCTCTGGTGCAGTGCCAACAGACTCTGGCAGGTGCTTGGCTTTAGCAGAGTAACAGCAGCGACAGCATAACTACAGCCAGAGGATGGGAAAACATTAAATTCAGTTGGAGGAAGAGCAAAAGGAATCTAGACAAAGGCGGCTGATTGGGAGACTGCACGTGCAGGGTCCCTTCCTCCTCTAGGAGATGCTGTTGAACTAATCAGGCCTTTGAACCTGTAAATCCTCTTGCCTAGCTCTCTGTAGTCCCTAGGATGAACTCTATACTTACTGGTGTAACACTGCCAACAGTGTGTGGTGGGGGACTAAGGGAAAATTAGGAGGAGATAGGGATATTTCTGGAAACTTCACTTTCTCTATTTTTACTATCTGTATCCTAATTCACACCTTATTTTACAACAGTATTGTTTGCTCAGTGTCATAAAATGTGACTTTATCATGCCCCCATTGAAGACCTTCAAACACTTATCCCTGCCTGCCTAAGGTAAATTCACCTTCAGTTTGTACATGTAAAGAATGCTTCTACCCACTAAAGATGTTCAAGTCTCAGACAGTCAACTAAGTGTTTTATACAGTCTTCATCTTAATCTTTATAACTACTTCCACTGAAGTCTGTATTATCTTAGCTTTCCATACAAGGGAAGATGAAAACTCAGTGAAGCAATATAACTTAACAAAATTAAAATGGGAAAAAAAAAACAGAAAACAAAATCAAAACTGATGTGGCATTCCCCTCTATAATGAGTATGTTTTATTACCATTGGTTAATAAAAAAGCTATCTGGCATATGACAGGGCAGAATAAAGCCAGGTGGGAAATTCGAACAGAGATATGAAAGAGTCAAGGAGATGCCATGTAGCTGCCAAAGGAGTAACATGCCAGTACTGGTAAGCCACAGTCTAGTGGTAATACATAGATTAATAGAAATGAGTTAACTTAAGATGTAAGAGCTAGCTAGAAAGACGCCTAAGCAATTGGCCAAACAGTTTTGTAATAAATATAGTTTTTGTGTGATTATTTGGGTCTGGGCAGTCGGAAAAGCAAGCATAGTCTCCGCTTACAAAATGGTGCCAGCGTGGGGCACCTACATCCACACAAAAACTGAGAGAACTTGGGAAGGAAGTCTAGACACAAAAGAACACATTTAAGCCCGGCTTCTTAGTAGCAGCATTTTCTCGAATGGGCTCTATTTGCTGGCAGCGAGCAGAGGAACAGTTCTTTTAAGAGCAAGCTTCCTGACTCAGCATTAGCAAAAAAAAACTAAGCGGCTTCTTTATTAACCAATGGTAATAAAACATATCCATAGCATACAGAGGGGAATCTCACATCACAAAACTACAATGTGTGTAGTCTATCTACTCAACGTCACCTCTCTTTATGCCCACCTCAGCCTCTTCTGCCAAATTCCAGTTACAAATTCCCTGCATAGGACAGGGTGTTAAAAAAAACATAGGCCTCTAGCCTAGAAAGCTAGTTTATCCCTCTTAGCCAAAAATGGGGGTAATACCTGCTTTGTTGATGGTTGTACAGCAAATGGATAATACATTTCACACATATGTTGGTACTGTGTGAACTTAAAACTAACACCAATCACCACCATCCCCCCATCTATGGACTTCAGTTCCTAGCAGTTCTTTACCTGAAACGTTACCCTTTACTTTCGCCTTCTGGAAATAGACTCAATCTTTAAGATCCAAATTAAATTTGGCCCCTGGGAAGCCAGCCAGCCAGCCCTGTATTCCTGGTCCCACTAACACCCAAATGCATTCATCCTCATATGATCCTAGTACACATTCTGAGGCCAGTCATTTCATATTACCCCAATCAGAATGCAGGTTTTTCCAGTATCTTTCTTTTATTTACAATTTTTCCTATAAGGTCTTATTCACAGAAGACATTCAATAAAGCTGACTGACAGACAGCACAGGCAAAGACTCTAGCCTCTCAAGAGATCATCTAGATGGGCTGAGTACTGACCCACATGTTTTGCTGTCTATAATCTAAGACTTTCAGGGAGTTTTCCTATGTTGGGGCTCTGCTTCTGGGTGACCATCCTGTAGCTTTTGCTTTTCTGTGCCAGTTAGTTAGGATCAAACTTAGAATGTGCCCTCTGGTTCTGTCATGCCCTCAGTTAGCCTAGGAAGTGTGGACAGAACGCTGACCATCTACATATATATAGGGGTAAAACTAAGCCCTCGGCAAAGAAGCCGTATCTGACACGGTTGAGTAAATGAGATATAAATATTTCCCAGGATAATCCCAATGAGTAGAGGGAACACACAATTTTGTTTATACTGGAAACAGAGCATGCTTTCCATTTTGATTTTTTTTTTTTTTTT
>NC_022013.1:21847612-21849476 GCF_000317375.1 Microtus ochrogaster
GAACTCACAGAGATCCGCCTGCCTCTGCCTCCCGAGTGCTGGGATTAAAGGCGTGCGCCACCATCGCCCGGCTCCATTTTGATTTTTGATGAGTCCCATGGCCATGCTAGGTTCCCTTGGCCTTTTTGTGTTACACAAGTGCTATAAAAATTCTCAGGAGAAATAAATTTTTTTATAAGATTGAGTAACAGACCGTCCCAATCTGTGAACTTTAGTCCACAGTTCATTATCCCTTCATCAGCTGCTATTCTCCCTCGGAGAATCTAAAGAAGACCTAGAAAAGACAAATGAGTGTTCTATATCCCCCTTCAAGTTCATATGGAAGAGAAAAACAACCGCCTTCAATAAAACATCATAGTGGGAAAACCAAGTTCTTTCATGTCCAATTTGGGTGTATATGATGGCATCACATACTTTCTATCCAGGTACCTGGCCCTCACAACATTCAGCTACCCATGATGACAAAGCTGTGTACTTCATTTACTTATCTGATACTAGGCAAAGAGGTAGGTATATAGGCAGGGATATTACACAGCAAGGAGGCCCCAGTTCTTAGAAATTACCAACTGAGATTAAAATATGTTTTTTGCTTAGAGTCAAGTTTTTTTTTAGTATGTGTATGATGTATCATATGAATTCTTACACTCTGAGTTTACATTAAATCTTTTGTTATGCTATACAAAGAAATTGAAGGCTAGTCCTTATGTCAATTTAGTGACATCAATTAAAAATAACTTTTTATTTATACTCAGTGCCTTAAGTACAGGTTGAGTTAAACTCGTAGAAAAAAGGTAGAATGGTGGCATATGACACATGCGGCAATGGACTAGAATGACACAAATCCCATGTCTTGAAGCAACTTCTGGATACCATTGAGATCATGATGCCAACATACCCAGGTTCCCTACTCACTCTTGGTTTCTTTGCTACAAAGTTTGGGCACTTTTAATTGCACAGAACAGCATGAAAAGGAAAGAAACTATTGATAGATGCAAACAATGTGGGTGGTTCTTAAAAAAAATTCTGGGTGAAAAAAACTACATTCTGGAGTCAGCAAGATGGCTCAGAGGGTAGAGACACTTGCTATACAAGCTTGATGACTTGAGATCAATCCCTAGAGCCCATGTGTCCTGGTTTGTTTTAATTGTCTACCTGATGTAACCTAAGTCATCTGGGAAGAGTCTTAACAAGAAATTATCTAGATCAACTTGGTCTATGGAGATGTCTGTGGAGGGCTGCTTTGAGTGTTAACTTATGGAAAAAGACCCAGCCTATGGCAGGCAGCACCAATTCCCTCTATAGAGCTCCAAACTGTAAACGAGAGAAGAAAACTAACTGAAAGCAAGCAAGTAAGCAAACAGCAGGCAGGTGGCAGGCAGGTGCAAACAAGAACATTTATTATCTCGACTAAGAATGTTATATGACTAGCTATTTGAGTCCCTGCCTTGACTTCCCAAAAATTATGAACTATAACTTGGGACTGTAACTAAATAAATGTTTTCTTCTTGAAGTTGCTTTTTTTTAAGGTATTTTATCAAGGCAACAGAAATAAAAAACATCACATAAAGGTGGAAGTGGAAAGAGAAAAATGAATCCACAAAGTTGTCTTCTTGGCCTCCACACATACACTGTGGTATGTACATCTTCACACTCAAATAATAAGCAAATAAAATAATATATTTTATATATATTATATTCTGTATAATCCTAGCTTTATGTCATTCTCCAACAGTTAACATTAACTTAGGGATTAAAGAGTTGGAACAGGCCGGGAGGTGGTGGCGCACGCCTTTAATCCCAGCACTCGGGAGGCAGAGGCAGGCGGATCTCTGTGAGTTCGAGACCAGACTGGTCTACAGAGCGA